>NC_134697.1:36516911-36824638 GCF_050947455.1 Rhinoderma darwinii | reverse complement strand
TCAGTCCCCCGTACCCTACGGGTACAGGATTCAGCGCTAGATACAGATGTTCTGTATACAGGCTACAACGCAGCTGTATCTCAAAAACGTGTAATTCGTTTTTATTAAAAATAATTTTAAAGTTGCACAAAACACACTGATTGAACTTGTTATTAAAAAAAAAAATCGCTTTCAAAGAGGGCTACCTCTCTCACCCCATTGGCACAACCGCGATGCGATCGCTGGGCGCTGATGGTTTTTATGGCAGCCGGGGGCAACAGGCAATAATACACTACAATGCAGAAGTATTCGAGTGTATTATAAAAGCGATCGAATGATCGCATAGTAAAGTCCCCATGTGGATCTAAAAAAAAAAAGATAAATTTAATAATAAAAAAATTATGAAAAACCCACTTTCTCCCCTTACAAAATGCTTTATTATGGAAAAAAAAAGTTGCACACATTTGGTATCGCTCCATATGTAACAACATCAACTAAAACGATTACATTATTTAATCTGCATGGTGATTCCTGTGAAAAAAATTAAAAACAATACCAGATTTGCTGTTTTCTGTTAATCCTGCCTTTAAAAAAAAGTAATAAAAAGCCCTCATACAGCTATGTCAGCAGAAAAATAAAAAAGTTATGGCTTTTAAAATATGGCGACGGAAAAATAAATAATTTTGAAAAATACGTGTTTTTAGTGTGTAAAAGTAGTAAAACCGAAAAAAAAACTATATAAATTTGGTATTCGCTGCAATCATAACGACCCACTGAATAAAGTTATGTTATTTATACCACACGGTAAATGGCATACATTTAAGACACAAAAAAAAATGGCAACATTTCTGAGGTTTTTTCCATTACCCCCCCAAAAAAACGTTAATCAGTAAATTATATGTACCCCAAAATGGTGCTATTAAAAAATACAACTTGTCCCAAAAAAAAACAGTCCTTAAACAGCTATGTTGACAGTAAAATTAAAAAGTTATAGCTCTTTCAATGTGACGATGGAAAAACATAAAAAATTGCTTGATCGTTAAGGCCTAAAATAGGCTGGTTACTAAGGGGTTAAAGGGGGTTTTCAATTTTTCTGTAAATAAAGTTTTTCAACTTTCTAATAAACGCGTTTCTATTCCGCAATATTTTTAAGATCTATGCATGATGTCAGTGGACAAAGACATTGTTTACATTTAGAAGCTAAAAATTTGTCCTGATAATGTAAACTGTATGTAAAAGAATCTTACACAAGTTTAATATACATCAAATAACCATCAATTACTGAAAACGTGAAATCCTGTTAAAACTATGCATTGCCATCTTTGTGCCATGTCTGATATATATGAAATCAGAAAGATTAACTTGATACTTTAGAGGAAATATACATTTCTCTTGGTTATTGAGATTGTGCGCTGTTTTAAAATGATCTTCAGTAGTGTAGCCCTTGGCATGATTGGTTTTTAAGGCCCTGTTTAAACAGGGGAAAGATCAGCAGATGAACGAGCAAACGCTCGATCATCTGCTGCTCGTATAGTTTAAAAAATGTTAAATATTATCATTGTCGGCAGCGCATTTCCCTGTGTAAACTGCCGACATGATGATAATGTATGGGGATGAGCGATCAGAGTAATGACAGCTCGTCCCCATGCATAGCTCCTTGTGACAGGAGCAAACAAGCGCCGATCAAAAAGCTGTCTTGTTGATCGGCGCTCGCTGCACTGGCCAAAGTCGGCCAGTGTAATAGGGCCTTAAGGGTTTCCAGCAAAAACGGTAAATAGTCACCCCCACAACACACACACACACACACACACACACACACCAGTGTAATAGGCCCATATCAAGGGTTTCCAGCAAAAACGGTAAATAGTCACCCCCACAACACACACACACACACACACACACCCACACCCACACACACAAATTTGCTTCTTGGCATTACTGGCCGAAGCAAGGAAAAAAAGATGTAGAGAAAAATTCAAAATCTCCAACATTACAGAAAGTTGTATGATTTATTCTTCGGCTCTATTTCATGACCACTTTGGACAATGCCTTATATTGTCCTTACATGCCATCTTTCAATATAATTATATTTATCGAACACATAAATAATTGTATAATTCACAGTACAGTACATTGAAATGTAAATGATCAGTTTGTTCAATACATTAGGGGCCAATCTGAGGTCCAGGGCTCATGTACACAGAAAACGCCCAACTTTATATGGCGGAACATACATTAAAGCTCATACACTAAGGGAGAATCTCTCCATAATACGGCATGAGAAGCTGCATACCACAATTTATTTTCATGAGGATTCATATGGAATTTGTAAGAAAGAAACCTCTGTATAAAACCTGGGGCGCACAGAATGCCTACAGTATGGGCCCATAAGGCATTATAGTCCATTAAACATGGATTCGGAATACCTCGGTTATTATTGAGTAGGCTGAAAACAGTGGTCAGAAATAATACCCACCAGCCAAATCATCTTGTTACCCTGTCAGTTTTTTACTGAAGCAGTAGGATTACATCAGGGAATTAGCTCGACAAATAGTCAGAAATATTCCACAGGGGTATTTTCTAGTGACATAATGATGATGTCACTAGGTAGTTCATGTAGAATATGGTGAAATGTTCAGGGTGTTATACTACATTCCAATGAAGGGCAACACACAATACAGTCCTGATCCCCATTGTCTCTAAATGGATCCAGGAACATAACACTGCTGCCAGACCTCCATGTACCTGGCCAGTAATAATTCCTGCACTATTCATAACAGTCAGGATGTACGTCATATGATAGGATGCAGCAGTGTATGATGGCATCAGAGGCGTAACCTACTCCTCCTGGGCCCGAATTCCAAATTTGTAACAGGGCCCGAACTTTCACATGGCATTCATAGTATTGGCCTCCTCATGTAGGGAAGTTTCAGGTCCTGGTTGCACCCCTGGATGTGGATGACAGAGGACACATCACAGCACAGTGTCATATAAGACAAGCCAATCACCTGACCAGCATACTAGGACTCAACAGCATGCTATAATGTGACCTTCGCCATCTATAATAATTATAGGAAGATATTTTACATAGCAGCGTACTATGATGTGTAATAAATTGTTACATTTCAGCAAATTAATGTTCTTTTTTTGTATGATTAAAGGTTGTAAAATCTTCCAATATATTTTCTGTATTAATTCCTCATGGTTTTCATGAGCTCTGCTTGTTGTTATTCAGTAGGAACATTCAATGTTTACTTCCAGTGGATACAATTCTGCCCTGGTCATGTTTTGGACACACAGGTGCATGGCTCGTTAGTTACAGTATGTGTATCAGAGCGGTGTCTTCTAACGATCCCAGCACCTGTGTGTCCATCACATGACCCTGTAACTATCCCTGCACCTGTGTGACTGTCACATGACCCTGTGACTATCCCTGCACCTGTGTGTCCGTCACATGACCCTGTAACTATCCCTGCACCTGTGTGTCCGTCACATGACCCTGTAACTATCCCTGCACCTGTGTCTCCATCACATGACAATAGACAGAATTTTATCCTGTGGAAATAAACAATGAATGTTCCTACCAATAATAATAATAATAATAATAATAATAATAATCTTTTTTATATAGCGCCAACATATTCCGCAGCACTTTACAATTTAGAGGGAACATGAACAGATAATATCAGACATTACATTGTGACAAAACTAATTTACAATTCAAGCAAGAGTTGTGAAGACCCTGCTCGCAAGAGCTTACAATCTATGAGGAAATAAGGGAGACACAAAGTGTAACAGTGTTTGTTCAGTACAATGGTCCAGCCATCTTATATACACATGGTGTCGTACACATAAAGCTGCATGAGCCGTCATCAGCCAGTGACTGTGTATGACCAACATGAAGTGCAAGGAGTGTGAGGGAATCTTATTCTGAGGAATAATGTAAAAGGGGGGACACGGAAAGGAGTCCGATTAGGGAATGTTATGGGCCTGTCTAAAAATATGCGTTTTCAGGGCACACTTAAAACTGTGGATATTGGGAATTAATCTGATTGTCTGGGGTAGCACATTCCAGAGAACTGGTGCAGCACGAGAAAAATCTTGGAAATGGGAGTGGGAGGTTCGTATTATAGAGGATTTTAATCTAAGGTCGTTGGCAGAACGTAGAGCCCGAGTAGGGTGGTAGACAGAGATGAGGGAGGAGATGTAAGGAGGTGCAGCACTGTGGAGAGATTTGTGGGTGACAGTAATAAGTTTGAATTTAATTCTGAGGGGAATAGGCAACCAGTGCAGTGACTGGCACAGGGTAGAGGCGTTGGTGTAGCGGTTGGTCAGAAAGAGGAGACTGGCTGCTGCATTAAGGATAGATTGGAGAGGGGAGAGTTCATTGAGGGGAAGTAATGAGTTACAGTAGTCAAGACGAGAGTGAATAAGAGCGACAATGAGAGTTTTGGCTGTTTCCACAGTAAGAAAAGGGCAAATTCTGGAGATGTTTTTGAGGTGTAAGTGACAGAAGTGTGTAAGTGATTAGATGTGTGAAGTCAAAAATGACCCCGAGACAGCGGGCGTGCTGCCTGGGAGGTATGGTATTGCCACACACTGAGATGGAGACATCAGGTTTAGGGAGGTTAGAAGATGGTGGGAACACAAGGAGCTCAGTTTTAGAAAGACTCCGTTTCAGATAGAGAGAGGACATGATGTTAGAGAGAGCAGACAGACAATCAATCACTGGTGTTTTGTATTAGAGCAGCTGTGATGTCATGGGAAGAGGCATATAATTGGGTGTCATCAGCGTAGAGATGGTACTGGAGGCCAAATCTGCTGATGATTTGTCCAATAGGGGCTGTGTAAAGAGAAAAAAAAGGAGCGGACCTAGGACTGATCCCTGAGGAACCCCGATAGCAAGTGGAAGAGGAGAAGAAGTGGAACCAGCAAATGACACACTGAATGAGCGGTCAGAGAGATAGGAGGAAAACCAAGAAAGAGCAGCGTCCTTGAGGGCAATAGAGTGGAGCATGTTAAGTAGGAATTTGTGGTCTACTGTGTCAAAGGCTGCAGAGAGATCCAGAAGAATCAGGAGAGAGTATTTACCGTCAGATTTAGCCGCCAAGGGATCATTTGAGACTTTAGTAAGGGCAGTTTCTGTGGAGTGTAGAGTGCGGAAACCAGATTGTAAGGGGTCTAGAATGGAGTTAGCAGAGAGATAATGAATAAGGCGAGAGTAGACCAAGCGTTCCAGGAGTTTGGAGATGAAGGGCAGATTAGAGACTGGTCGGTAGTTAGCAGCGCTGGATGGGTCAAGAGTTGTTTTTTTCAGTAATAGGTTTATAATGGCATGTTTAAAAGAGAAGGTAAGATACTAGCAGAAAGAGAGAGGTTAAATATTTTAGTCAGGTGACTAGTGACAGCTGGGGAGAGGGACTGGAGGAGGTGTGAGGGGATAGGGTCTCTAGGGAAGGTAGTAGTAGTCTTCTTCTGTTATTAGGTAAAATGCTGAAAGTGAAGGAGGGAAGGGGATCATTGTAACTAGGGGACTGGGAGATAATATCATGCCGTATTTAGTTAATTTTAACTTTAAAATAAGTGACCAGGTCATCAGCACTTAGATCTGTGATCGGTGTCTGATGCTTTTCACTCCCGCCTTAGTCCTAAAGTACAAAGAGGCGTTTTGGATTATTAGATAGTGTGGAGATGAGAGAGGTGATATAGACTTGTTTGGCTCTGTGAAGGGCAGAGTTGTAAGTTTTGAGCATAAATTTGTAATGGAGAAAATCTGAGGCCAAATGTGATTTTGTCCACAGACGCTTCGCACATCTCAAGCACCGCTAAAGAAAGCGGGATTGAGGCGTGTGCCAGGGTTGTCATCGTCTTTGTCGGGTGGTTCGGAGTGTAGGGGGGGCTGCTTCATCCAATGCATTCTTGAGAGTGTTATTGTAAAGTTTGGCAGCCAGATTGGGACAGGAGAAGGAAGAGATAGGGGACAATGAGGACTGTAGACTGTCTATGAGTTGCTGAGTGTTGATGGCATGTAGATTTCTGTATGTCTGACAGGTAGGCATGTCCTGAGGAGGCAGAGAATAATTGATAGTAAAGAAGAGAAGGTGGTGGTCAGAGAGCAGGAGAGGAGAGTTTGCCCTATTGAATAACAACAATCAGAGATCTTGAAAACTGTGAGGAATCAATACAAAAAGTATATTAGAAAACTGTCTAAATTATACAGAAAAGAATAAACATTTGCCGAAACAACACAACCCCTTTAAGGATCACTGCTGTAGTGAATGACTGCAGTCAAACTTGATTTCTCAGGACTTTGGTACTTTATGCTGAAAACCAGGATTGTGATGACACTGCCTACATTTTTCATCTTGGTAATTCACCCTTATAAAGACAAATCTACTACATTCAAATGTTGTAGCTGTTACAAAGGGTCAGCCATGCTCCATCTGTGCTTGTACGTTTCCTAAATGTCAAATTATAAATCAAGCAGCAGGAATTCCACTTTATTCCCTCATTTTCGCTTGGTCATTCTGATTAGAGTCGCATGTTATTTCTCAACAGAGCAGGTTGTTGAATCTGCACTTTTACAATTAGAAACTTCTACTCAAGCCTGATTGATGCGTCTTTCAAGACTTCTAGAGTAATAAAAGTTCAGCGATTTCTGCAAGTTTCCAAAATGACATATTGTGCACAATCTTACCAGCAGTTACGTAAGAAATATATAATACATTACTTATTGGTACACCAGCCTCAAGAATAGATACAATGAGATGAGTTTAGGTGCATTATTCTATAGCAGCCAGTCAGACAATTGCACTGCATAATAACGTCAATGACAAAAGGAACGTACCTTAAGCCGCACTTGTTCATGTAGAACTACTGGTCTGTTGCTGAAGGTGATGGCATTACAGAAGCTAGCCTGCCTCTTTACTGCTTTCTGTGTGGCATCCATCATGATCTGGGATCCCTTGGCATGGGGATGGAAAAGTAGAGGACTGATTACTAATCCTCCACATTGTGGCATAGGCATGCAGTGCTTCTGCTTGTGGTGACATCGATGTGAGGATGCTGGAAATGTCCCACCTATAGAATCTGAAAAGAAAAAAAGTTGAGAAGGGGAACAGGATCTTACATACATTTCATACATTTAGTTCCAAGATAAGAAATGTTTACAAGAAGTGCGGTGCATAGAACTGAAAACCAAAATATCCCCACCACCCATTATAATGCTGGGTTTTGACAAACTTGCTTCCAGTTTTCTTGACCTTTTCAAGATCCTTTGGCTGATTCTTAAATAAATTCAAACGAGATTGGAGACCTGCACTCAATAGCAGATTCTGCCACAAAAAGCATAGGAGATGGGACCAACCAGTGCAAGAGCCCCACAGCAGCAGCATAGTCTCTCTTTGGTACTGTACGTACGGGTGGTCTACAGTGGCCTCAAAATAGAGATTTTGTTATTGTGAACATTCTTCTGTTCAGTATAGCTCCTACTACTGGTATTAATATTGAGAAGCGATCTCTAGTTGTTTAGTTCTTTTGGCTCTTTGTTTTATTTTTTTAAAGAAGTGTTGTATACCACAAAGAGAAGCTCCCATGCATTATAAGAATTAGCATTAGATTTTTTTTTACTGTGACTTAACTAATTTAGATATACAATGCCAGCCTTCCCACATAGTTACATAGTTTAAAAAAAAAAAGACACAGGTCCATCAAGTTCAACCAATAATCCTATCATGTTATTTCAGAGGAAGGCAAAAACCCCATGAGGCAGATTACAATTGCCTCATTAGGGGAACAATTGCTCCCCGACTCCACATATGACAATCAGAATAAATCCCTGGAGAAACGTCCCATCTCCAGAATCTAGTACTCATAACCTGTAATATTATATTTTTCAAGAAAGGCATCAAGACCCTTCTTGAACTTGTTCAATGAATCAACCATCACAACATCCTGTGGCAAAGAGTTCCATAGTGTCACTGCTCTCACAGCAAAGAATCTTCCTCGAGATCCTCACACATGGTTGTGCAGTGATCCACCGGCAACACCACCCCCCACCCATTACCGTCATTAATGCAGATTTCTTAAATTCATTTATAAGGATTCACCTATCACATGTAAGCTGATTCCACTTGATAATTGTAACCATCCTTTTCTAATATAATTATTTGGGATGCTGGATAGATTGTAGGCGGTGGAATAAATACTTTAACATATATTTATAAGAAAAGGATAATAGAAAAGCTACATCTGCTTATATACATACAAAATGATGGGTTTGTAGTATTTCTTAGGTACTCAAGATCTAACCACATATTATATTTACTTAATTATGTACAACTATTAAATATCTCTCTATCTTTTGGTTGTGCTACATTTTCTGATCAAATATTGAATAAATAGGACAAACGACTGCTCATTATTTGTTTGTTTAATTAACTGTTTATTATGTAGAACTGAAAAAATATTTAATAAAAACATTGGGGGAAGAAATTATGCAATGCCAATTAGATCTTGAGATTGAATATCTGGGCTGGTGCCATCACCATTAGTGAAACCTAGATCAGCCATGGCACAAGCAGGCAGATTTGTATAATCTATACATCACACACACATGTTGAAAATCTCTCACAGCTACGTATGACCATTTTAAGAGGGCACATAGGATCGAATTCCTAATTGGGTTAAGCTAGGTTCACACTGTGTTCAAAGTATGCAACAGCTTTTCTTTAAAGTTGCGTACATCTGACATTGATTGTAAAAAAAAAAAGCGTAAAAAAGCTGCATACATTTATACCATTGTATTTTTATACGGTTATAATGAGTGTGGTTCACTGTGCTTTTCAATACAGTTGGCGATGCGAGACCCTGGCATATCCCGGCCAAACGGACAGCCCTTTTAGCATACATTTGCCCGTTGAAGTCTTTGTTCATGTCGGAGTAAACATCGGGAGACTTTCCTGCCTTATACTTTAACAATACATAACAGGCGAGTTGTGAATTTTAGCTTTAGACAATCCGAAAAGTTTGTTTACAAAGTATCATCCCTAGACGTAGCATTTACGTGCGTGTTCTGTATATGAGACAATGTGAACAAATAATCTACCTTCCCATGTGCAGCTATGGCTATTCCTTTAGAAAAAGCATTGATTACTAAAAATTTCTACATATACCTACAGGATTTATTTATAATCGCTATAATAAAAGTCGTCCTCCAAAAACCAGCAATCTGAAATATGTTTTTACCTTTTCTTAGGATATGTTTCTCGTTACCAACAGAGGGCGATTGCATAAGGTCACAGCATCCCTATTCCACATAGAACGGAATTGCAAGTTTCTACAAAACAGCTGCCTATTAAATGTATAACATACAAAGTACATGGCAAGAACTACGCTAGACGATAAAGTTCCAGGCATAAAGTGGGCAGAGAGTTAAAGCTCTAAATCATTCCAATTGACTCTGCACCCAGCAATAACTCTCCCACTGTGAGTAGAATAAGTTGTCAGGAGGCGCGGTGTGTTCACATCTTTCTTCCAGATGGATGAAATATTGAGCCATATGTATCCAGGGAGGAATTAAACGGAACCTTTTATAGGTTACAAAGTACTTGGTACCGCATCAGAATGGTATCCTATCCCCCTCAGCCTGGTTTACAAAGTAATCCAAAACAGGTTATAATCTGTGCTGAATAAATGTTATAGATCGCAGCTATTGTTTTGCAAGGATTTCTTAATGGAATACCATAACATGTAATCATTCAAGGAATAGTAAGCTACAATTAATAATTTATTCATATCGTTTATATTGATAGACTGTCTCATCGATCTGGCTGGAACACCTTGCGCAAGCCAGAGCTGCTGACAAACATCAGCTCTCACTCTGGTGGATCCGGCCTGTTTGTAGTATTACATATCTAATATATCTAACACATAAACATCTGGATCCAGTTTTCTCCTGGCGATTACAGCTTATTTACAGGAGTTTTTGAATCTAAATATCTGAAAAGGGCCGGTCTTAATAAGACAACTGCTCACGAACTGCAAGCTACACTGGCAAAATAACATGACATCATGATACACAGTGGTGTGTGACATCATTGTTAGGTAGTATAGCTTTTGCATTGAGAATCAAACGATATAAGCTATGTTTTTCATGGAACAGAATTATTAAGAAGGATTGAGCAATAACACCAATTCTACATTATTGGCTCAAGATAACTCATCATATGGGATTCCTAAAATTGATGCAATGAAATTTAGAGTTGTGACACATAATACTATGTATACATATATACACATAAGGGTTACTATATCAGGGACCCTCATCCACAACTATGTAAGGGGCAGTCAGTACGTGCCTGTGATCGGGAAATCCACAAGAATCTATAAGAAGTGTGAGCATAGACAGGTCTCCCCATCTCTTATGGTTGGAATGGCCAACCGAAGTATCAAAGGATCCTCTAGTGGGCCCCGGCTCAGATCCAGCAGAAGACAACCCCATTTGGAACTGACTTAACAGCCAGTCACTTGTCGCTAGCGTCTATTTTTTATGGGATGATTTACAAATAACCTCCTAGACCTTTTTCATGATATGTCCTGTGTGTGCAATGATAAAGTTTGCAATGCAATTAAAAGTGGTCGTTTTCTGTATAGATTGGGGGTGGCCCTCAGAATAATTGCGTCTCGTGGACCTAAGGAACCTTAGTTCAACACTGCCGCTTCACAAACACTGCAAGAAAGGGTTGGAACCAAAAAAAAGGGTCAACCAGTATTTCTCTCTATGGGTGTAGTCACATGTTGCATATTTCTCTTTTATTTCTGAAGCATAAAAAGATGCTGCGAAAAACTGTACAATTTCCAATTGGAAAAACATTCGAGAGATTTCTCAATTTCTTGCGTTGCGGAAAATTATTCCCATAGGCTTAAATTGTAAAGACTTGCAAGACAAATACGCCACATGACTGCCCCCTTACAATGGTTGGTAAGGTGGGGCCCACAAGCATCTGTTCCTACTGAACTGGTATATACATGGAAAAGTTGTGTAAACCATTTTGTTTAATGTTATGGAACTCCCTCTCCTTTATGTATATCTATATTCTGTTCAATTACACATACAATGCATATTGCCCTTTTACTTAAGTATGGTCAAATACCTTCGACAAACATGTAATTAATACAGGTTGCCTAGAGGCAACGGAGAGAGGAGAGCCATAGATTGGATACCATTATTTTCCTGTGGCATAGTAACTCAGTTTCTTTGTATATAGAGATGAGTAATGATATAAGGCAGAAGCTTGCTGGAATTATATATCATATTAAGAATCCTGGGTCATCCTTGTTTTCCATTTTATATGTCGGAGCAGAGGAAGCCCAACAATACTAATCTCTCTGTAAATATCCAACTCAAACGGAGTATAGAAAAAATGGAAAATGAATCTCCTGTGCTGTACTTTATGAAAGAATGACAGGAAGATGCCTTCTCTTCCTCCAAATATGTTTTGTCCAGGTTTCCCCATCCGCACGCGCCTCACTATGTAAATATTTCCTACACACGTTTCTCATCTCCTTGTCTGCCTTCTATAGTCAAACATTCTGCCATTTATAACAATAAACATCTGACAGGGCCTGGCCTTTGATATTTAGCCACAAAAGCAATGGAAAAATATATAGATTAAATAGTGCACTATTCACACGTTCAGGATTGTGTCAGGATTTAGGCACGGATTTTGCACCTAAATCCTGACAGAATCCACTCACATTTTATACCCTATTCACACACTCATGAAAATATCCATGTGGAATAATGAACGCACCGCAGATGTCAAAATCTGCAGCATGTTCCTTATTGCCGTGAATTACATATTGGTAAACCACAGATTGGTTCCATTGAATTACAATGGGGCTAATCCGCTTGCAGATCCCGTGGCCAGTGCGCGGCAGAAATCCGAGTATTAGCTGAAGATTTCTGCCGCAGATTTTCTGAAAAGTGTGAACATAGGATAATACTGCAGATGCATATATCATGTACAAATTAAAGGGGTATTCTCATCTTATGTTATATCATCTCTCAAGGCTATTATTAGGACATTATAGTAAGCGAGTGTCTGACTTGGGACCTCCATGTATCTTAATTGTATAGCTGTATTATTTAGTTATTGTATAGCACTGCTTTTAGATTACTCAGTCAATACGGAGCTATTATTTAGTTTCTGTATTTTAGTATTATTTGAGCAGTGGATGGTGATATTCACTACTATGGCACTGTATAATATTTTCGCAGTATATGGTGTTGGCCGCACTGTGTATTGTTTTTTAGCCAACTGCAGGGAAGTGTTATTTGGTCGATGTATAGCACTATTATATTACTGTATGGTACTATTATATTACTCTGGGCACCTCACTGTATGGCACTTATAATTAACCACTGTTTGGTATGGTTATTTGTACACTGTATGACAGTACACCATATGTAGGTAGCGCCAAAACAAGGTACTGCACAAGGCACCATCCAATGTATGTCCGGCCGTGATCATGATTACAGAAACCCTTGCACAAAGTTCCAATAGTGTTTTGTTTTTGCGGTTAGAAATGTACTATGTATTAAAGTTAAAACCAGGTTTCTGTAGAAATCCTTTTTGCCCAGGAGAGACCAGTACAAGGGCATATTGTCAGAGCAGCCCCTTCCACTAGACTTAATGTCGAACTGGCCAGGAAAATGGTTTCCATTGAGGAAAGAGTAACACTGCCCGTAATTCCTAAATAGTTATTTTTGATCATTGCAATATCACTAGTTAATATACTAGTATGTTTTGTAGTGAACCCAAGTCACTTACAGAATACCCGTCCGCAATCAGGAAGTGGGCACCGCTAATATTAAAGAAGGGGGCTACATAGTTTAGTATTAAAAAAAGAAAGAGGGAGTTTAAAAAAGCAAATCAAGCGCAAAATTATTATAATAACTTATTTGCCTAAATGCACTGGAAATACTACACATTCTATTCCAAATCAAAACAATAATAACATTTATCCAGTTTATGTTAATCCTTTACAGAAAGTTAAGAAAAAAGGAATATTAGGCTGTTCAAAAGAATAACAGTGCCAGGATTTCTCTTTAAAAAAAATCCCAAAAATTATGTATGTATTTCAGATTTCACTTTACTGAACTAATATTTAGTGGCATAGCCATTGTTTCTGAGCACTGCTTGACATCTGTGTTGTTTGGAGTCGACCAACTTCTGGCCCCTCTGAACCGGTATTTGAGTCCAGGAAGATTGGACGACATTCCACAGTTCTTCTGCATTTTTGGGTTTTGCCTCATAAACCACATTTTTTATGCAACCCCACAAGTTCTCTATAGGATTGAGGTCAGGGGATTGGGTTGGCCACTCCATTACCTCAATCCTGTTTGTCTGTAACAGAGATGTTGTTCGCTTACTGGTGTGTTTTGGGTCATTATCGTGTTGAAACCATTTCAAGGGCATTTCTTCTTCAGGACTTTGCGTCTGAGCAGCCTATAATTTGCTGCACTTCTCTAAGTTTTTCCCTCTCCAATCAACTTCTTAATCAAAGTAGGTTTTTCATCAGAACAACATCTGGAACGACCCATTTTCCCCAGTATTTCAGAAGGAAGTGCACTGGAGCACTGGGCTGACTTTTCATTGGGGTACAAACTGTATTCTGCAGATGATTTGCACCTAAATGGAAGGGGGTCCGCTGTGCTGGGGGAGAGAATTCTAGCTGGGGTGGCAGAGTATTTAAACTAGGGCTGAGGAGGGAGGTCAATGTAGAAAAAAAAGGGGTAGCCAGGTTAGAGAGGGGTCAGACTATATTGGTGGGGGGAGAAACAGAATGTGGGGAGAGGACTAGACAACAAGATAAGGAGATCCTTTCGTTACAAAACATCAGTGTAAATAAAAAGGCCCAATTAATGTCAAATCACATTTCTGATAATAAAAGTTAAAAACTGACAGGCAAGTTAAAGTGTATGTTCACAAATGCCAGAAGTCTAGCAAGCAAAATGGGGGAGCTGGAGGCCTTGATACTGGAAGAAACTATAGATATAGTTGGTGTTGCTGAAACATGGCTGGACTCTTCACATGACTGGGCTGTAAATCTACAGGGTTTTACACTTTTTCGGAAAGACAGGACAAATAGGAAAGGTGGTGGTGTATGTCTGTATGTGAGAAATGATATGAAGGCGAGTGTGAAAGAGACAATAGTGGGTGAAGACTGTGAGGAGGTTGAAACCTTGTGGGTGGAACTAGAAAGGGAGGTAAACACTGAAAAAATTACTTTTGGTGTAATCTATAGACCCCCCAATATAACTGAGGAGATGGAAGTTCAGCTATATAAACAGATGGAGCGGGCTGCACAGGCAGGTACTGTAGTGATAATGGGAGATTTTAATTTCCGGGATATTAATTGGTGTCATGGTTCAGCTTCAACTGCAAAGGGGAGACATTTCCTCAACCTGTTGCAGGAAAATTTTATGGGCCAGTTTGTGCAAGACCCACAAGAGGTGAAGCTCTGTTGGATCTGGTCATTTCTAATAATGCAGATCTTATTGGGAATGTTAATGTTCGTGAAAACCTCGGTAACAGTGATCATAATATAGTTACATTTTACCTATACTGTAAAAAACAAACGCAGGCTGGGAGGGCAAAAACATTTAATTTTAAGAAAGCCAAATTCCCCAGGATGAAGGCTGCAATTCAGGATATGGACTGGGAAGAACTAATGTCAAAGAATGGAACAAATGATAAATGGGAGATTTTCAAATCTACTTTGAGTTATTATAGTGCAAAATTTATTCCTATAGGTAACAAGTATAAACGACTAAAATTAAACCCCACAATGCTTACACCTTCTGTGAAAGGGGCAATACATGACAAAAAAAGGGCATTTAAAAAATACAAATCTGAGGGTACAGCTGCAGCCTTTGTAAAATATAAAGAGCTTAATAAAATCTGTAAAAATGTAATAAAATTAGCAAAAATACAAAATGAAAGGCAGGTTGCCAAGGATAGTAAAACAAATCCCAAAAAATTCTTCAAGTATATAAATGCTAAAAAGCCAAGGTCTGAACATGTAGGACCGCTAGATAATGGTAATGGGGAGTTGATCACAGGGGATCAAGAGAAGGCAGAGTTACTAAATGGGTTCTTTAGCTCTGTATATACAACAGAAGAAAGAGCAGCTGATGTAGCCGGTGCCAGTGCTGTTAATATATCAGTTGATATACTGAATTGAATGAATGTAGATATGGTCCAAGCTAAATTAAATAAAATAAATGTACACAAGGCCCCGGGACCAGATGGGTTACACCCTAGAGTTCTTAAAGAGCTTAGTTCAGTTATTTCTGTCCCCCTTTTCATAATATTCAGAGAATCTCTAGTGACTGGTATAGTGCCAAGGGACTGGCGCAGCGCAAATGTGGTGCCTATTTTCAAAAAGGGCTCTAGGTCTTCCCCGGGTAATTATAGACCAGTAAGCTTAACATCCATCGTGGGGAAAATGTTTGAGGGGCTATTGAGGGACTATATACAGGATTATGTGACAATAAATAGTATTCTAAGTGACAGCCAGCACGTATTTACTAAGGATAGAAGTTGTCAAACTAACCTAATCTGTTTTTATGAAGAGGTGAGCAGAAGTCTAGACAGAGGGGCCGCTGTGGATTTAGTGTTTTTGGACTTTGCAAAGGCATTTGACACTGTCCCCATAGACGCCTAATGGGTAAATTAAGGACTATAGGTTTAGAAAATATAGTTTGTAATTGGATTGAGAATTGGCTCAAGGACCGTATCCAGAGAGTTGTGGTCAATGATTCCTTCTCTGAATGGTCACCGGTTATAAGTGGTGTACCCCAGGGTTCAGTGCTGGGACCACTTTTATTCAACTTATTTATTAATGATATAGAAGATGGGATTAATAGCACTATTTCTATTTTTGCAGATGACACCAAGTTATGTAATATAGTTCAGTCTATGGAAGATGTTCATGAATTGCAGGCAGATTTAAACAAACTAAGTGTTTGGGCGTCCACTTGGCAGATGAAGTTTAATGTAGATAAATGTAAAGTTATGCATCTGGGTACCAACAACCTGCATGTATCATATGTCCTAGGGGGAGCTACACTGGCGGATTCACTTGTTGAGAAGGATCTGGGTGTTCTTGTAAATCATAAACTCAATAACAGCATGCAATGTCAATCAGCTGCTTCAAAGGCCAGCAGGATATTGTCGTGTATTAAAAGAGGCATGGACTCGCGGGACAGGGATGTAATATTACCACTTTACAAAGCATTAGTGAGGCCTCATCTAGAATATGCAGTTCAGTTCTGGGCTCCAGTTCATAGAAAGGATGCCCTGGAGTTGGAAAAAATACAAAGAAGAGCAACGAAACTAATTAGGGGCTTGGAGAATTTAAGTTATGAGGAAAGATTGAAAGAATTAAACCTATTTAGCCTTGAGAAAAGACGACTAAGGGGGGACATGATTAACTTATATAAATATATTAATGGCACATACAAAAAATATGGTGAAATCCTGTTCCTTGTAAAACCCCCTCAAAAAACAAGGGGGCACTCCCTCCGTCTGGAGAAAAAAAGGTTCAAGCTGCAGAGGCGACAAGGCTTCTTTACTGTGAGAACTGTGAATCTATGGAATAGCCTACCGCAGGAGCTGGTCACAGCAGGGACAGTAGATGGCTTTAAAAAAGGGTTAGATAATTTCCTAGAACAAAAAAATATTAGCTCCTATGTGTAGAAATTTTTCCTTCCCTTTTCCCTTCCCTTGGTTGAACTTGATGGACATGTGTCTTTTTTCAGCCGTACTAACTATGTAACTATGTAACCAACATGTGCAACATTTGCCATCCTCCTACCATAAATAAGAGCCAAAATTGACACCTGTTATTCTAAAGAAAGGACTTCACCAATTTAAATGGGTTTTCAAGCCACTACAAATTGATGGCCTATCCTAAGGATAGGCCCGTCAATAGCTGATGGGTCAGCTGTTTTGAAGGGGGTGCAGCACTCAAACAAGCACCGTCTCCCCTTCATTTCTTCTTGCTCACTGTGAATCTTTGACATGCATTTAGCGGCGATTCACATGTATTGCAGCATTCTCCCATTCACTTCAATGGGAGAAAAGGCTGCAATACCTATGAATCGCCGCTAAATGCATGTCGACGACTCACAGCGAGCAAGAAGAAATGAAGGGGAAGCCATGAATAAGGACGCTGTGGTCATCTGAATCGCGTAGGCAACGCTTATACCTTAAATCCACCCTTGTACCTGAAGCATTTTCTTCTCTTTTTAATGAAATTTTGAATAAAATTGGAACGCAGTTCCCCCTTTTTAACATCTCTTTTGTCTTGGCACTGGATCTATTCCCTACACCTTTATCTATTGATTTATCAGGTTAGTGATGTTGGACTGCTATTTTTTTTTAGCACTACTGTATGTGTCTAAATGACAATTACAATACCAAGAAAAAGATAACACAAAGTAACGGTGCACTCCCAAAATCTCAGAAAAACATGTATTTATTAGTAGACAAACAACATTTAAAAATGCAAAATGACCAGGGTCCCCTGTAATAAGAAGGTACCCCTCCACTACATATACCAAATAAGGCAATCGGGACCAGGAAGTAAGAAAAGGTCACCAATTTATGATATATCGATACACCACATATGATGAATAAGTGACCAGATAAAAACAAATAGCGAATAACCAAAAAATCCCACAAACAGATTGTAACCCCAAAAGTAGTTTCCTAAATTCATTCTGCTATGCCTTCAAAATAGGAGCAAATACAAATGATCAAAATAGCGTCCAAGTAATAATTCTCAGTACAATAATAAAGTGAACAGAATTTCCTTAGACACGTGTGAGATAGATAGACTACAACCTGGTCTGTACAGGTACTGCAGTGAAAATCCCACACGTCTAGCAACTATACACATGGGATTTTCCCTGCAGTACATTCGATTTTAAAGATAACATGCTACCTGCGGCCACCACTAGAGGGAGTTTAGGAGCTTACCGCATACTGTTTAGACATTGAATTCAATAGTGAAACAGTTTGTAATAAGCTCCCTCTAGTGGTGGCTGCAGGTAGCAAGCCTGTTTTTCATTTAAATCTATGTTTGTGCAGGGGATTTGGAGCACTGTATCATAAAAACCAAGCCCCAAATGCCATAAAGATGTATTAGGAAAATAATCAGCACCGAATTTTGAACCTACAAACAACATGACAATAAAAGGTGGAGACTCACTTTAAGTGACTTTCCGGATATAGTCAGCCCAACATTTGGGCAATATTTCCCTAGCCTAAGCACTTCAGCATCATGTATATGGCTAAAGACCTCCATGTTGGACCTTCAGTACAATGAGTATGGTAACACATAGCCAAAAATACATTTCTAACCGCTTTCATTTGCCATTTTTCTACTAAAATAACAAATATACTACAAATTACAGAATACATAGGATAGTATGGAATCTCGATGGTAAGCACTGTTCCCTGATCGCATGCAGCACTGAGTTCACATCTGACAAGGGCAACATCTTCAGAGAGTTTGTATATCTGTCCTGCGCATACATGGTTTCCTCTAAGGGTATGTGCACACACACTAATTACGTCCGTAATTGACGGACGTATTTCGGCCGCAAGTCCCGGACCGAACACAGTGCAGGGAGCCGGGCTCCTAGCATCATACTTATGTACGATGCTAGGAGTCCCTGCCTCTCCGTGGAACTGCTGTCCCGTACTGAAAACATGATTACAGTACGGGACAGTTGTCCTGCAGCGAGGCAGGGACTCCTAGCATCGTACATAAGTATGATGCTAGGAGCCCGGCTCCCTGCACTGTGTTCGGTCCGGTACTTGCGGCCGAAATACGTCCGTAAATTACGGACGTAATTAGTGTGTGTGCACATACCCTAACACTCCAAAAATATACAGACCGGTTAGCTGGCTGTCTATGAAATCTTCCCTATTTCACATTAAGAGATATTTTAAGATAAACTAGCAGCAATAATGAGGAAATAAAGCTACATTGGGTGGTATATTTGAACATACTATAGTTTATTTCCAATTGTGCAATTGTAACTAAATAAGACATGGTTCATATAGAAGAATACTTTTAGTGTTAGCCAAGACTTACTTCCATTTCCAAATAAGTACACAAAACGAATGCAACGAACTATGTAACCGACAGGTCTTCGCATTTCATTGTGTATTCATCATGTAGCTAGTTGCGGTCATACTAATGGAGAGCTTATCACATCTCTCACTGGTAAATAAAGCAATAATCACGACGCCTTATTTACATAACAACGTAACAAAGTGTAAGGAAAGAAATTGTTCTGACCTTGGTAGAATTCACGTCACCCGGATTTCATTTATAAAATAGCCATCAATTATGTTGGATTGAACAAAGAGCAATCAAATTAGTGAATGCAGCTATGACCGGAAACAGTTACTCTAAAATACGCTTAAAGGGGTTTTCCCATAAACAACATTTATTACCACTCCACATGATAGGTGATAAATATCTGATCGGTGGGGGTTCGACTGCTGGGACCTCCACTGCTCACAAGAATGAATGTCACGGAGTCTCCTATGTGAGTGGAATAGTACTCCATGGGAATGGAGCGGTAATGCACATGCTCGGCCACCGCTCCATTCATCTCTATGAGGCTGCCAAGTGCTATCTTCGGTAGCCCCATACCATTCATATGGGGCTCCCAGGAACGGCAAGGTAAGCCTATTCTCACGATTGGTGATAGTCTGAGCGGTCGGACCCCCACAATCAGATATTTATCCCCTATCCTGTGGATAGATGCTAAATAATAATTATGGGAAAACCCCTTTAAGACGAAACGCACACAGCAGAGCCATGTGAGTCGCTGCAGCTCAGTACTACTGAGCCGTAGATACTTGATGTGTTGCCATATGGTGCGTTGTGTGGCATTGCATTACGGGGTTATTCTCCCCTAGATGCAATACATCTTGAGTATTGAGTAAAATAGCTCTGTAATAAGGCATCCAATGGAGAATGTCCCAATTTTTTTTCTTGTCAGATTTATACAGGGGTACAGTAGAGCCCCATAGAAGTTTGTTAGTTCTGTTTTAAAACTCAGATGTTGTACAGAGCTTTAATACATCCCTGTGCCCTTAAACATAAGTTAATACGTGGGACTGCGCTTGGCAGCCCCATAGAAAGGAATGGAGTGGTGGCCGTGCACGCGCACTACAGCTCCATTCCTATAAGACTCCCAGGAAAGGCAAGGTAGGCCCGTTCTTGTGATGGGTGGGGGTCCCTGCTGACGGACCCCCACCGTTCAGATATTTATCACCTATTCTGTGAATAGGTGATAAATAATGATTGTAGGAAAACCCCTTTAAGGCTACATAACTTACATGCTATCATATATTAAATTTCAGATTAACCAGTGGGTGCCTGATCTCCACTAGCTGAAATGATAATTAGCAAGAAACCTGAAATTTACTTACTAACTGTCTTCAGAGCAGCACTGGCTGTCATACAGTATGGCATAACACTATATTGTACTCAATTAATTGTCCAGTTACAGTTTGACGCCTGAATTTCATACATGACACAGATGGTCACACTGAATATACCTTCTGTCTAGCAGAGGACTACCAGTGACTCTGGAAATCTAATTCTTAATCAAGGACTAAAAATAATCTCAATGCATTTCAATATTTATGTTCTCAGCATATACATTGCACATGTCTGTTTTATGAAATACTTGTATTTCCTATGAAACAGTAATTTTTGAGCATATTTTTCTAAGAACTCTGCATTGTGCCATTCCTCTGTTACTTCTCCTGGAAATATATGAATAAATTAAAAACTGGGTATAACCATTCTCTTGCTAGTAGATGTGTTCCTTCTCATTCTTACACTGTCCAATCAGTGCTGACCATTTGTACGCACAGGCTCCATTGGGAAATGGTAACACCCAATTGTCCATTTCTTCATTAGATTTCAAGAGGAATACATTGTGCTGCTCCAAAAAAAAAGAGAAATGGATATATGGGGAATTCAGGTATTTATTAAAACAGACAAGTCAGGAGAGCAGACAGGTAACATTTTTAAATATTACAAAAACATATAAGAGAACAGCTTGCCTAAAACTGGTCACCAGCATCAAAACATACTGGAGGAGATTTGTAATATAAAGAAAAATGTAAAAGCAGCTGTGGATCTCTGGGGATGTGAAGTGTCTCATTGACAATAGGTATCCAGGTGTCACCCTGTATGGCGGATATGTAATCTGACTGGTCACTAGGACTACACTCCCATCATACTACATTTGTGTACATAACGTACAGTAACAAACAAGGCTACACAATAGTGACTAATAGATGTCATACTTTACAACATAATTCCATATACAGTATTTGTTTTATATACAATGATGGAAGTATTTATTTGCGTATTCTGTCTACAACCGAACGCCAGAGTTTCCTCATCTCACTATGTTCCCCCTGTTGACATCCTCAACTTGTTTATAGATGCAAACTTCATGTAAACTACACATGTTCCGAATAACTTCATGAAAGATAATGTCACTTCCCAAGAACAAATGATGAAAGTAATTCATATTAATAATATTAGGAGAAAACATTTCCCATGAGGTTACTGGTGGATTTTTAGCCACTGCTGGTTTTGTGGTCAGTGCACTGCAGAACCCTTGGAGCTGTATGAGAAAGAACCTCTCAATGGACAGAGAAGACCCGCTATTTGGATCTTATGACTAAATGTTACTTTTATGAGCATAAAATCAATGTGCTGGACATTCTGCTTGCAGCGCTGATGTCCTGCACTGAACACTGTGCTCGGTCTGTGTTCTCTCACTGAACATAATCCACTTTACTGGAGAACTGAGGAGAGCAAAAGTGCCTCCGGCAAATCAATGGATCTAATAAGAAAAACCAATGTGAGACTTCAGTTCTAAGTAGCAGGTGTATCCCGCATCATCATGGCCAGATTGTACGCTGCAACTCAATATGCATTATAGCTCGCTAGTCTTGTCCATGCTCACATACATTTATTGTATAAGTAATTCCAATGTCATTAAAGCCTCTGGGCAAAAAAAACTAAAAATCCAGCTTTTGCCCTATAGTTTCACTTACCTGTTCCCAACCTATCCGGAAATCCCTGGGGGCTCTGCTTGCAGTCTGCTTCTTTTCCTGTACAGGTTCTGGTGCTAAGTGTGCTTGCAGGCTGCAGGTAAGTGAAACTATGGGGGTGGGGTGGGAGCCTCCACTCTGGGCAAAAAGCTACGCTCATTAACTCAGAAAAAACTCTGAATTAGAGATAGAGCCTGCAGGGGGCAAAACTGCTTGAAATGCAGAAAACAAGTCATATAATGGCTAGAAATAGGGTTATTTCTCACGTACACACATATGACA
Organism: Rhinoderma darwinii; assembly: GCF_050947455.1. NCBI lineage: Eukaryota > Metazoa > Chordata > Amphibia > Anura > Rhinodermatidae > Rhinoderma > Rhinoderma darwinii. The sequence goes on along the minus strand of NC_134697.1, from coordinate 36,802,205 downwards.
AGTTAATTTGAAAAGTCACCTGAACAGTTAGGTACTCTTTAAAGGCTATGTACACCTTTGAAATTGTTATATATATAAAATGGTTCATCAGTGTGATTGGTGCAACTTTCTAAAAACATTTTATTAAAAATTCTTATTACTTTTGAGACACAGCTGCATTGTATACAGTATACAGAGCAGATGTATCTTGCTCTGAATGCTTTATACCTCAGGTCAGCGGCACTGATGGGTTCATTGTCTGCGGGTCTCATAACTTAGAGGTTATCGATTATCGATTACAAGTCGATCCCACAGGATCGACACACAGGACACACTGTCGCTGAATCCGCGAGTCCCGCGGACCTGAAGCATTCAGGGCTTAGTGAACGATACAGCTGCTCTGTATACAGAATACAAAGCAGCTGTATCTCAAAAAGTAAAAATAAGTTTTGATAAAATGTATTTAGGAAGTTGCACCATATATATATATATATATATATATATATATATATATATATATATAGGAAAAAAGAGAAAAAGCAGCACCGTTCCTTACGTGGGGGGTGCAAAAGATTCTCGTTAGGACACTCGACCCGTGTCCCAATAACCAATATGCTCCAAAATACGAGACAGCACTCCGGTGTTTGTGAAAAAATAGGATCACTTTAATGCGACGTTTCAGCCCTACTCAATGGGGCCTTTCTCAAGCAGACTGTGCATTAAAGTGATCCTATTTTTTCACAAACACCGGAGTGCTGTCTCGTATTTTGGAGCATATATATATATATATATATATATATATATATATATATATATACACAGTGAAGGAAATAAGTATTTGATCCCTTGCTGATTTTGTAAGTTTGCCCACTGTCAAAGACATGAACAGTCTAGAATTTTTAGGCTAGGTTAATTTTACCAGTGAGGGATAGATTATATAAAAAAAACAGAAAATCACATTGTCAAAATTATATATATTTATTTGCATTGTGCACAGAGAAATAAGTATTTGATCCCTTTGGCAAACAAGACTTAATACTTGGTGGCAAAACCCTTGTTGGCAAGCACAGCAGTCAGACGTTTTTTTGTAGTTGATGATGAGGTTTGCACACATGTTAGATGGAATTTTGGCCCACTCCTCTTTGCAGATCATCTGTAAATCATTAAGATTTCGAGGCTGTCGCTTGGCAACTCGGATCTTCAGCTCCCTCCATAAGTTTTCGATGGGATTAAGGTCTGGAGACTGGCTAGGCCACTCCATGACCTTAATGTGCTTCTTTTTGAGCCACTCCTTTGTTGTCTTGGCTGTATGTTTCGGGTCATTGTCGTGCTGGAAGACCCAGCCACGAGCCATTTTTAATGTCCTGGTGGAGGGAAGGAGGTTGTCACTCAGGATTTGACGGTACATGGCTCCATCCATTCTCCCATTGATGCGGTGAAGTAGTCCTGTGCCCTTAGCAGAGAAACACCCCCAAAACATAATGTTTCCACCTCCATGCTTGACAGTGGGGACAGTGTTCTTTGGGTCATAGGCAGCATTTCTCTTCCTCCAAACACGGCGAGTTGAGTTAATGCCAAAGAGCTCAATTTTAGTCTCATCTGACCACAGCACCTTCTCCCAATCACTCTCAGAATCATCCAGATGTTCATTTGCAAACTTCAGACCGGCCTGTACATGTGCCTTCTTGAGCAGGGGGACCTTGCGGGCACTGCAGGATTTTAATCCATTACGGCGTAATGTGTTACCAATGGTTTTCTTGGTGACTATGGTCCCAGCTGCCTTGAGATCATTAACAAGTTCCCCCCGTGTAGTTTTCGGCTGAGCTCTCACCTTCCTCAGGATCAAGGATACCCCACGAGGTGAGATTTTGCATGGAGCCCCAGATCGATGTCGATTGACAGTCATTTTGTATGTCTTCCATTTTCTTACTATTGCACCAACAGTTGTCTCCTTCTCACCCAGCGTCTTACTTATGGTTTTGTAGCCCATTCCAGCCTTGTGCAGGTCTATGATCTTGTCCCTGACATCCTTAGAAAGCTCTTCGGTCTTGCCCATGTTGTAGAGGTTAGAGTCAGACTGATTAATTGAGTCTGTGGACAGGAGTCTTTTATACAGGTGACCATGTAAGAGCTGTCTTTATTGCAGGCACCAAGTTGATTTGGAGCGTGTAACTGGTCTGGAGGAGGCTGAACTCTTAATGGTTGGTAGGGGATCATATACTTATTTCTCTGTGCACAATGCAAATAAATATATATAATTTTGACTATGTGATTTTCAGGGTTTTTTTTATATATATAATCTATCTCTCACTGGTAAATTTAACCTAGCCTAAAAATTCTACACTGTTCATGTCTTTGACAGTGGGCAAACTTACAAAATCAGCAAGGGATCAAATACTTATTTCCTTCACTGAGTGTATATATATATATATATATATATATATATATATAATGTTAAGGGTGCCTATAAGTGTTAAAGGAAGTATTTAAAAGGACTGAAGGTTTGACTGACATCTGTTGCATATATTAATGATTTGAAACCAGTTACTAATAAGACCAAATTAAACAATCAGAGATAAATTCAGTTTAGAAATTGCCAAGTGGCAGAGTTATTTTGCTCATCCAAATTGACTTGCCATGGCCATAGAGCCTGGTGCCAGTTATATAAACTCATACCTAGAAACCACACGACAACAATGTTAGTCCTATTATGTGTATGTATAGGTAGATAGGCTTGTGAACCCGACTGAGGACAGGTGTGAGTGGATATATTTGTATACAGAATTGTACCAATACATAAAATATAAGAAGCTTAATAAGCCAGTGGTTCTTTTTAACAAAACGTTCTTTATAAATGAGACAGATGTGTTTGAATCCATAACTACCATTGATATTCAATATCTTATGTGAAATGCAGATAGGATAACCGCCAACTAAAAAACCTAGTTACATTATTTCCTACACCACTCAAACACAAACAGCAACTAACAGAGATATATCTTAGTTACCAGTTGTATGTTCCTAAACACCATGCCTAACCTTTCACGTATTACATTGACCATGTAGGTTTTATTACGGCATGAGCGGAATGCTTACATATTATTACCATCACTCCAGACAGTGACTTTCTGCCGTGTGCTCTTAACATAGAACATCTGTACATTTAATAGGTCTGTCCCTCATTCCTCTTTGTTAATAGTATATGGTGCACAAAACAGATAATAATCACAGTCTCTAGAGATTTAATTTACTCTCCTGCTCTTGACTACCCAGAAAAATGCATCGGTCCGGGGTCCATCTATAATATAAAATAGAGGCAGATAGATCTCTCTCCGATACATATGGAACTAACTAGTATATAGCTGAGCTGAGCATAATTAAAATATAATTAAAATCACATTATAGAGAGATACAAAGAAACAACATATTACATATTGAGTAGCCAAAATGTGAAAAGTTTAGATTTATTCAATTGAAAAAGCTAATAGGATATTTAAGGGGAACTCCAGCAATAGAGTAATTCATGCCTCTCCTGGTAGGACGTTACACTTCCTAATTCTAGAGTCATATTTTACAGTCCATATTCATTATGCAGTACCAGTAGTCCCTGCGGTTCTACTTTGTCAAATTTACATAAACATATGGATACAGGTGTTACATCTGGAATACGGACAGCTAAACCTGCGTACAATATGCCCATCTATATTAAATATTCTGCCAATTTACACGAAGTAAAAGGGTTACTGGCAAAAGAGAGGTTATCTCTCCCAGAAAAGGAAGCTATGACTGCAGTCTCCTCAATAGAAATTAATTACTATAGGGATTTGTCCAGCCAGCACAAACCAAAAGAAAAGATGCATCCCTGAAATGTTAGGTATTAGAAAAAATATCTTAAAGCAGCTGATTATAGTACAAAATAATATATAGTCCCATACTCATCATAGAAATACCCCGCTACTCTGGCACCAATGGTCCCGGTGGTCACCCGATTGTCATGACTGCTGCAGCCAATCACTGGTCACCGCATTGATATACAGCTTTTTTTGCTACTACACTCGCTAGCCAGAAGACCTGACTAGCTAACGCAATCATCAAGCAAGCATGTGGCCATAGAGAGCTTCCAGTTTTTCAAAGATGGATTTCAATTTCAATGTCTGAAACACGCTATTGAATAGAAAAGAAAAAGTTAGGTGTCAGCAGCATGAGACTCTCTATAAAGCTTCATTTTAGCATTTCTCCAGCTCATGCTGAGGAAACGTAACGTCCCTTTTCTATGCAGAAACGTGTTTCAAGCATTGAAAATTTTTAAAATCATATCTGTAAAACTAGAAGCCCTCTATGGCCATATTCTTGCTTCATAATTGCTCTGTCTTATGGCTAGCAAGTATAGAAGCAAAAATGCCAAGAATTTCAACGTAAGTATGTATGGTGGCTCAGTGGTTAGCATGGTGGTCTTGCAGCACTCAGATCCTGTGCTCAAATCCGACCGAAAACAAGACCTGCATGAAGTTCTTATGTTCGCTTCCTCCGGTACTCCGCTTTTCTCCAACACGCTAAACACATAATGATAGGTTTATTAGCTTACTATAATACTGCCCCTATGGCTTGTTTGAGAAATTAGATTGTGAGCACTGCGGAATATGTTAGCGCTATATAAGCAATAAAGAAAAAAATATATATCTGTTATTTCAAGTTGATTGTGCCAATATCAGACTATTCGTTGATCATGCGCCATAACTGAATAACTCACTACTCTGAACATGGGTCAGTATGTTTATCTTTCATATATGAAAAATACAGCTATCTTAAAAGGAATAAAAAAGTATCCAGTTGCCACAGGGCTAATAATATGTATTAATAATAAATATTACCATTATATGTTTATGTGTTCATAGTTTATTCAAGGAACTTTACATGCTCTAAGCACATATGTCAATATAGATGAATGGCAAAATAGTGTAAAAATCAATATAGAAAAATACTGAAAACTCAGTCGCATAATTTACATCCTGTAGTACACAGGGGAAAATGCTATAGATTATATGCGTTAGCACATTATATACAATCAAGAACATAGACAGTATAATTCACTAGGACAAACCAGTGGGCTTTCAAAGGGAGTCAAACATACAACATCCACAGACTTAGGCCCCATGCACTTGACCGAAGATTTTATCCATAATTACAGTCCGTAATTGCAGACCCATTCATTTCTATGGCCGACGGACACCCTTCTGTATATTTACGTGAAGGTGTCCGTGCCGTAGAAAGGCTCCACAAAAGATAGGACATGTCCTATTTTTTGCTTTTTACGGACTGTGCTCCCATACTTTATGTGGGAGCACAGCCCGCAAATGCGGGAAACTGTCCGTGGCTGTCAGCGGCCGGCCATGCCCGTAATCACGAACTGTGATTACGGGCACGGTCGTGTGGAGGGTTCCTTTAAACAGCCTCTGAGAAACATTGGCATCCATCTGGTTTAAAAGTTTTGTCCATGTTTAACCCACTACCTAAAGTACATCCAATTTTTCCTATTTTCAGCATTCTAGTTTCATTGTGCTGTAGCTTTTTCGAAAAGGCCAAAGAGCACAATGCTATAAGAAATATAAGCTAACTTTACCCTTACCCCCTTTTAAGTCTTACTACATTCGGTGTATCCATCACGACAGCTCTCAGCGCATACAACAAGGGTATCCATACATCTGATGTATGCCATAAAATTGTCCTGTACTGTATAGGAAAGCGTATTCTGTTGCGCTTTACTATACAGAGGCATATATTTAAAAAACATATGCCACGCAGTATATATTTTTTTTTACAATGGGTTCCTATGGGCGATGTATGCCTATACAGTGGCATATGTCGCAGCCTTCCGTCAGAGTTACACATTGGGAAATACTCCTGACATATGCCCCCGACAGAAAGAAAAAACGAAGTGTGAACAGAGCCTATGCGATCTCCATTTTATTTGTATTTTCCAGTTCATAGAACAGTTAGGATTTACTGTCTGTGGTGATAAATCTTTGTACCAGTTCTTAAAACTTTCAAACTAAAAAAAAAATTCAACATGTGGAAGAAATAATCTCTAATTTAAACATTTTACTGTAATGAAATACATTGCAGTGACTCATCTGTTTTTCTGTACCGCTGTATATATAAGATAATGGAATACATAATGTCAAAGCAGCTTTTCTTGCATATCTGAGATATTTTTCTCCAGTCCAAGTACTTTCCTACATCTGTTATTGGACATAACATTGCAATGTCTAGTTTTCCGAATGACAATAAATGCAAAACAATAAATAGGTGTCTTGTGTCTATTAATCACAACCAAATACCCTCCTACCATTTCCAAAACATCACACTCTGAAGTTCCTTCAAACCGTACACGAGGATCTCTGTGTCCCCTGTCTGGGTCACCACGTGAATGATCAGGGTAAATAAACAATGACATGAGGGCAATATTTAGGAAACAAACCAAAATTATAATAGCAAAAAGCTAAATAAAGTACAATGTAAACATCTCAACAAAGCAATGGAAACAGATCAAGTCTATGATGTCAAGGTTACTACAGTTGCAACAAATTTTGTTTACTTTGTGTAAATAAATAAATGAACCTGTATGACCATATGGGCCAATGGCGAATACCCTTGCATACATTACATGAATTACCATCTCTGGCAAATGAAAATGTAAAAAAATAAATCTTAATTTATGCAAAACAAACTTCACACTGCACTCAGAGTCATGTTTTTTTGTGCTACGATGGTTATTACTTTTTATCTTTATCGTGCAAAAAAGAAAAATCTATGTATCTGAATGATGGTATCGAAGTCATTCTGCGCAAATGAATCTTATGTCTAAATCCAACATTATGGACAAATGGATCAGTAGTCCTCTACGTCAGTACTTGGCCGCTGAATTTTTAATACAGAGGCCCACATTTACTAAGACTGACATATGTTACGCTGGTCTTCGTAAAAGAGATCGTTGTCGGTATTTGCGCCAAACCAAAAGGATCCATCTTTTGGTTGCCTACAAGAGTGGACTGTCAGACCAAGTTAGCATGGTTCAAGATGTTAATTTTAATTTTTAAACATGGGATGCTATAAACAGTTATACAACAGCTCTTGGATGTTTTCAGAGTGGTTTGGCAAACACAGAAAGGCCATGATGTACAGACATCAATGTTAATACTGGACACAGAGGGAAGTACTGATATAGCAACAGTGCTTGAGAAACACTGAGGACACACGCCCTGCAACTGACAAAACCAATACATTTTGGAAAACCTCATCTCAGTTTGCAGGTTCTCCTGAGACCAGTAGACGTTCTTGCTGCTAAGATTCCTGGAGGTTCTGCTATCAGAAGTGTTGCAGTCCTCCAGAACCAAGAGCATCGCTAAACTAGGCTCTAAGGCTGTCTTCATGTATTGTATTTCTGAGCTGTCACAAAACATAGGGAATCCCCACACTGAACATTTTCAATCTAATTAGCTTTCTATACAAGACATTACAAGGAGACACACTATTATCATTATTCTACGAGATGAATAGGTGGTAGCAGATCCAACGGTCACTGTCCTTGTGCTATACATCCTTACATCTAATCTTCAACCTGCCGATTTACAGTATATTCTACCAAGATGAGCCTTTTGCCCAAAACATATTTACATCCACGTATGTGTTATATCTAGTGCAGGGCCTGAAAGGCAATGCATGACCTCTGCCTTAGATGTTTTTTGGATCCCTAAGTCATGTCCCGCCCACTAAGGCCCTGCGCTAGACATAAGTGTCTCAGTTTTTCCAGGAGTGTTCCTTTAAACGGACACCTTCCACCACCGACCCGCAATATTGAGACTTTACAATTAGGATATAATAATGTGCTTAAAAGAAACTCACTGGGGCAAATTTACTAATGCTGCCTAATATTAAGACAGTGTAAACTTTGACCAGGAAATCAGAACAATTTTGGCGTATTCTGAATAGTAAATCTACCCCAGCTTAGCAGCCGTAGGTAGTAAGCATGTATTGAAGAGCATAGGTTAACCAGCGTTGTAGCTAAACTGAATGTAAATCCTGTAGTGTGTAAAAAGCCCACAGTGAAATATAACATTTACCTTTTCCTACATTTTGTTTATTTAAAGCAGAGGTTTTAGTTTACTTTAAGCAACACCTAGAAACACCCTAGACATGAAAGACAAATTGACATCACAATGTTATTTACACGTATAGGGATCCGTTTACATCTCCATGGCTTACGCTTGGAGAAAGCCCACTGCAGCTCAAGGGCATTTCAAAGGCATTTTTGAAGTCTTTATACTACAGGCAACAGTAGAAGATATAGAGAAGCTGCACCATTGTCAAATACATGTGGCCTAAAAGATCTGTATACTGTAACTTTGTTTAAAGGCATTAAATATGTATTTCGCGTTAAAAACAATAAAAGATTATGGTAGATTTGGGGATATACTGGAGGTTTTGAAAAGTTTTGGGTTTTTTTCTTTTTAAACCGCACCGGTCAATAAATGTATATGATGCCTCATTGAGATTCTTCGCTATACAGCTTTCTGAACAGGAATTTGGTTGGTGTAGCTCGCCTCGCTGGAAGTCTGGGTGGCACAGCAGTAAAGGAGCGGTGTCTCTTAACAGCTCTCCTGAAACCAGAATTGCTCAAATTTAGCAGGATAGTCAGTGGTTAGTGTTATTAATGTTACCTTTTAAGTGCATTTGTCTAAAGTCTTTGATAGTAGTTTTTTTTAGGGCAATGAAGAGATAGGTGCAGCTTGAGAGATGTTCTATAGTCGTGTATAGAAGAGAGGAGGAGCAAAATCATAAGATATTTGACATATCGGACACCTATATTGATATTGTAAACCAGGGAAGGGTCTGGCAGCAATTTAGGAGTGGTGGGAGATAGGCAAAAAACATAAGTATTGGTCGGCTCACCATTGTAATAGGATAAGGACGCCACAACCCATCATCGATCGGTGCTCGGGCCAAGAATCCACGTCGGAGATAGGTAGATATCCAAGAAAAAAGTTAGGGTCCGGCACACGATAAGGTAGGTAAAAAATGCAATGCTATTTATTGGTATCAAATGATAAAGCAAGTGTTTAAAATCCCGGACAGAGAACGCCTACGCGTTTCAAATTTCTCAGTTCTTATTCATGGGAGATAATTTACTGCAAATTTTACAGAAAAAAGGCACAAGCAGGATGGGGGGCTGGTGGGGTTATCTATAACCGTGTTTCTCAACTCCATTCCTCAATTCCCCCAACCATCATTCCCCTTGTATATAACCAACTGAGCTCATTAGCCCTCTTTGGGAATTGAAGGATAAATTGAAAATGTACATGTCGTGCTCAAACTTTGCAACACAACATTCAGAATATGATAACGGATCTTGAGTACAAAACTGCTTTGGGAAAAATATTATGTGCAGCTTTACACAACCCAACTCCTTCAGAACTTTTCTAAACTGAATTATGGTCCTGGATCTGGACACAATGTGGCAGATTTACTATTCAAATTGTGCCAGGATTCTGGCATACACACTGCACGCCACATTTATTAACGGTTTTAGACACTTGTTGCTCTGTGCACGACAAAGTGTGTGACACGAGTGTGGCTTAGCGGGGAATGGGTTTGACTTAATTTTCGTGCAAAAAACTGGTGTAAACGAAGCCTTATAGCAACACAGAGTTGCTTGAAGAAAGAGAAAAGTGTCTAGCTAGATGCGCTAAATTTGTCATACAGCAAGATTCACTGTGATAAATTTGGCGCATCCCCGGACAGCCTGGTCTAAGTTTAGACTGTCTAAAACATAAACAGTATTAGTAAATCTTCCCCAATGATTCAAAGATATCCATAGTCAGGACACCTGTGGCAATTCATGATGCACAGACCATAAAAATATCACTTGTGCAATAATAAGAAAATCCTGAAACCAGGACTACTTGTAGGTACTTGAGGACCAGAGACGAGAAACACTGATCTATAAGACTTGTACGACGTGTTTGTTCTAATGTTTCTTAAAACAAACACAGTTTAGTCATGCAACAACTATTTTTAGATGTGCACCATTATCTAATCATCCATCTATAAAGCAATTCTCAAATCTGTTAATTTTGACATGTAAAGCCATCTTCAGTGACTGATTAAAGGGAAATCTGTCAGCAGACTTGAGCCTACCAAACTGCTGACAGCGTAACATAGGTACTGTGGGGTCTAGTTTAAATATATCTATATTGCCGATCATAGCGCACTGAAAATAAAGTTGTAATACCGCATGCGCCACAAGCAAAGTAGCAGTCAAGTGTCCGCTGGGCGTTCCTGAAACTCTGAAGTGTCCTGACTTTTTTTCAAATCAGCAACCCTAATCCCTACCGTTTAGTGACGTGGCTAGGGATTTGCAGCATCATTGCGACCCGCATTATGGAGCCTGCGCCGTAACTCAACAGCAGACAGGAGTGGTTAGGACGTCATTTTAGCAGAAGTTAGGACACTTCAGGGTTTCAGGAATGCCCAGCGGATACTTGCCTGCTAATTTGCATGTGGCGCTTGAGGTATTAGAACTTTATTTTCTCTCTTTTCAGTTTACTATGATCAGCAATATAGATATAGATCAGCAAAACTAGACACCACAGGACCTATGGACCTATGTAGCCCTGTCAGCAGTTAGGTGCGCTCAAATCTGCTGACAGATTCCCTTTAAATTCAATGATAAGATCAGGTTGTATATCACAATGTACAGTAAACTTTAACAGGATTCTAATTTTAGGTCCTTTATCAGTTTTCAATATCATTTCATTAAAAAAAAATCTGTAGTTTCCCTTCTTACAGAATTCATAAATGTTACCATTATTACACAATATATGTTGTTTCTGTTACATGAGAGTTCCTTAAAAATCCCAGAGAGAGGAAAGTGAAACTGCAAATGTGAATAAAGACTATATTAAATAAATATTTAGAACTTTCATGTCGATGGTTAACTTGAACCTGGTGCTGTAAAATAAGGATTTTGGACTTAAAATGGCCATAACAGGCACTAATAGAACCTAATGTACAGCCCCTCAAGCCGAAATTCTGGGGGATCATCACTGTGAGCACTCTCAGCAATACCAGATCAACTTTCTATGTCAAAAAGACTGTAAGGGATTTTAAGAAGGTTTGATTTGTCCTGTGTCTGGTATTGCAGCTCAGCCCCATTTAGGTGAATAGAGCGGTGCTGTAAGGCTGGGATCACACACCCTATTTACGGACATAATTCGGGCGTTTTAGCCTCGAATTTCGTCCGAAAATATGGCTCCAAAGCATCGGCAAACATCTGCCTATTCATTTGAATGGGTGTTACGATGTTCTGTGCCGACGGTCATTTTTTTTACGCGCCGCTGCATGTCTCTTCTTGAGACGTAAATGGATCCGTTTTTCATTGGCACCATTGAAAAACAGCTCCAATTACGTCCGTAATGGACGCAGCGAAAAACGCCTGCAACATGCCATTACGTCTGAAATTCCGGAGCGGTTTTCTCCTGAAAACAGCTCCGTAATTTCAGCCGTATCGGACGCTGCCGTGTGAACATACCCTAATAATAGACAGAAGTGATAAATCTAAAAGCGTAAATCTAAGAATATATATGTATATATATATATATATATATATATACACACACATACACACACACACACACACACACACACACACATTTAATACACGCTTTTCGGCATATCCTAGCACTTAATGTAATCTTTCCATACCACTGTCTGTCCTGATTTTTGCTATACAAAGAAAGAAAGTAAGCAATGAAACTCCAAGTGCCCATGATCATCAATGATAACTGGTCACTATGGAAACTGCAAAACTACATCAGTACTATTTACTCTATGTCTAAATACCCATTCAGGAATACACGGCTTACTGATACATACACAACCCTTTGGGTATGTGCACACGCTAGCTGTCATTTACGGCTGAAATGACAGACTGTTTTCAGAAGAAAACGGCTGCGTCGTTTCAGCCGTAAATGCCCCTCCTCGTAATATACGAGGCGTCTGTAACGCTCGTATATCTTGAGCTGCTCTTCATTGAGTTCAATGAAGAACGGCTCAAATTACGTTGCAAAGAAGTGCCCTGCACTTCTTTGCCGAGGCAGTCCATTTACGCGTCGTCGTTTGACAGCTGTCAAACGACGACGCGTAAATTACAGGTCGTCGGCACATTACGTCGGCAAACCCATTCAAATGAATGGGCAGATGTTTGCAACGTATTGTAGCCCTATTTTCAGGCGTAAAACGAGGCATAATACGCCTCGTTTACGGCTGAAAATAGGTCGTGTGAACCCAGCCTTAGAGGTAAGGCATACAAAATGCTTACAACCATACACATATGAAATAACAGACAAACATGAGCTCAATACATTACATCTAGGCTTTAACAGTGTGCAGATACATCAAATAAAGAGAAGATAAATACTATGGCTATAGACCAATGTAGAGAAAGGGGTCAACATTCCAATTTAGGGGACATCTTTTACTAAAGACTTTATTAGTCCTCCTAGTGCCATGATATTGAGCCTGATGAAGAGTTTATACCCGAAACGTCACTACTACATGTAATGTCACACAGAGGTGTTTTCTCCAACATTGCATAGTAAAGATTGGATTTTGGTCTATATTATATGGCTATCATCTCTAACTACAACATTATCCGTACTATAAACTCCAGCTATAGTGAGTGATGCTTGTGTTTTGCAGATTACATAAGACCCACGAAAGCCTCTGCATTGCAGGTAGTTCCAGTTTAACCCGGATTTACCTTCAGGTTTAGGAGAATATTTTTTGTAAAGGAATGAAATGAACTAAAGGACAGGCAGTCTTAAGAAAACAATTGTGTCCCAACTCAAAGGAATAGTACAAGTTTAGCTAAAAAAGTTTATTAAAAAATTTGCCAATATACTTTGTGTATCAATTCCTCACCATTTTCTACATCTCTGCTGTAGTCATTAAATGCATTATACTTCCAGTGAATGAGAATTAGTCCCGGTCATGTAATGATCACACAGGAGCATAATTCGTCACAGTACAGTTATCAAAACTCTGTCTTGTGATAAGACTTGACCAGATTTGAATCTAGCAACAATGGTGAAACACAAAGTATATAGGAAAAAAAACAACTTTCCATTATACATTAAGTAATGTTTATTTACTATAACCGGAAAACACCTTTATGAGATTCTGGGAAAATGCAGGGAATTAATTGCAAAACTATAAAGAGACTTAATATTCTATAAGACTGGGCGCCTAAATGTATTTTTTCCGCATAACCTACTAAATGTAATAATATGGTATTTGTGTCTTTAAGTTAGCTGTTTATGCAGCTCTCAGGGCAACATTGATCTCTATGTTTGCAGCTCATTCTGGATTAATCTATATAAAAACTCAAACACCAGCTCTAGTTTATGAAGCATATTTTTATATCCAATCTAAGGGCGCTTTTACACGGCGGCAATAAAGGTGCATTTTAGAGTCCGTATTACAGCCACCTAGACCTCCTGTGGTTTAACTGAATCAAACTTAGATCATCATAGGATCCTATAGTGATTAAAGTCTTGTTCAGTACTTCCGTGTGAAAGCGCTCATAGAATGAACACTTGCAGAACTTAGTGAAGTCTCCCATACAGTTAATTACCATTTTCTGTCCTCGTTCTTTAGGTATTTTCCTCAATCTCTTTGTTCCCACGGTTTGGTAAAATCTTCAGGGAGTGCTTAACCATGTTCAGCTTTTATGTTATGTACCTGAAACCCATGTATATATGACCAGTAGAGTACTGTGAGGAGTACAGTACAGAGTACAGTAGAGTACAATAGAGTATGACCAGTAGAGTAGAGTACAGTAGAGTATGACCAAGGGAGTACGGCACAGAGCACAGTAGAGTATGACCAGTAGCGTACCGTACAGAGTACAGTAGAGTATGATCAGTAGCATACCATACAGAGTACAGTAGAGTATGACCATTAGCGTACAGAGTACTGTAGATTATGACCAATAGCGTACAGTACAGTGACCAGTAGCGTACGGTACAGAGTACAGTAGAGTAAGACCATTAGTCTACGTTACAGAGTACAGTTGCGTATGACCATTAGCGTACAGTACAGGTAACAGTAGAGTATGACCAGTAGAGTATAGTACAGAGTAGAAGATGACAAGTAGAGTACAGTACAGAGTGCAGTAGAGTATGACCAGTAGAGTATAGTACAGTAGCGTATGACCAGTAGTGTACAGACTACAATAGAGTATGACAAATAGAGTACAGTAGAGTATGACCAGTAGCGTACAATAGAGTATGACCAGTAGAGTACAGTACAGAGTACAGTTGAGTATAACAAGTAGAGTATAGTACAGAGTACAGTAGAGTATGACCAGTAGAGTATAGTACAGAGTAGAAGATGACAAGTAGAGTACAGTACAGAGTACAGTTGAGTATAACAAGTAGAGTATAGTACAGAGTACAGTAGAGTATGACCAGTAGCGTACAATAGAGTATGACCAGTAGAGTACAGTACAGAGTACAGTTGAGTATAACAAGTAGAGTATAGTACAGAGTACAGTAGAGTATGACCAGTAGAGTATAGTACAGAGTAGAAGATGACAAGTAGAGTACAGTACAGAGTACAGTTGAGTATAACAAGTAGAGTATAGTACAGAGTACAGTAGAGTATGACCAGTAGAGTATAGTAAAGTATGACCAGTAGATTACAGTAAAGAGTGCAGTCAAGTATGACCTGTAGAGTACAGTACAGTAGAGTATGACCACTAGAGTACGGTACAGAGTACAGTAGAGTATGACCAGTAAAGTAAGGTACAGAGTACAGTAGAGTATGACCAGTAGAGTACAGAGTAGAGTATGAGCAGTAGAGTACAGAGTAGAGTATGAGCAGTAGAGTACAGAGTAGAGTACAGTAGAGTATAGTACAAAGTACAGTAGAGTATGACCAGTAGAGTATAGTAGAGTACAGTAAAGAGTGCAGTCGCGTATGACCCGTAGAGTACAGTAGATTATGACCAGTAGAGTACAGTACAGTGAGTGCAGTAGAGTATGATCAGTAGAGTACAGTACAGAGTAAAGTATGACCAGTAGAGTACAGTAAAGAGTGCAGTAGAGTATGACCAGTAGAGTACAGTACAGAGTGAGTGCAGTAGAGTATGACCAGTAGAGTACAGTAGAGTATGATCAGTAGTGTGGTACAGAGTACAGTAGAGTATGGCCAGTAGAGTACAGTACAGAGTACAGTAGAATATGACCAGTAGAGTACAGTACAGAGTGAGTGCAGTAGAGTATGACCAGTAGAGTAAAGTACAGAGTACAGTAGAGTATAACCAGTAGAGTACAGTACAGTGAGTGCAGTAGAGTATGATCAGTAGAGTACAGTACAGAGTAAAGTATGACCATTAGAGTACAGTAAAGAGTGCAGTAGAGTATGACCAGTAGAGTACAGTACAGAGTGAGTGCAGTAGAGTATGACCAGTAGAGTACAGTAGAGTATGATCAGTAGAGTGTGGTACAGAGTACAGTAGAGTATGGCCAGTAGAGTACAGTACAGAGTACAGTAGAATATGACCAGTAGAGTACAGTACAGAGTGAGTGCAGTAGAGTATGACCACTAGAGTAAAGTACAGAGTACAGTAGAGTATGACCAGTAGAGTACAGTACAGATTGAGTGTAGTAGAGTATGACCAGTCTAGTACGGTACAGAGTAAAGCATGACCAGTAGAGTACAGTACAGAGTAGATTATGACCAGTAGAGTATGATCAGTTAGTACAGAGTACATTAGAGCATGACCAGTAGAGTATGACCAGTAAAGCACAGTACAGTACAGTATGACCAGTTGAGTACAGTACAGTATGACCAGTACAGTACAGAGTAGAGTATTACCAGTAGGTTATGACCAGTAGAGTATAGCACAATGTGCAGCAGAGTATGACCAGTAGAGTATAGCACAGTGCGCAGTAGAGTAGGACCAGTAGAGTATGACCAGTAGAGTACAGTACAGCATGACCAGTAGAGTACAGTACAGAGTACAGTAGAGCATGACCAGTAGAGTGCAGTACAGAGTAGAGTATGACCAGTATAGTACAATAGAGTATGACCAGTAGAGTATGGTACAGAGTACAGTAGAGTATAACCAGTAGAGTATAGTGCAGAGTACAGTAGAGTATGACCAGTAGAGTACAGTACAGAGTGCAGTAGAGTATGGCCAGTAGAGTACAGTATAGTACAGTACAGAGTGCAGTAGAGTATGACCAGTATAGTACAGAACAAAGTGAAGTAGAGTATGACCAGTAGAGTGCAGTAGAGTATTACCAGTAGAGTACAGTATTACCAGTAGAGTACAGCACAGAGTGCAATAGAGTATGACCAGTAAAGTGAAGTAGAGTATGACCAGTAGAGTACAGAGTAGAGTATGATCAGTAGAGTACAGGAGTACAGTAGAGTATAACAAGTATAGTACAAAGTACAGTAGAGTATGACCAGTAGAGTACAGAGTAGAGTACAGTAGAGTATAACAAGTAGAGTATAGTACAAAGTACAGTAGAGTATTACCAGTAGAGTATAGTACAGTACAGTAAAGAGTGAAGTCACGTATGACCTGTAGAGTACAGTACAGAGTGAGTGCAGTAGAGTATGACCAGTAGAGTACAGTACAGAGTGCAGTAAAGTATGACCAGTAGAGTACAGTACAGAGTGCAGTAGAGTATGACCAGTAGAGTACAGTACAGAGTGCAGTAGAGTATGACCAGTAGAGTACAGTAGACTATGACCAGTAGAGTATAGTACAGAGTGCAGTAGAGTATGACCAGTAGAGTACAGTACAGAGTGCAGTAGAGTATGACCAGTAGAGTACAGTAGACTATGACCAGTAGAGTATAGTACAGAGTGCAGTAGAGTATGACCAGTAGAGTACAGTACAGAGTACTGGAATATTGGCTTTTGGCAATGGTTCTCTTTTCGTGAAATCTGCTAGGCAAAACCTCCATTCATTTCATGTGCTATAAAACCTCAGAGGTCAAACACAATAAAGTGATGTGTGACTTCACATACTTGTTTTGTGTTAGATCCACTCTAATGAAGACGCTGTTGGGGGTAATGTAAAATATATAAAAAAGAAACAAGCAGCACATGTAAAATATAGACTGCTCTGATGACACATTTTGTATATAAACTCCTATGGACCTATCAGATACAGAGAGGTAGGTGTGTGTGTGTGTGTGTGTGTGTGTGTGTGTGTGTGTGTGTGTGTGTGTGTGTGTGTCTCAGGATTAGAATAACATAGCTGCTTCCTTCCAAAAACAGCGGCACACACCTGTCCATAGGTTGTGTCTAGTACTGAACCTCAGCCCCATTGAAGTAACTGGGGCTGAGCTGCAGTACGACAAACACAAACTGTGGACAGGTGTGGCAGTGTTTTTGGAAGAAAGCAGCCATGATGTTCTAATCCGGCACACTCCAGTAAGGTCAATTCCATTTCTAAATTTTGTATCCCTGGTGATCTCAGAGTCAACTTACTGAAACATCTGTCAGTGCCTGCATTACTGCAAGGGAAATGTAATATTACACAGCGCCTATTGAAATGAATGGATGACCTTGTAATACGTGGATATGCAGGGTCCAGCAGAGCGAAGGCCACTTTATGCAGGGACTTCCAGATCTGTCTGGAAAGGGGGAGCCCTAAAGAGGAGAAACCCCCCACCCTATAATGTCCCTATGCCCTAATACAGTGTGGCTGTCAGGGTAGTTTCTCAGCTGGGAAGCTACAGGTTGAAAATCTGTGCCCTAATAAAACCACAGACTATTGGTTCCAGCACGCTCAGATTAAAACCTGCTCAAAAATAATCCTAAATCGCTTATTGATCTCATGTTGATTGCTGTTCAGCAACTATATTTACTTGTGTGGGGTCACTAGATGAATGGTCTAATGATGAATAAATACCAGATCTTCCAAATCACGGAGTGGAAATATTTATGGTCTAGGTCCAGTTTACTATTCTTACTAGAACTGCATGGGCAGAGAATGGCCATATCAATGTAAATTAATCATTTTCTTATAAATGAGATGATCAGTAAAATCAGCCTCCATTTTATAACAGAGGCATGTCACAGAAGGTGATCATCAGTACCATCTACTGGTGGGATCATATTCGCTTTAGGTAAGGAGGTACAGCTGTAGTCGTCTTTATCTTGGCTTTTAAACGCATTAAATACACAGTGGCAAGATCCTTTATCTTGACTTTTTCCATTACTTTTCAATGACTTTTGTTGTATGATATCACGCTGCAGCAAGTTATCAGAGTCAAGATAAAGATGGCTACATCAGTACTAGTGTTTGCGTAAGCCCAACAATTTTCTGCACAATACTCGCAGTTCTACCATAATCATTAATAGAGAGGCAGCTGTCGTGGTGCATTGTGATTACTCAGTGAGCGGCTGCATTGGACGTCAGTGCACATTCCCTTGATATGACATGTCCACGAGTAGGTACGCAATATGCCAGCGTCAACGACTGCTTGTCTGCTGGGAAAGTCTGTGATGTGACACAATTTGTTAATTTTCTTCACTATGGAGATTACTTAGATACTTGTAATTGTTGAATTCTTTCCTTAATTATCTCCCTTGGTGTTTTCCTAGAAAATATTATAGTGGAGTCACGACATTGATTATTTTATAATTGTTGTTACATTTTTCACCATAATGTGGCTGCCTTGTAGACCTTACCTAACATACAAAGCTTACAAGTGTAAAACAAGAGGATACATGACTTTTGTGTAAACATTGGACATTTTTTACAAGTAGAGATAGATCTCTTTGCATGAGCATTTCCATTTAGACATTTATTGCATATCCACATAATATGCCATGAATGTCCGATAGATGTGGGTCCCACTTTTGGGACCCGAGCCAATCTCTAGAACTGGGCCCCATGAATCACATTCTACATTTTCTCGCTGTCACTTGTCTCTGGCCACTGAGTTACGAGGTGGCCGGAAGTATAGAAAAAACAGCTGAGCTGACTGAGCTACGATCGGAACTCCCATAGTAGTGAATGAGAATTAGGGTATGTTCACACGGCTTATTTACGGACGTAATTCGGGCGTTTTACGCCTGGAATTACGTCCGAAAATACGGCTTGAAAGCGTTGACAAACATCTGCCCATTGAAAGCAATGGGCTGACGTTTGTCTGTTCACACGAGGCGTATATTTACGCATCGCTGTGAAAAGACGGCGCGTAAATAGACGCCCGCGCCAAAGAAGTGTCATGTCACTTCTTCAGACGTAAATGGAGCCGTTTTCCATGGACTCCATGGAAAACCAGCTCCAGTTACGTCCGCAATGGACGCGGCGTTCAAGCGCCTGCACATGCCGTTACGGCTGAAATGACGGGGCTGTTTTCTCCTGGAAACAGCCCTGTAATTTCGGCCATTACGGACGCTGCCGTGTGAACATACCCTTACAGAAACATCAGAACACAGATTCCATATGATGTTTCCACACACAAATTCAAATTTCCACACACAAGTGGCTATTAGGACTTGTGAAGTATTATAGAGATTTTAGGGTATGTTCACACGGCCTATTTACGGACGTAATTCGGGCGTTTTTGCCCCGAATTACGTCTGAAAATAGCGCCTCAATAGCGCTGACAAACATCTGCCCATTGAAAGCAATGGGCAGACGTTTGTCTGTTCACATGAGGCGTATATTTACGCGCCGCTGTCAAATGACGGCGCGTAAATAGACGCCCGCGTAGAAGAAGTGACCTGTCACTTCTTTGGCCGTAATTGGAGCCGCTATTCATTGACTCCAATGAATAGCAGCGCTAATTACGGCCGTAATTGACGCGGCGTTCAAGCGCCTGCACATGCCAGTACGGCTGAAATTACGGGGATGTTTTCAGGCTGAAACATCCCCGTAATTTCAGCCGTTACGGACCCCCGCCGTGTGAACATACCCTAAGGGAGGCTCCATGCTTAACTTTTTGAGCGCAAGTGTCCTTTATACTGTTCTTGCTTGGAGGCCCCCTGCTGTCTGTGTCCACCCCGATTAAACTGGACAGTGAACAAAATTTATTAAATAATACTGAATTATTGGTCAGCAGTTATATCAATGTGTACACAAGATGGGTTTTCGGCACATGGGTCATAGTTACAACGTACCTTGTGTATGTAAACCCGCATTATGAAGGCAGTGTCACTTGTGTTCTTTATGATAATATGGGGCAGGAGCTGTTGCGCAATAGTTGTAGTAGTGCACCGAGTTCGACAATATATTTGACAGCAAATTCTATGAGAAACAACAATCCCACTGCAGAAAACACCCTTTTATTGACTTTCATAGGAAAAAAAAAAGTAAACTATGCTCCTCGAATTGCAGAAATGTCATAAAATATGACATAAGTCATGCAACATTCTTTTGAAGGTAACAAAATCAACAACCTAGTCCTCTAACTTCTTATATCTGATTTTGACCACTAAATGTTTATTATTTTATAGGGATTTTTTTTTTGCTGTGATAGGAAAACAGAGAGGTAGGGAGAGGGCGCTCTGGGTGACAGAAAAAGCAGCCCCATAACAGATAATATGACTGACACTGATAGCAGTCAGACAGCTACTTCCTGTCCCAGAACATGAAACCAGGGTTAATTAAGTGAAAGACAGAAATAGTTAATAAATGTAGACCATCATGAATTAAGGTCCTTTGTATGGGGACTTCTGGATCCTCAGAAGGTAGTCAATTTCATGTTGATCACTTCAACTTTAACTCTAACAGCTAGGGGCAAATGTGAGGTGCATATGGTAGCAAACACCAGGTCTCAACCTAAATCAACCTTTTACTTTCTCCTTAGCGGAGCACCTGCCTCGAAAGTGGCGACCCAGTTAATCGGTCTTGTACACAAACTTTATTTAAATCCTAACACTTAGACAAACTATTGTCACAGTGAAATAAAGTGAATAATATTTGTAGACAACCACGTCCCGATGCTTTTCAATCAACTGTTGCAGCAACATCCTCAGGAAAACAAATACAGGTAGTGTGCTTTTTCTTAGAAAATTGTGCCATTCCTTTGTTATTACTCCTGAAAATGTATGAATCGATTGACAACCGCGCATTACCATTCCCCTTGTTAATAGTGTGTGTCCCTACATAGTCTGACACGGTCAGCACTGGTTGGACAGTGTCAAAATGTGTTGGGACACACCCTACTGACAAGAGGAATGGTAACACCCAGTTGTCAATTTATTCATACATTTCCAGGAGGAATAACATAGGCATGGCACGATGTCGAGTTCTAAGAAAATGTGCTCCAGAATTGGTATTTTATAAAGAATACAATTATTTATTAAAACAGACAGTAGAGCTGACAGGTATATGCAATCTCTGTATACTTAAAGAGGCTCTGTCAGATTTTCGGCCTGGTGCCGATGTGTCCTCGCTCGTCCGACACGATGCAGGACCTGGGGCAGGAAGTGACGTCACAGCGTGATCTCGCGAGGACACGCTGTGTGTCTGTGCACTGCCAGAAGCTGGGTGGTAACGAAGAGAAGTGGATGATGCTGATTCGTCAGCATCATACACTTCTATTCACAACGCCCAGCTAGTAAAACAAGTAAAAACGCCCCGATGTACACACACAATACACGCCCACTTGTACTTAACTTTAAACACGCCCAGTTGTACTTAAGAAAGGCTCATTTGCATAAATATAAAAATGCTCATAACTTGGCCAAAAATGCTCGTTTAAAAAACAAAACAAAACGTTACTCTTATCTACATTGCAGCGCCGATCTGCTGCAATACGAGATAGGGGTTTGAAAATCTGGTGACAGAGCCTCTTTAATACTGCGCTAACATGAAGAGCAGAAGCAGCAAATACTGTATTTTATTTTGGTATTTGTCTCCCTGTATAATGCAAAAATAATAAAATGTCCCACTTACATAGTGTGAAGTGTCAATTTAACATTCCCTTCTGTTCTCTCTCATAAGTATTTATAATGAATGAGATGTCTCTGTTGTAACGAAACAATTTGTACAATGTATGTGCAGTAGAACTTTTACAGAATAAAAGCTGACATTCAATCAGATTAAAAGCAGCTTGTAGAAAGATGATCCGCAGCCTCACGTTGATGCCAAATTGTTGCCTTCGCTGTCAGTAGATCTTATTACTTCATTAGAACTAAACTAAGTGATCATTGAGTGACTGACCAGCTAAGACCTTCATGTTTCCTTCAGCAATACACTAACAATTCTACTTCTTCTGGGCCTTTAATACAAATATTGGTGCATTAATAATAGTCACGTGTTAGGAGTAAATGATGAACTTCAATGTATCACGTCTAAAATATTAGAACCTTATACTGGCTTGGATGATTTCTCTACAGATCAGTATTAAATATTCAGTATTATTATATTCATGATCCCGGTGCCTTAATAATAATTCTGCTATACTGGAAAACTGGAAGTTTTGTGAAGCATCTTTGGTTTAGTTTCCCAGTGAACGCGATCAACAGACTTATGCTTTGCAAACAATTTTATTGTAAAAAAATGAAGCAACTTTCCAAGCCGATTAAAATCTCCTAACGTTTTGTGTCTGCAGTGCTTATGTGTTTCCATGGTTACAGACTACAAAAAAAAACCTCTGTGTAGTCTGACCCTGCAGTTGGACTCTCTTCCAAAGATTCAGTTGGCTACCCTAGCCCTTTATATAAATACCCTCAACAAGGCAGAGTAGCAAGTGGACCGTCCCCGGCACCTGGGGCTCTGCTGGATTTATTTAAAACATTTTACTGGATCTTTTCTGTTCTGCTTTCAAATTCCTGAGGTTTGTTTAACGACACAAAAAAACCCTCTACTCAAGAAAGTCCCAACTATTGGAAATAGTAGAGCAGATGACCCATGGAGAACATCTTTATCTTCCAAAATATTACCTTAGTTCTAGTTGCTGATATAACAAACATAAAATACTGATTTGTACTGTTTTGTGTAAATTGGCAGCTAGTTCTAACTGAATGTCTACATGCCAAGTACCAGTGCGATCTGCCTCATCTGAGTCACTGGAAAATTGTCTTATATTTTAACTTTTAAAACAGAACAATATTGCTCGAAATTTAAATCAAATAATTTTTTTTCTCTGGCAACCACCATTATTTATACAGAAACCTACCATGGGCCCATACTGTACCTATCTTTGCCTCCGATTTCATATAGAGGTTTTGTTTTTCTTGTTTTTTGAATCAGAACATAAAAAATATTGTGCCATGCTCCTTCGTATGCTATATAACAGGAATAATCTCCACTAGAGGCATTGCCCTCAGGGGAGAATATCTCAGTAATATGTTGCTATATAGATTCACTATACCTTAGCAAATGGATTACGTAGTACGTGTACATGAGGCCTAACGCTATATAAAAAAAAGAAATATAAAGAGTTTGCCTTTATACTTAAGAATTCAAACCTGTTTTGGGCTAAAACACACAAATACAAAAAAAACTGCAGCAAAACCGAGCTATGTGAACTGTGCTTAATAGTTAAATGGGTATTCCAGTTATAAAAAGAGTTATTAGCAATTTTCAGCTATCTACAGGATAGGTGATAACTGCAAGACTGCGGGGACTCCTACCGATCACTATCTCCGTCGCTCCCTTTTCGATCAGTAAATACTACTTTGGATTCAGTAATCTACCACAATAATACAGTGAAACCTCTCCAAAAGACCACCTGTGATCTAGACCAGATTTTTCTGTGATGGACTTTTAGTTTCCTTATATCATGTATGTTAGCCGTCTTCTCAAACAAGTTTCACTGTATTTCTTTCTACACAATACATGGCCAAACTAATACACCGTTCAACCAAGTCATGTTCTACAGGAAGGGAGACAAGAAAGGTCCTAAGACCTTCACATGACTGGACCCTAGTTAAATAAGCTTTTGGGAGATCTTCCCTAAGCAGGGTAACAACTGATTTCCTACAACCTGTAGTTTTACTTGAACACATTTTTAGTTTGAAATAACGTCTTTTGAGTTGCTATTGAGGGATTTGTAAGAATATACAAGCAAAACCAGTTAATGAAGTCCGAAAGCCTTGACTAGTAGGAAAAATGTCAAATCTTGCAAGGTACCTTGAACCACCATGTATAGCCCTGAAAGGAACCCCATAACCTCTATTGTTAAGTATAGCCACATATACCAAATCACAATGAACTCAGGTCATTGGCATACCAGCGGCATATATGGCAACAGCAAGAATTGTGGGGGGAAAAAAACTCAGACAACTGTTCAAATCTGTGCATTGTCCAAGATTAGCAGCTCTTCTACAGGTCTGATGGTGGTTGTTGTTTTATTACCTATGGTACAAGTCCTCATTGAAAGAGACATTTTTCAGAGTATCAGGACAAAGACAATTTAAGTACAGATAGCGGGAAGTATTCGATTTCATCACCTACCGCACAAAAGACTCTTTATGAATTTATGCAATGCAAAACGGAATGCAGCTTTACAAGAGATCCCAAGGCTATTACATAACAGAACCCGATTATGAATTATGCTTTTTCGTGTGATTAACCATTTAAATTCTAAACCTAAACATCAGTGACAGGGTTAAAGCAATGTGGGGATATTGAACACTGCTTTGCTGTCCTGCTACCAATCTAAATTAATGCTGTCTCTATATTCCAGCAAGCACAAAGCCCCCTGAGGAGATTTGCACATTTTAATCATTAATCTCTGCACGTCCTTACACAGGGTCCTCTCTCTCTCCCTTTCCTTCCCACATGAGATCTGCATGTGATGGCCGCACTCTCGGCCTAAGGAAACCTCTCCCAGATCTGACTGTTGTATATCCCCATATGAATGTATGTGTGACATTATACAGCGTAGTGCTGAGGATAGTAGGATTAGTCAAATCATAATACATACAAAAATAATTTTAATAAAACACATTTAAACTGCATTATAAAGTATGTGTTCTATTTTTTATGTTATATTAAGTCTTACAAAAATGACCATCAATGAGGTCGCCACTGAGAATATTCCGTCTCTCAATCATATGGTCATAGACGCAGTAGGTAGAAAATGGGCCTGCTTTGTGTAGCGTTTAGACCAAAATTAGTATTATATAGTTAGTATTCATGCACAAGGACATCAATATACATGGACCAAAAATTAACCCGTTATCTGACAATACACCCAAATAATAATTATTCATTATCTGGTCGGCCTAGATGTTTTTATCATATTTCGATCATACAGCGCTTCCCATCTATCATGTGCCATGATGTTTTCTTATGGGGCAGAGGCGCTATTGGGCAGCCTCAGGGACCAGGTACAACTGCTACCTCTGCACCCCCTTATAGCTACACCCGTGGGCCCTAGGCCTCACTTTTGGTTAAGCAGCACATATGACAAGGAATCGCAATTTCTTAGTATATCTTTGCAATTACTAATATTTAAAGGGTTATTCCCAACTCAGACATTTATGGCATATCCAGAGCTTGCTCCACCGGTTTCCATAGCTCACATAATAGAGAGCCGCACGCATGTGTGGTCACCTCTCCACTTAGTCCACATCTGGAATCAGTGGCCAACGGCTGCCTCACTGGGCGAAACTGGGGCTTGTTGACCCCCATTCTTGATATAAGTGGTGGTCCCAGAGCTAGGACCCGTATCTACCACACATTTATGGTATATCCTGTTGCTTTGGTGGAACCCTTTAAATCCCCTTCAGTTCACAGCCAGCTTGTCAGCAGGCACCGGCTGTGTTACAACCACCGATTGCTGTAAATGTCTGTCTTTTACCTGGGGATACATATTAGATAAATGTTGGACAATTCTGCAAGCACACATTTTATATGGAGGAGTCGGGAGACATAGCCTTTCAAATGGCCAGTTCCGCATTTTGGACATACAGGAGGACAATGATGGGGAATATAATTTTGATGCAAGCTTTAAATTGGAATGTTCTCTCTTCCAAAGGCCTCTTTCACACAAGTGTATTTGTAAACGTCCGTAATACAGATGTATTACGGATGATTTGGCTTCAGTATGTCATCAGTATTACAGATTAGTAATACTGATCGGCTGTCTTCTATGGAGATAATTGAATTACCTAAGACAGCCCCTCTGAAAAAACGGATGCAATACTGACGACATACAGATGCATGAGATTGACCCTGACTGGCTCCCAGAAATGAGATTAGTGCTAAATTAATATTAAATCTGCATAATTAATTTCTATGTAGGATCTCAGGATAATTCAGAATACACATACACCCAAATATTATTCGGAATGTATTGTATGTATTATTGCCTTATAGCTATATACAGATGCAGGGCCGAGTTGGTCATGTGGCACAACTGATTGGGGCAGATTAATCAATGTATTTGCAGGCGTAAATGCATTAAAAAAAAGTGGTACAAGGATTTAGTCTGAACATCATACTTACGAAGCCCTGTCTACTTTTTCCAACAAAGAACCAAGTGTCTGAAAAAGTGGCGTAGTCACACTTTGTTTTTTTAAGCGTGCACCCTATTCCTCAACAGGGCATTGTGCCGTTTTCTCTTAGATTGTGAGGAAATGTAACTTTTTACTGAGAAGTGGATTTTCTCTTGCTTCTTCGCCATTACTTGCTCCGTTGGTAAGAGGACTTGGTGTGACTGGTGTATATATTACATTTTATAAGAGCATGTGCCATTTTGCGGAATATGGTCCACGCTACACTAGTGTAATAGACTGGTCCACCACTCGGACAACGTGCCAGTATTAGTCGATTTTTACCATGGTTTTGATCTATGGCTTTACATAGAGCTGCAAGTAAACCTACTGCAGCATCATAACATCAGAAAGTTGGCACAAACAATGCAGCCGAGAGTAAAAAACAAAACAAAAACAAATACAGCTCTGCTACATCTGTATATCAGTATATTAGACAGGAACATTGAAATACATTTGACTATATCCACTTTGGATATATCAACAGAAAGTAGAACTTGATAATGTATTATAAGGTCTAACCGTTATTTTGCATTAACTCTTTACCTGCCAAATATTTATTACTGTTAAAAACGGATTGTAGTATTGACTTTTACAGTGCTATAAAGAATACAAGGACAAACATGAAGTAGCATACAACATCTGCCTGAGGAACCCACTGCAAGAAGCCGAGATGTGTTCAATGCCTGACCTCAGCGTACCTGGTTATCCTTATAACTACAGATCGCTTCCATGGGTACAGAGCGCAGTATAGATCACCTCTCCAATCAACTAAATCTTGCCACATATGTTATGATTTACACATAATATGACAATCATTATCATCTATGGTGCCAAAATATTTGGAAAAGATCAATTAAAATCATTTGAATTGTTGGAAAATGTTATTGGAAATGCTGTAAAATGGTAATAATTTATTAACGGTTATTGTGCATTTTTGTATTTCACAATGTGATGAGTTGTGGATGATAATTTACTATTATTCAAATTGAATATACTGGACTGATGTTTAGCATACTTTGTACTGTAAATGAAAGGATTGTGCGCTGATCAAAGGAAAGTCACTTAGGACAAAAATAAAAATGCTCATTCAGCAATGAGCAGCAATAGAAAGATGCTTCAATATCCTCTGACACATGGATCACTCCTGGGAATAATCAATTATTCAATGGTGAAATGCAGCAATACAGGCAGAGCAGAGACCAGGACACAGTACAGTCAATGTATCATAATATTACAAGACATTACAAAGGAAACAACATAAGGCAACAATGTATCCGGCATGTCATTCATAGCACCACCTCCACAGCAGAGTGATGCTGCCCTCACCTTTCCCATGCACACACACATCATGCATAGACCAGCCATCATGTTACTACCAATAGCTACAAGAAGCTCAATCCTTACCATACAGTGTGCTCCTGGTGACCTGTCCTCCCATAGTAGATAGATGAGGGGCTGCTGTCACATCACAGTGCAGGGCAGGGGCACTTCACACACACAGCAGCCTGGATCATGTTGCACATGTACACACACCCAGCTGAGTGATTATTAATAATACTCATACAAGCAGCAGCGATGCTCCAAGGAGCTGACACCCACTCCAGACCCTCCCTCTACAGGCAGCAATGTCATGTATATTTACATAAGAGGGAGGGGACTGCTGCCTGCCTGCCTGAAATAGCAGATAGCACAGGCTTAGTAGTAGTAATACCAGGAATCTCCCATGCATTATATACTCTTACCCTACTAGAGTGTAGCACTGTATTGTAGAACATCCGCAGGGATCTGCTGCTATAGTGTGCTGTGATATATGGATCTGCTGTGCTGCACTATACGGATCTGAAATGCTGTTGTGCTGTGCTGCTATAATGTGCTGTACAATATGTATCTGCTGTGCTGCTATAATGTGCTGTGATATATGTATCTGCTGTGCTGGTATAGTGTGCTGTAATATATGCAGGGCCGGCCTTAGGATAGATGGCGCTCCGTACAAAATTATATTTCGGCGCACCACCCCCATCATAAAAAAATGCCCCATAAAAAAAGTATAATGCTCCCCACAGTATACTGCCCTAGATAGTGCCCCCAAATAGTAATGCCCCTTTAGTGCCCCCCATACAGTATAATAATAATAATATTTAATAATATATTATAACCCCTTCAAGGACACAGTATTTTGTCCTCTAATTGTGCCCACACAGTATTATGCCCCCTAAAGTTCCACACACAGTATATTGCCCCCTGTAGTACACCTACACGGTATAATTTCCACTTAGTGGCCCCCACACAGTATAATGCCCCCCTCCCCTGGTGGCCACACACCACCCCCTTTGTAGATAGTGCCCACTGTAGATTGTGCTATACAGCCTTCCTGTAGACAGTAACATATTCCCCCACCTCCCCCTTGTAGATCATGCCATCAGCCCCCCACCTCCCCCTTGTAGACAGTGCCATACATCCCCCACCTCCCCCTTGTAGACAGTGCTATACATGCCCCCACTTCCCCCTTGTAGATCATGCCATACAGCCCCACCCACCTCCCTCCTGTAGACGGTGCCATACAGACCCGCACCCCCCCCCCCCCTTGTAGACAGTGCCCCCAAACAAAAAAAAAATGTACTCACCTAAGCCCCGTTCCCACGACGAACTGAGCTGCTCCACGACGAGATCCTTGCCTAGGCCGGCGTCATCCTGTAGCCTAGTACAGAGTTTCCCAATCTTTTCAGACTCGAGGCACCACTGGAAAATAAAATTTCCTCAGGGCACCCCTACCGAAAATTGTTTAGAGGAAGACCAAAAAACTAAAAAGAAGTACTACACTCTACAGGGTATGTTCACACAGCGTTTTTTGTAAGGCAAAAAAAATCTGCCTCAAAATTCCTTCAGGAATTTTGAAACAGATTTTAAATTGAAAGCGTTGTTTGACCTTTTTTTTTTTTGCGTTTTTTTTTTACGCCGTTGAAGCTAATGCAAAATATGCAGGGCAAACCCTGTAGATAGCGAACACAGCCCCATGTAGGTAGTGCCACACAGCCCCCTGTAGGAAGCGCCACACAGCCCCCTGTAGGTAGTGCCACAAAGCCCCCTTGTAGGTAGTGCCACACAGCCCCCTTGTAGGTAGTGCCACACAGCCCCCTGGTAGGTAGTGCCACACAGTCCCCTCGTCGGTAGTGCCACACAGCTCCCTGGTCAGTAGTACCACACAGCCCCCTGGTCGGTAGTGCCACACAGCCCCCTGGTAGGTAGTGCCACACAGCCCCCTGGTCGGTAGTGCCACACAGCCCCCTGGTAGGTAGTGCCACACAACCCCCTGGTAGGTAGTGCCACACAGACACAGCCCACAGCCCCCTTGTAGATAGCACCCCCCCCCCTTCCTGTAGATAGCACCACGGCCACACAGGGATTCCGCTCCTTCAGTGGCGCTAGTAGATAGCAAGATACCTCCCTGCTCTGCTATAGTGTTAAATAGTATTTGCGTCCTAAGGACACAGATACTTTTGAATGTGGCGCCGCTACAGCTGTAGCAGCTACTACAGCTACTACAGCCTCTCATCCCCGATGTCGCCGCTAGCAGCCACTATAACTGCTACATCTGTAGCGACACCACTGAGAGAAGAAGCGCCCGGGCGAAAAGGCAGCTGCTGAGTTGCCGAGCCCGGCTGTTTCTAAAACAAGCAGGGGAAGGAAGCCAGCGCAGCGCCACCTTCCACATGAGGATGCAGATACAGTTGAAACCGGAAAAAAATTATTGAACCAAAATGCGCGAGATGACGTCAATTATCTGATCTGAATTTCTGTTTCGTTTTTTCTCATTAATTGCCCAGCCCTATGTAAAGGGATATGAAACTATCTGCAGCGCTGTGTTGCTATAGACTATTTATATGCAGTGCTATACTGCATATGCAGAGCTAATACTATACTGTATACAATATAGTGTCCTGTACAATATGTATCTGCAGTGCTGTTCTACTATTTTGTAGTGCAGTGTATATCTATCTCCAGTGTTGTGCTGCTATAGTGTACTGTTCATTATCAACATCATCATTTATACATCATTCCATCAAAATATCTGTGATAGATAATTAGATAGATCGAAAATTTATTATGTTATCTATTATAATTGTATCTATTTATCTAAGTACCTCATACCATCATCTCTCTGTCTGTCTGTTTCATATTCATCGGTCTATTAGACTCTGTTCAGATCTGTGCTAAGCTTTTCCGTTCCTCAGTTCCGTCATAGGAACAGAAGAACAAATAAATACGGAAGTGCCGGAGCCATTGCATCATGGACACTAATGGCGCCAGATGGAACCTATTGACTTTAAAGGGGTATTTCCATCGTAGACGTTCCAAACGTTATGCCATTAATGTCTGATAGATACGGGTACCAGCTGTAAATGTATAGGGCCCCAATGACTCAACATATGCCAAAAGAGTTTCCTAGGCAACAAGTGCTATAGATTTATGGTGCTGGTGCTATGTAGTTAAATGTACGGTGCGTGGATGGCGTAGACTCGGAAGCAATAGTAAGTAAAAAAATAAGCTGTATAAATTTGGTATCGCCATAATTGTACTGACCCGCAGAATAAAGATAACATGTCACTTATATCGCATGTTGAAAACCTTTACAACTAAACTCTCAAAACAAATGCGGAATTGCACTTTTTTTGTATCCCCCAGAAATAAATTATAAAAGTTATCAATTAAACATTCCCCAAAATGATGGCATTAACAAATACAACTTGTTCCACTAAAACAAACTCTCATACAACTAAGTCGACAGAAAAATGTAAAAGTTATGGCTCTTGGAACACAGTCATGCAAAAAAACAAAAACGCTGTGTCCTTAAGGCCCAAATTAGCTGCATCCTGAAACGGTTAAAGAGGCTCTGTCACCAGATTTTGCAACCCCTATCTGCTATTGCAGCAGATAGGCGCTGCAATGTAGATTACAGTAACGTTTTTATTTAAAAAAAACTAGCATTTTTGGCCAAGTTATGACCATTTTTGTAGTTATGCAAATGAGGCTTGCAAAAGTCCAAGTGGGTGTGTTTAAAAGTAAAAGTCCAAGTGGGCGTGTATTATGTGCGTACATCGGGGCGTTTTTACTACTTTTACTAGCTGTGCGTTCTGATGAGAAGTATCATCCACTTCTGTTCAGAACGCCCAGCTTCTGCCAGATCACGCTGTGACGTCACTCACAGGTCCTGCATCGTGTCAGACGAGCGAGGACACATCGGCACCAGAGGCTTCAGTTGATTCTGCAGCAGCATCGGCGTCAGCAGGTAAGTCGATGTAGCTACTTACCTGCAAACGCTGATGCTGCTGCAGAATCAACTGTAGCCTCTGGTGCCGATGTGTCCTCGCTCGTCTGACACGATGCAGGACCTGTGAGTGACGTCACAGCGTGATCTGGCAGAAGCTGGGCGTTCTGAAGAGAAGTGGATGATACTTCTCATCAGAACGCCCAGCTAGTAAAAGTATTAAAAACGCCCCGATGTACGCACATAATACACGCCCACTTGGACTTTTACTTTTAAACACACCCACTTGGACTTTTGCAAGCCTCATTTGCATAACTACAAAAATGGTCATAACTTGGCCAAAAATGCTCGTTTTTTAAAAATAAAAACGTTACTGTAATCTACATTGCAGCGCCTATCTGCTGCAATAGCAGATAGGGGTTGCAAAATCTGGTGACAGAGCCTCTTTAACTGTATTGAATAACCTATACCTCCGACTTACACTGCCAACTCAGTGTGAACAGAGTCTTATACATTCTCCTAAAATAGAAATGTCTGTCTGATGACAAATGCCCTTTAGGATGGTGTTGTATTATAAGAGTACAGAGCACACAGCAATGAAGCATTGTTTTTTCAGTATTGGTTTTTCCCAGCCTTACACATACTGAAATGACTGGTTCATATCACTAGGACATCACAGCCCTGAGCTACTTATTCACCCAACATCCTGTTTAATCCATCTCACTGCATTATCATAGGTGACAGACCTTTCTTGACGAGTAAACAAAACTGATCAATTTTCTATGACATATAACAGTGTATTACTGGAGACACAGAACTAGGACAATGTAAGTTGTAGTAACCTCTCCGCAGCTAAGGGAAAAGCAGAATGGTTTTGGTCTTGTCGGTTTCTCTATGGGTATGTTCACACGGCGGGGGTCCGTAACGGCTGAAATTACGGGGATGTTTCAGCCTGAAAACATCCCCGTAATTTCAGCCGTACCGGCATGTGCAGGCGCTTGAACGCCGCGTCAATTACGGCCGTAATTAGCGCTGCTATTCATTGGAGTCAATGAATAGCGGCTCCAATTACGGCCAAAGAAGTGACAGGTCACTTCTTTGACGCGGGCGTCTAGTTACGCGCCGTCATTTGACAGCGGCGCGTAAATATACGCCTCGTGTGAACAGACAAACGTCTGCCCATTGCTTTCAATGGGCAGATGTTTGTCAGCGCTATTGAGGCGCTATTTTCAGACGTAATTCGGGGCCAAAACGCCCGAATTACGTCCGTAAATAGGCCGTGTGAACATACCCTATGAGGTCATAGCTCCTCTATGTCATAAGATTGCATCAGTTCTGTGAGCTGGAACCCCAGCTGGTTACTAGAATAAAGAGCACCAAGTATTCTTCCAAACACATGGCTAATGTTAACGTTACTACCATACAATTAAAGGGGTTGTCCTATGACAATGAAGCCCCCCTGACAATCAGCTGAGGAGTTTGGATAGTGAAAGCTTCAGCGATATCTGGCCTACTATTCTCTGCAGAGGAATTTAAGCATTACACGGTGCCCATTCATATAAATGGGCAAACCTATCATTTGCGATCAAGTCAAATCTGTCAGAACAAGAGACACTCTTTGCAGCAGATATCTGCTCTGACTGATAGAGGGAGCTCTAAGTGAGGGACTCCCTTCTATGATGCCCTAATGGATCATATGGACATGTGGACACCCCATTAAATGGGACTCACAGACCCCCACTGTAGCATAATGACAGTCTTTTAAAGACTACTTTAAATTCCACAAATAGCAATGTCCAAATAATACTACCATTCAATACACAAAATAATGTCACCAGAAATAGCAAATAATAAAGCTATATACTGCCACAATAATAACGCCATATAGTGCATTAATACTGCCTAAATAACAAAGCCCAGGTAACAGTGCTTTTGTGACTTGTAGTTGCTGTAATAATCCAGAGGAGGGTTCTGGAAGTCCCAGGGCATTTGCCTCTATTGCCCGACCTTTATAGCCATGCTCATATCAACTTGCGGAAAAATAAATAAATATTAATATAAAAAAAAATCATAGGCTTATTCAATATTATAGTAAACAAAACTTATAAATATATTTATATATCTTAATTTTATTTTTTTAAATATATACTGTTGTTATATATCAATATTCACTATATATTAGAGACTGGGTAGAGACATAAGCACCTATACCAAGTCATTGTGTTATCAAGAATTGCCGTCTGACATATGCCACGTTGTATAGATTTTATCTGAAATGGTTTGTTGTTCTGTATCTGTTGGTAAAAGGGGAAATCCATTTGAGGAACTCCATCATCACTTCTGTGTACATACTGGAGATCGCTACTGCTATGCCTCGTACTCCCTGACAGATGTTATGTGTTTATGGTCAGATTTTTACAATGTTTTTACAGCACTGCATAAAAGCAAAGAGGACTTTGTTCTTGGTGATATTGCAAAATATTATACCCAGAACAGGATGTATGGACTTCTATTCATATATTTATCAGAAGAAACTATACAAAACAGGGGAACAGGGGCGGGGAACCTTTTTTCCACCAAGGGCAATTTGGATATTTATAAAATCATTTGCGGGCCATACAAAATTATCAACTTAAAAATCAGCCTGCTATATTTGGTCAAACATTGAATTACCTCCCCGCTAATGTGATGGCTGGAACTGCTTCTCTTTGGTGAGGCGTGTGATGTTAGCCGGTATTGATAATGTTGCAACTGCGTTGGTCAATCTGGAGCGCAGTCGTCCCTTTGATAAGTTTTGAGGGGTTTTCCCATCAGGGACATTTATGACATATCCACTGGATGTCATAAATGTCAGATAGATGGGGGTCCCACCTCTGGGACCTGCACCTATCTCTAGAACGGGGTCCCCTAAACCGCGTTCTACCTCTCTGTGTTCCGGCTAATTTCCGACCATGAAGAAGAAAACAACATAGCTCGCTGAGCTACGCAGCTTCTGTAACTCCCATAGTAGTGAATAGTAGTTACAGAAACAGCGTAGCATGCAAGTTACGCTGTTTCCGTAACTATTATTCGGTTCTATGGGACTTCTGGAAACAGCGTAGCTCAGCAAGCTATGCTGTTTTCTTCTTCATGGTCGGAAATCACACGAGTCAGCCACAACACAAAGAGGTAAAACGGGGTTTAGAGATAGATCTGGGACCCGGGTCGGCACGCACCAGCCTCACTCAGACCGCCGCCATACTTGGCTCAGCCAGCTCCTAAATGTGAGTGAGTAGGGCGGACGGACCCAAGGGAGGAATGACACAGTGGCGATCAGAGTGAGGTCGGGGCGTGCGGTGGCGGGAATGAACCATTCCAGTCACTTGACCTTACGTCACTGATGTGAGGTCAAGTAACTGGACTGTGCCGGCCCGGGAATGGAGCAGTCCGGTCACCTGACCTGAGTCATCTGACCTCAGGTCAGGAGACCGGACTGGTCCACTCTTGGGCCATCACGCACCAACCTCACTCAGACTGCCGCTGCCACCATTCTTGGCTCCGTCCAAGGAGAGAATGACATGGCGGAAGTGGCGGTCTGAGTGAGGTCGGGGCGTGCTGTG
Source organism: Rhinoderma darwinii (assembly GCF_050947455.1). NCBI lineage: Eukaryota > Metazoa > Chordata > Amphibia > Anura > Rhinodermatidae > Rhinoderma > Rhinoderma darwinii. The sequence continues at coordinate 36,766,814 of NC_134697.1, read as the reverse complement.
ATGGGAGTGGACCAATCCAGTCAGCTGGCCTCACATTACTAACTCAGGTCAGGTCCCCGGACTGGTCCACTCTTGGGCAGGCATGCACTGACCTCACTCACCTGACCGCATGTCACTGACTCGAGTCTGGTGACCGGATTGGTCCACTCTTGGGCCGGCACACACCGACTTCACTCAGACCGCCACCACCATGTTTGGCTCCGTCTGCCCTTCCCCGGCTCCTAAATATGAGTGACTACGACGGAGTCGTAGCGAATGACGCGGTGGCAGCGCGGTCTGAGTGAGGTCGGGCCTGACCAAATAATCTTGCAGGCCTTTTACGGCCCTCGGGCTGGACGTTCCCCACCCCTGCTTTAGAACATCAACTGATGTGTACAAATAGCGCCATTTCTTATCTGAGTTGCAGCACCAGGCACAGTCATGTGTACTGACGAGATGCTGTTCCTTTGTAAACAATAAAGGGAAAAATTAGTGCAACAGCCCCCCTATTATAGTGATTGGTGGGGTGCCAAGGTTCAGACCCCAAATGGTCACACATAGCATATATCATCAATGTTTAAGTGATGGGAAACCCCTTTAACAAGCAGAGGGAATGTGTACACCTGGGCAAGAAATGGCGTGCTTGCTTGGGGTTGAGCTCCACCAAACCTACTAAGGGTATGTTCACACGTAGCGTAAACACTGCAGATTTTCTGTAATGGATTTCATTGCGGAAAATCTGCAGTGTATTACAGTAGCTTCAGAGTGGATAAGATTTGAACAAATCTCATCCACACGCTGCAAAAAAAAGAAGCGGAAAAAACTTTCATAGATTGACCTGCAGTGCATTTTTTCAATCTGCAGTATGTCAATTTATGCTTCGAAATCGCTGCTCTTCTGTTGCAGGTTTTCCCCATTGAATTCAATGGGAAAGTTAAGCCCGCAACAAATAGCAAATGATACGATTTTTTTATGCGAAAAGCTAAGATTACAATTTGGTGCAGTTTTTCGGGTGGAATTCTCTACGGGTTCCAGAATAGATATGCTGTGTGCTTTTATGCAACGTATTCGCTCTGTGTGAATATAGCCTAAAAGTCGCCTATTTGCATAAGGTCGACTTGTTCTGGCAGGTGGGCTAACACAGTTTGATCAAAATGTGTGATAAGAACCTCAAATTTCTATGTATAGTAATATCCAGGTCACAGGACAATCCTATAAAATTGGAACGGTTATCTAGTATGCCTTGTATGTCCAAGAATTACATTTACAAAAATAACTGAATGTATCTATCATGGCAGCCGTGCCATGCTGCCTCCTAGAACACAAGCTACAGCAGAAAGTGTCCTGTATTTTACCTTGGTCTTGCTCTATTATCAGAATCACTTCTACTTGTTAAGGGAGATTTTCTCATAAAATAATTATATTACGGACTTTCTGTATATGAGTAGGTTGACACAATGTGGAAAAATAAAAGATGAATTTCAAACTTGATACAAATGGTGACTCATCTGTGGAACAACCAATTTCAATATAAATGAGACATTCTGCAATGACGATTCAAATGGAAGATGAAATCACAGAACAATAATCTCACTGGGTTAACTCTTTGTGCCTTATAGACATATGAAGGGAAATGCAACAATATTAATGTCATTAAATATTTATTCAAATAAATGAGATATTATGAAGACTATAGTTATTACATAATAAGGATTTTGCTTAAAGTAGCAAATAGTGTAAATCCATCCTATACCTTCTTATACAATAGCTGTTCCTCCTGGTGAAATGTACTGGTCTTTTTTCTTTTTTTGACATTAGATGTTTATTGTTTTTACAAAATGCATTTACACACATTAGAATCTCACTGTACATATGTTATGTTTAAGACATCAGGTGCGATACACGGTACAGTCGGAGCAGCATCCATGAATTAGAACAAACGAAAACCAAACAAGAAAAATAAACCAGAAACAAAAAAAAAAAAGAAAGTACAATTACTCGTGACAACTCGCTGTCATATTGCATAAGGTCAAAAGAATGAACTTGGAAGAGACTGGTCTTATTTCTGATTGTATGTTTGTAATATTACCATATAAATGTGACTGATTAAATAGCTGTAGGATTTATACTAGGAATAAGTAAATACGACCACAAGTGTTATAATAAAACCTTTAAACATATAATATTCTAAAGAGGCGTTAAATGTCCCTAAAGCGGTATCGCTAGGACATGCCATCATTTCATGACCGGTGGGGATTGGTCCTCTGAAAACTTTGCTGAACATATAAACAAAGGGACAGCTTGTCTGCAAGGTACAGGTCGCATCCACCCACTGTGCAGGGTTATAACCCAGCTCTGTGCAAATTAATGAGCCTGCATTGCCACACAAGTCAAAAAGGATGGAATATCCTGGCAACATGTAGTTACTTCTTCTGGTGAGAAAACCCCTTCAAATGTCCAGGACTGGTGCCCTCAGTACTTTTGTCACCATTGAGAAATCTCCACCCCCTACACCCAAGGTCAGAATCATCATCAACGTCCTAAGGCATCATTTACACAAGCGTAATATACGCGCGTGCGACGCGCGTGCTTTTCACGCGTGTCGTACGCACCTATATTAGGCTATGGGGCACGGCAGACAGTGCGTGAATTTTGCGCAGCGCGAGTGCGTTGCGTAAAACTCACGACATGTCCTTTCTTTGTGCGCTGTTCGCGCATCACGCACCCATTGAAGTCAATGGGTGCGTGAAAACCATGCATGCCGCACGGAAGTACTTCCGTTCGAACTGCGTGGTTCGCGCAACAGCTGTCAAACTCTGAATGTAAACAGAAAAGCACCACGTGCTTTTCTGTTTACAAACATCCAGACGGAGTGTCATAATCATGGCGGCTGCGAGAAAATCTCGCAGCTGCGCATCATACACAGATGACACACGCAGCTTTTAAGTGCCTTTTGCGCACGCAAAACGCCATGTTTTTTGCGTGCGCAAAACGCACACGCTCGTGTAAATCAGGCCTAAGGATGTAGACATTGAGGACAAGGCTGACTTGATGAAGCACAGGAGCAGAGGTGTTTCAGGGATGAGGTCTATCACTTTAAAGTACCCCTCCATTTTTAGCAAAATGTTGAAGACAACTAGAAAATACTATCAGCATTATCTTGAATTCTCCATTTCTTCAGTACAAAGCACCCATGGTACTGCTTGTCTGCAGCATAAAGTACAGAGTTTCTGTGGCTAATTTTCCCCTGGGGGTCAAAATCTATATTAATTATGTGTCTGGTCCTTCTGATCAATGAGACTACATAGGAGGTTTCCTGGACAGGCTGCAGATTATATTGCAGATTTTGTGCTTGCTTTAAGGGGTTGTCCAGTCACAAAAAAACTGATAGCCTATCTTTAGGATAGACCATCAATATCTCATTAGGCAAGGTGCGACTCGCGTCTCACCCGCCGATCAACTGTTTTGAAGGGGAAGCGGCGCTCGTTCTGAAGTGAACAGGAGAAGGCTGTAAAACTGTGAACCGCTGCCACAAGCGTGTCTGCGATTCACAGTGTGTGTACTAAAGAAAATGAAGGGGAGAAGCGCTCGTACGAGCGCCACGGTCTCGTCAAAATAGCTGATCGGCAGGGGTGCCGGGAGTCGAATCTCGACCGATCAGATATTAATGGCCTATCCTGAGGATAGGTCATCAATTTTTTGTGACTGGACAACCCCTTTAAGAAACAACACCATTTAGATGAATGGAACAGATTTTCAGTTGTAGAAATTTCCACAATAAAATTTGCAGCGTGTTCAGGACGCCATAGAGTGAATATGGATTGTGCTACAAAAAACTAGTAATAACATAACAAAGTAATAGGAAAATGATGCAGTTTATGATTAATGCCAACTGGTGTACTCATCATTATTCTGATAAATGTATAGGTAACACAGGGCCTGGAGGTACCCGCTTTTTCACACGATTGTTAAAATACTATGTGGAATTTAAACAGTAGTAATGGTTTTTTAACAGATGCACAAAATGCCCCCTACAGCTGCTGGGCTCTGACATTTGAGTAGAGTAGAATAATGCAACAGGCTTGACATTTGTTTTTTGCTAAAATGGTAGAACGTGGAGGCAACTCGCTTTTTCAGCATATTCACAATTAACAATTATGGACAGCATAATTGATTCACAAAGTAAAAGGAGCAAAAAGAAAAAGACTGTACATTTTATGTGATGGAAGTGAGCTATGTAAATATCATAAGCTGCAATACAAGAATTAAAGTTATTTTTGATTACTCTGATGCCCACAGTAGTATAGCATTTTGTTTTGTTTTTTAAATCTAAATATGCTCAAAATTATGTGCTGATTAATTTCTTATTAAACCTTTATCGCAGTCTGAGGTTGTTTTACTGATGTATGATAACAAATCCACTGCATAGACATACAGTTCGGTCCAGAATTAGACAGTCACAAAAGTTTTGGCAAATTAGCGGTTTACCACAACATATTGAATATACAGTTATATAATCAATATGGGCTTAAAGGGAATGTGTTTCGCTAGAAATTTTTTTCTTTTTTTTTAGCTAAACAATTATTATTTGAGTGATTACACATTGTTTTAATTTTTTTAATTTTTTCACAAGTCAGGAAATATTATAAATTAGATTCTAATTTATAACATTTCCATGTGCTGGGCACTAGAGGGAGCAATTCCCAAAATTGCAGCATGGTCAATGTGGTAAAGTAACCTCATTGCTTTATGCTGCAAATTTGGGGTAGACACACACTCTCTAGAGTCCTCACACAATCCCCCATCCCTTATTCTGGCTAGTGCCAGGAGAAGGAGGGGGTTGAATCTTCAAACCTCCTACACTGTGTGCCGCCATTATCTGAGCGACTGCACAGAGAAGGAGGATTAGATACAGTGCTAAGCAGACAGTATAACACGAACACACACGAACATAATACACACATCACATACACAAACAAAAATTACCTGCTCCTGCCGCCACCTCCGCTCCTATTCCTTGCACCTTCGCTTCCTTGGAAGTCGTCATCTTACTGTCCGGCAGCGGCTTCCGGTCCACATGAAAATGGTGCCGGATTTCGCACTGCTAACGAGCTCCCGTTCGCATTCTCTATGGTTTTCTATGTGCCGTATTCCATCTCTGTATGTGTCGTTAATCGACACATACAGAGATGAAAAAAAAAATGGCAGCCCCCATAGAGGAGTAAAAGTAAGAAAAAAGTAAAAAGTAGAACACAAGAACACAAATAAATACATTTTATTTTATTATCATACTAAAAGCAATATGATAAAAATAAAAAAAATTCATGACAGACTCTCAGCTTTAATATGAGGGTATTCACTTCCTAATTTGAGAAAGGGTTTAGGAATTACAGCTCTTTAATACGTAGCTGCCTCTTTTTCAAGGGACCAAAAGTAATTGGACAATTATCTCAAAAGCTATTTAATGGGCTGCATGGGCTATTCCCTTGTTAACCTATCATCAAGTAAGCAGGTAAAAGGTCTGGAGTTGATTCCAGGTGTGGCATTTGCATTTGGAAGCTGTTGCTGTGAACCCACAACATGAGGTCAAAGGAGCTTTCAATGCAAGTGAAACAGACCATCGTTGGGCTGAAAAAAAATGAAGAAATCCATCAGAGTGATAGCACCAATGTTAGGAGTGGCCAAATCAACAGTTTGGTACATTCTTGAAACTCCAAAAGGCCTGGATGTCAACAGTGATGGATGATCGCAGAATCCTTTCCATGGTGAAGAAAAACCCCTTCACAACATCTACACAAGTGAAGAACACTCTCCTGGGACGATTATGCTACAGGAAAAATTTACAATTGGAAGAAGGATCAACAACAACAATAGAAGAAACCCACACAGAGGGACACAAAAGCAAGGTACCCCAGAAATAAGGACTCTAATGCACAGGATGATTTTTTAGAGGACACATCAATGACTCCAGGAGCAAGCAACATCGGACCAGGAGGGGTGGGAGACGATACAACAGATGGTCCAAAAATAAGTAATGCGAAACATCTGAGATCAACCTCACAAGTAAAGAAAAGGAACCTTCCCACCACCAATTAGTGGTAAATATCTCTAGACATGTTTTATCTGCAGATGAAGTGTCTGTTTTGTGTAAAGCATTATTGTTTTGTCCCATTGAGAATGTGGATTGGCTGCAACTTGATATAAACCTAAATAATTATTTTAGATCCATTAGATTGAAAACATGGTTTTCTCAACAGCCAATACCTGCTATTGGAGCTGTAGAGACAAGTTTTGAATTATGCTTGAAACAATGGGGTTTATCCAATAAAAGCAGCTTTCAACCGCCGACCAGTATGCAGGTGGTTGAAACATTTATTTCTTCCGTACTCAAGGATGTTGCAGATTACAAACGGGAATGTTGATCTGGATTATCCACACATACTCCACACAATTTATCGGTAAATGAGAAACTGGCACTTGAAGGATTAGTCCATAACTACGATCTGATCATAAAACCCGCAGATAAAGGGGGAGCGGTCGTTGTTAAGGACCGTACCTTATATTTGAAAGAAATTTACAAACAATTAAATGACACTGATGTATATCAGAAGGTTCTTATTGACCCTATTCGAAATATACAGAAACGGATTAGAGTGTTGGTTGATAATGCCTTTGCAAATGACATGATAGATAGGGATTTGCATTCCTTTTTGACACCATCATTCCTTATAACTCCAATACTATACTGCCTGCCCAAAATTCACAAAAGTGTTACAGACCCCCAGGGAGACCTATAGTCTCAGGGAGGGAGTCGTTGCTTAGTTCACTAGCTATTTTTCTGGATAAAATTTTGAGGGAGTCTGCCACATCTGCGAAATAATACATCAGGGATAAAGCAGATTTCTTGGTTAAGATCAAAGACATTACTGTTCCTACAAGGGCCATGCTGGTCTCCTTCGATGGGACCAGCTTATATACCTCTATTAACCATGCGAGAGGCATGAGCAGTGTAGATAAAGACCTGGGGGCACTGCATTTTCTTGTGACTGTAGGGAGTTTCTCATGGGTCTCTTAGACATTGTGTTGACCTGTAACTACTTCCTATTTAATGATGAATATTATATACAACTTAGAGGAACGGCAATGGGGTCAAATGTGGCCCCCACGTACGCCAACATTGTTATGGCGGACATGGAGGAGATGTCGATCCCACCACTTTACTTCGGTTCTGGGGTGGTGATGATATATAGATGACGTCTTCCTCATTTGGACAGGAGATTTACCAGGTCTGAACCTGTTTTTTTATTTTCTGAATCAAATTGACCCTGATATAAAATTCACGATGGTGGTCTCCAGTACCCATATTCAATTTCCTGATACCCTGGTCAGTATACAGGACCATAGATTAATGACAGATTTATATATCAAACGGAGGGATTGCAATAATCTGCTTAGTTTTGATAGCCATCACCCTAAGGGAATGATTAAATCCTTACCATATAGTCAGCTATTAAGGGTTAAACGGATTGTGGATGACCCCATTAGTTTGAATAACAAACTGAATATGATGGTAGGGAAGTTTCTAGAAAAAGGATATTCAAGGAAACTCCTGAAAAAACATCTAGAAACAGTGAGGTCAATAGATAGGGGTCAGCTTTGCCACGGCATGAAAAAGAACAGACAGCAAAATAATAGACTTCCTATTGTCTCCACATATAGTGTGTGTAGCCCAAATGTAGCGGGTATTATTAAAAGACATTGGAGAATCCTTGGGAATTACTACGAGAAGGTAGCGGAATTTCAGTCCCCTCCACTGTTCTCTTATAGAAGGCCCCGTAACCTTAGGGACAGGCTTGTTATGACGGATGTCAGCAAAAACAGTAGTCTCAGTAGAGGTGGACAACCAGATTTGACGTGCAGGGGATGTTTCCCCTGTTTGTCTTGTGATAGTTGTGCTATCATGCTCAAGGGTAATGCCTTTATACATCCCGCTACAGGTAAAACCTATAACATCAAATCATATTATACCTGCAGAAGCGATTTCGTTGTATATGTGCTACAGTGCCCGTGCAATATAATCTACGTGGGCGAAACCACAACTGAGTGTCGATTAAAGTTGAATAACCATAAATCCAGCATACACACGAAAAAAGTTGAATTCCCTGTACCACGACTCTTCGTGGAGATGGGACATACTGTACGACAACTTAGGTTCACCATAGTTGACAGGGTCCCTCCTCTGAAACGTGGGTGAAATAGGGAATTGATCCTTAAACAACGGGAAGTTCATTGGATTTGTAAACTAAACTCACTATATCCGAATGGTCTCAATATTGATTATCCTCTCAATTTATTTAAATGATGACTTTAGTCTTGTCTTTATATTATGATGAATTTAGTTTTTACTTTTCATATATATAGCCTCTCTTTGATGTAGACTTTGTCGATCCATGGGGAAGTGTTTCCTTGCCTTGTGATATCTGTTCATGATTCATTCAACGTTCTAAATAGTTCAAGGTGTTTGGAAATGGAGAACAATGATTATACTGTAACAGGTCCAAATCTATTAACATGACCCTTCTCTCTCTTTTTTGACAGAATGATGTCTGATTTTTTATATTTATGGACACTCACCAACTGGACCTAGAAGGACTGAACACTTGTGACCGTTTTTTTCTGTCCCGAAGATTGTTACTGAATAAAAATACTATATATTTTTATTTTTTCGTGTACTCTGTAATCCTGTTTTGACCTCACACAACTCTGATATATCTGCGTATACCAGAAATAGCTTAATTCTATGTGGGATGATTTATGATCCCTTGGCCCCCTGACTCATGGATGTATGTTCTGTGTATAGGAGTTTTTGATTTTAATAATACGGGTTTTGTCTCTCTAGCCAATGATCCCGGACTGCTCTTCACCATATACCTTTGTGGTGATTATATATCGACACAGTGGTTGAGTCGAGTTGTGAGACTCGAGACTCCCGTATTTCTATATGTGGGTGACCTTTTGTCTCTAGGGACGTAAGGCTCTAATTGTAGCCTGACCTTTGAGTGAAGTATGTGACATACTACCCTTATGTACTCCGTTGTTATAGCAGAACATACTATCCCGGATTTGGATATAATCTCCATATTACTACATCCACATAGGTTGTCATATAATGGTATTCTGCCCTGAACAAAGATGGTGTTGCACAGCACACTTATCTTAATGCGACTGCATGGCTGAATCAGCCTTTGAAGATGCTGTGATTATATCAGACACCGCGCTGTTGTGCTTTGCCATAGCAACTACAGAACACGAGTACAGCCTTACCCAATGGACAGCTAGGATTTGGGCATGCGCAACTCGGCGCTTGAGACGCCGAGAATCTAATAATCGACACATGAGTAATTCAGTCCAGGCGGTTTCAGTTAACTTGGATTGGTGAGTGTCAGCTTTTCTACATTTTAACATTGATCACTATTGACACCTAATTTATAAATTATACTTGTTTACATGTACATATTGGATATAACATGACGTAATATTTTTCTATATTATATGTCTAATTTGGCTCTTAAACCACGTGTTTTTGTACTTGGTTACACTATGTGATTTTTTGCATGATTTGTATAAATTGTTAATATTTATAGCACTTGTTAATTGAACCATGTTCTCTCTATATATACACCTGTGTGTTACTATCACTTATTGCTTGAAAATGCTTCCATTGAGGAAGTGAAACGTTGCATCTGTTGGGTGAATAAATGTCACTTTTTTTCTTTGAGTGTTGCTTCCGTGCTCTCATATCTTACTCTCCTGGAAGTAGGTGTATCAGTATCTAAGTCTACCATAAAGAGAAGACTTCACGAGAGCAAATACAGAGGGTTCACCACAAGGTGCAAACCATTAATCAGCCTCAAAAATAGAAAGGCCAGATTAGACTTTGCCAAACAACATCTAAAGAAGCCGCCCAGTTCAGGAACAGCATTCTCTGGACAGATGAAACTAAGATCAACCTGTACCAGAACGATGGGAGGAAGAAAGTATGGAGAAGGCTTGGAACGGCTCATGATCCAAAGCACACCACATCCTCTGTAAAACATGGTGGAGGCAGTGTGATGGCATGGTGGGGGCAGTGTGATGACATGGGCATGTATCGCTGCCAAAGGCACTGGGTCACTAGTGTTTATTGATGATGTGACTGAAGACAGAAGCAGCCGGATGAATTCTGAAGTGTTCAGGGATTTACTTTCTGCTCAGATTCAAACAAATGCAGCAAGGTTGATTGGATGTTGCTTCACAGTACAGATGGACAATGACCCAAAACATACTGCGAAAGCAACCCAGGAGTTTTTTAAGGCAAAGAAGTGGAATATTCTGCAATGGTCAAGTCAATCACCAGATCTCAACCCGATCGAGCATTTCACTTGCTTAAGACAAAACTTAAAGTGTAGCTAAACGTTTTACAAATTTCTGACATGTCATAGTGACATGTCAGAAGTTTGGATTGGTGGGGGTCCGAGCACTGAGACCCCCACCAATCGCTAGAATGAAGTAGCTGAATCGCTCGTGTGAGCGCTCAGCCGCTTCGTGTCTGTTCGGCTTTTTCCGGAAATAAATATATTGTGTACGAACTCAATAGAAAGTCTATGAGCTCGTACTCCGATACATCGGCTTTCCGAAAAAAGCCGAACAGACATGTCAGAAGTTTGTCAAACGTTTAGCTACACTTTAAGGCAGAAAGACCCACAAACAAGCAACAACTGAAAACAGCGGCAGTAAAAACCTGGCAAAGCATCACAAATGGGGAAACCCAGCGTTTGGTAATGTCCATGGGTTCCAGACTTCAGGCAGTCATTGCCTGTAAAGGATTCTCTACAATAAATAGTATTTATGGTAATGTTAATTTGTCCAATTACTTTTGAGCCCCTGAAATGAGGTGGCTGTGTAGAAAAATGGTTGCAATTCCTAAATGTTTCACAGGATATTTTTGTTCAACCCCTTGAATTAAACATGAGTCTACATTTCAATTGCATCTCAGTTGTTTCATTTCAAATCCAATGTGGTGGCAGCAGAGCCCAAATCATGAAGATTGTGTCACTGTCCAAATAATTCTGGACCTAACTGTATATTTAAAACATGCTGACTACCTACAGCAACTACTAGAGGGAGCTTAGCATCTAACTGCATACTGTTATACATTAAACTCAATAATAAAACAGTATGCAGTAAGCTCATGAGCACCCTCTAGTGGTGGCTGCAGACAGCCAGAATGGTATCTTTTAAATGTATGCCTATGCAGGAGATTTTGAGCTCTGCATCAGGAAGCTCAAACTGCGATAAAGATGTATTATTATAAGATATATATCTGTATAAAATTCATGCTTCTCATGGATATTTATCATGGATATTTTTTTCAGGATGCAGCCAGGCCTTGTTATGTTGGGGGAGAATAGCATGTCAGTACTTAGTGAGGTACACTTAGAAGGTGCTGGGTAGCCCGCCTGATCTAATAGTATTGGCGTAACTAATAGGCTGTATGTCAGCATGGTGCACTTTTAGAAGCCTTATCTGGGTGTAATGATAATACTACGCCACCACCCACCTCATGAAAAGTAGGCGTGAGAGTGGATGTTCACCAGTATTTTGCACTGGAGCAATCTCCCTCTATTTAGCTTTGTGGTTTGTCTGCATCCTGTTGGGAACTGGTGTATAACGTGCTCTTGTAACAGTAAGTATGGTCTTTTTCAGTGATTTTAAATAAATATAGTTATTTTTTTGGTGATTTGTCTGCATAGAATTTTGGACCTAAAAATGACGATGATAAAAGTTGGAGATTCAGTCCCACTCATGGCCATATTAGAAGATATCGGTCGGCCAAATGATCATTTGCTATTCTAGGACTCCCCCATTTACAACAGAAGACACAATCTACAGTGAATGGAGATTCTATGGAGTAAACATGGTATCATCTAGTTAAAAAATGTTGCGACTTCAACATAAGGTAAAAAAAAAACTGCTGTAAGAAGGCTGCAGTAGTACTTTATATGAGGAAACATCACATCTTTCATGTTATAAATATAGAAGTGTGTACACTGGAAACTAGTATATAGGATCACCCAGGTGTATATATAAATATTGCCACATTTACTATATTTACATATTTATAGAAAACAGGCTGTTCGTAATTTACACAAAACAAACATAGATGCTGGAGAAAAAAAGGACATTGAGATCAGAAGTTACCAGGTAAAATGTAAACACTAACAGTTTTATTGTAAAATAACTAGATCCAAGTTCTTTTTAACCCCTTCCCGACCGCCTACTGTCTTTTACTGGTGAGCGTCACTATAGAGAAGAACCCTCTGCACTCAGACCTGAAAGGAACGCAGGGCTGCCTGTTCTATAAGCCTGAAGTAGGGCACACTATGTGTTTCCCTAAGGGTATGTGCACACACACTAATTACGTCCGTAATTGACGGACGTATTTCGGCCGCAAGTCCCGGACCGAACAGAGTGCAAGGAGCCGGGCTCCTAGCATCATACTTATGTACGATGCTAGGAGTCCCTGCCTCGCTGCAGGACAACTGTCCCGTAGTGTAATCATGTTTACAGTACTGGACAGTTGTCCTGCAGCGAGGCAGGGACTTCTAGCATCGTACATAAGTATGATGCTAGGAGCCCGGCTCCTTGAACTGTGTTCGGTCCGGGACTTTCGGCCGAAATACGTCCGTCAATTACGGACGTAATTAGTGTGTGTGCACATACCCTAACAGTAGCCTGTGTCATAGCAACAAAGTATAATGTATTAGCATATAGGAGTATGCTAATACATTTTTAAGTATAAAATAATGTTGTTAAAAAGTTATCCCTTCATGGGATAAAAAAAAATATGTAGCAAAAAAATACTAATAAAAGAAAAGGCATTATTTAGTTTAAAATAGATTTTATTGCCTATACATCAAAACAAAAAATCAACATACAGTATATTAGGTATCAACACGACTGTAATAAACCGAAGTATTAATTTAATAAGTTATTTAGTGTGAAACATGACCGGTGTAAAAAAATTAATAAAAAAAAAAACAAACTTTGTGCAGGAAAACGACTAAACTGTGCAGGAAAAAATAAAACACTAAACAAAGCCTCCTATAGTCACGTCAATGAAAAAAATAAATAAGATAAAGATGCTGAAAGGCAGAGAGGCAAAAAAACATTTAGCTGGTCATTAAAGCCTTTTCAGGCCCAGCAGTTAAAGGTTTTATAATTGTGGGTATGAATGGCCACATCAAAAAGACCCTTACACGTGAGATCAATCATAATAAATAAATATATTAATAAATAATTAAGCACAGCTGATTAATAGTTGTCAACGCAAAGATGGATATCGTTGTTGACTTTTTGGCAAGCTGAACTAAAAGTACCAAAAAAAGCCCACAAAAAGGAAAATTCTTCTAGCCCCACGAGCTGTATAAGTTAAAGGGGTTGTCCCAGAAACAAAAAATATCACCTATCCACAGAATAGATGATATTTGTCTGATCGCTGGGGACCTCTGTTCCTGGACTGCTTTGAGGAGGAGATTGAATGTAGCGGCAATCGAGCACTGTTGCTCCATTCAAAGTCTATGGGACTAATGGAAATAGCCGACTACAGTGCTCTGCTGTTTCTGTTATTCTCATAGACACTGAATGGTGCGGCCGATGCATGCTCGACCGCCACTACATTGAGGCTCCTCCTCACTGCAGGGGGTGAACCGAGAAGGAACGGGGGTTCGAAATCACTTGATCGGTGAGGGTCCAACTGGTGGGGAGTTCAGTGATCAGACTATTATTATTTTTGATTCTAGGGCAACCCCTTTAATTACGCGGACATCTTCACATTACCTCCACTGCCCATTCTGTAGGTATGTATTTATTTCCTGCTGCCTTTAAAGCGCTAATATACTCTACTCTGCAGCAATCTACAGATGTTGTCATCCCCCATCAGGTATAGCTATAAATTGGCATGGTCTTTTATTTCAGGTCCTACGTGTTGGATAAGACCCAACTAGTACTACATTATGATCAACCTGGATAGATTATGCCCGTAATATAATGCAGTAGTTAGCAATACTGAAACAAATGTATAGAAGCTAATGCAGACAAAAAAAAAACTGTAGGGCCTGGCCTGCCAATAGCAACCAGATTACAGATTTCTACAGTGGTATACTCATGAAGCCCACCCAAACAAGTTTAAAGTACTCCCATCTTATAATGTAATGGAATATATCACTAGAATATGCCATAACATTTTGATCAGTGGGAATCTGATCACTGGGACCCTCACCAATTCAGGGAATGAGGTCCCTGCGGCACTCCCATCCAACCAAAAACTGTGAACTAATTCGGAGGATCGTGAGAGACCTAGCGCTTCTAAATACCAAGGCAAAATGCATACTGTTTTGTAGCGATTGGCAGCATATGTTTTTGAAAATGATTCTACATATACTTTTATGGAAAACTGCATCACAGTACTGTGATTGTTTATGTGCACTTTTTGTATGCCAAATTTTTAACCAACTTCAGGCCGCATGAATTGATGGACATGTGTCTTTTTTCAACCGCACAAACTATGTAACTATGCACACGAACGTAGAATTCATCCGTCATTCTGGACCCATTCACTTCTATTGAGCATGGACACCTTCCTGTATATTTACGGGAAGGTGTCCGTGCCGTAGAAAGGCTCTGCAAAAGATAGGACATGTCCTATATTTTGCTTTTACGGACCGTGCTCCCATACAGGCTGTGCCCGTAATTACAAACTGTGATTACGGGCATGGTCATGTGCAGGGGGCATCAGGGGGTGCAAAAAACTTGATGCAAATGCTACAAAAACAATATAGATTATGCACAAACTACACGTTCTTTATCATGTGTGAATGCTTTTTATAAAAAATAATACTTACTTCACCATGAGTAAATATACCCGAAAACCCATTTAGATAGTTGCCCTTCAAAACTTTTAGCAGAGTCTTATTCCCTATAGTTAGTTATTAAAACAGATCTGTGACAGCATTGCTTTTGTAATAGCAATTCATTTATATATTTCACTGTATATTTAGTTTTTAGATTTTAATTGTGCTCCCACAACTTAAATTCCAATTCACTGAATGTGATTAAAGAGTAAAATTGCTTTTATTTCAAAACTCGCTGAAATCAGGGGTACAATCACCACCGTAAAAATAACCCACTGTGCTCAGATAATATAGAAAAGAACAAGAGTGTGATTCATCAACTGGTTCAGTCATGAATCCATATGGACGAACACAATCATCATGATACACGGGGTTAGTGAGCTTGACAATTGTTACATCTAGTCACTTTCTCAGACCTCTGAAGCAACTAGGAAATTCCTTAGTGCCCAGAGGTAAATGCTGTATGATCTTTGCTGTAACCTGCACTCATTCCCCCTCTATTATGATCCTACACATTTCTATATACACAGATTTCATCAGGGGTCTGCTCAAGATTAGATTAGACTGACTACACGTGTCAGCGATAATTCCATTCAACAGTACATTTGTTTGTACATGCACAGAAGCGTGCTCGCATCTAATAACAGCGGCACGCTTATGCTGGGAATGAGAGTTCATATAGATGACACTCCTCCCCTCTCGCTGGGGCGGAACCCCGTCCCTCGTCAGCCAATCGGAGCCTAGGAACGTCACTGCTGACGCGCGTCTGTTCTAAGCTGGTAGTACATGTGATTCGACCGGCCAAACACCGCCACCAAAGCCCACCAGCGACGCTGGCATCCGGATCAATGCAGGGAACACCTCCTCAGCCATTAGCTATACTCGTCACTGAGGGGGAGTGTCCCGTTACCAGGGCAATAAGGATGCTATCCAACTTGCATCCCGGCCACCCATGCAAGTGCATGATAAACATCGTGCCAAACCATCACTACAAGAATAGATCACTGAAACAATATCACAGATTAAGCCATAGTTCAAATAGTAAAATATTTTTTGGGGTAAGAGCATCCTTTTATAACCATTAGCTGTGGTGTGCAATGGCTACATAAAACCCATTATATTACTAAAATTACTTCATGCCAGTCCATACCACCCTGGCATAAGTACAGTATCAGGTTGTTTGTTTAAATCAGTTATTTGGATCATCAGCAAGGCGATAGAACACATAGATGTAGGAGCTGCAGGATTGTCATAGGGCTGCTACTGCTCAGCTCAGTATAATGATAATTATATTGGAAGAAAACCTGGCACTCCAAAAATTCTTTGTTTTTGAAAAATAATTTTATTTGCAATCCACAGACTTAGACAATGTGACATTTCGGTCAAAATAACCAGACCTTTTTCAAACAGTCGGATTGCGTTTAGTATGAACAGGAGCTACGCTGTGCTGCGACGTCTGCCGCTAGCAAGGAAATGAACTCATTTACCAGACGAAGGCTCTCAGCCGAAACGTACGTCGGGTGTGACGCCAGACAGCACAAATCTATTGGTAAGTTGCTTATATTATATATCCACATGTACTTGTTATGTAACCATTTGTTTGGGTCTGGTGCTGACTGCATCTTTGCCTTCAAATGATTACTCAGACCTGGGACTCTGCATATTATCTAGAACACATTACATGTCTCCTGGGTTTATATATTTCATACACTATGAAGAGCACTGAATGTGCTTTCATGGTTGCAGTTACTCCAAGCCTTACTCATGATACTCCCAAAACACATATATATGTGTATTTATTATCCAACTATTGACAACTGTCTGGCCTCATCTCATCTTTCACACTGTGGTAATCATCTTTGATTTTAATGTGTGTGTTTTTTATATTTTGTACCAATAAAATTATATATTTTATCAGTATAAGCATGGTTTTGACTCTATTTTTAGGTTTTTATTCTGATTATGTTATGATTCACCGCTGACGTCACCCGTAGTCATGGGCGTTTTATAATATATGCCTCCCCCACCCCCATATACTGATATCTATTTAGTTTTTTTTATAGAGGTATTTTGGTTGTCCTCCATATTGGTTAAATCTAACTGAATAAAGTCTACACGCTCCACCCTATAGACTCAAAGAAAGGCAAATCCCTTAGACTCATTCATACGGACTAAAAATCTCCTGAAAAACAACACAACAGGGAAGGCGTATTCCAGTTACAAATATTTATCACCAATCCACTGGAAAGTTGCTAAATGTTAAATCTGTAGGGATCAAACCGCTGGGATCTCCACCAATCTATAGAACACGGGACTTTTTTCCCGCAACCACACTACCGCGGCGGAGGAGTTTGATTGAAGCAGCAGTCGAACATGAGCGCTGCTGCATCATTTAAACTCTATGGGAGTTAAGATGGCTCCACACATAGGATTTTCATCAGCCAGAATGAGGCAGACCAATCGTCCGCGGGATTGTTTGTACAAACTATCCCACCACCAACATGTCAAACTAAACTGGCAGAACGGGGAGCAGTTACAGTACAGTGCAACATTATGGTCTTTTTCAAGCATGTGGCAGATGCCATTTAATACAGTACAGAAGCTCTGTCACTGGCGCCAAAATATATTCTTATGTTGTTAGGAGCACAAAATAGCTAAAACTGTAACTTGCTAGTAAAACATGTTAAAAGCAAACCATTAAATGCTGATATACTTGAGAAATATTCATATCTGTGAAATCCCAGCAATTTCTCTCTAAAGATGCTGCATTATCTTGCAATAATGAGGGCAGTCACTTTACTATCCATGGAAATGTATGACATTATCCCTCAGCAACAATAGATATTAAACTGAACGCATTAGCAATTATTAAAGTGTCATGGCGGAAAGCTGGAATGCAGGAGCAAACTAATTACTCCTAACAGCAGCACACAAAATACAACCTGCCCCGGTCAAGTGGCTCCGATTATAACATCCAATACAACGTTCACATTGCACAACTCAAGCTGGAGAGATTTTGCTGTGTTCTCTCTTTATGAATGCACAATGGGCCAGGATTGCTTAACACAATCATTTGGCTGCTGTAAACATTTTTAAAGATCTGACTCCATAATAACTGTTCCTAGCAACATTTTGCATAAAATGATGGCTGGCCATACTAGATGACAGCTGCTTTAAGCTGTGACCGCTCAACAATCTTCCCCTGGTATGTGATTGAAGGGGGCCTGTAAAGCCGAAATCCCAAATATTTACTCAATAATTGTCCTTGCCTACCCCCTTTTAACAGTAAGGCTGGAATCACACGAGCACATTACGTTCGTAATGGACGGAACGTATTTCGGCCGCAAGTCCCGGACACACTGCAGGGAGCCTGGCTCCTAGCATCATAGTTATGTATGATGCTAGGAGTCCCTGCCTCGCTGCAAGACAACTGTCCCGTACTGTAATCATGTTTTCAGTACGGGACAGTAGTTCTACGGAGAGGCAGGGACTCCTAGCGTCGTACATAACTATGATGCTAGGAGCCCGGCTCCCTGCAGTGTGTTCGGTCCGGGGCTTGCGGCCGAAATACGTTCCGTCCATTACGGACGTAACATGCTCGTGTGAATCCAGCCTAATAGTGCACAAAGTCTTGTTGGTTATAAACTCCCCTAACGAATATCCACTGTTAATTCTTGGCGTTATGCATTGTATTGTTAAGAAGTGAAAACCCTGGAATATAATGGCATCGGTTATAGATACTTCCTAAAAACACAAAAAATCTCATTTTGGGGAAACAGTAGCAAATATCAGGGGACACAGTGTTCTCCACTACTACTACTACTACTACTACTACTACTTCTACTACTACTACTGGAAAAAATTCAGCTTGTTACCCTAGCCCTGTATCTAAATACCTGGCCAACCCTCCTGGTACCCGGGGCGCATGCCCTGGTAGCCAGTCACCCCAGCTGCACCACTGGCTCAAAGAGCCGGAATATGAAGGAGAGAGAGTTCAAAAACACACGGCGCCAACATGGTGCAGGTCACATTTGGTAAAGGTAGAGCAAGACAATATGAATTGATAACTGCTCACCTATTGGAGTTGTGCTGCAACAAGCACAACAATGGTAAGGATGTATAGGATGAAGCTGCAGCTGGGTTAGAAGAACCGGCCACCTGAATAGGCGCACCGCTGGGTGTGTGTATATATATATATATATATATATATATATATATATATATATTGTGAGGGTTTAGCATCAGGAGAGGTTGGTACAGAGGTTTCTTAGTAGCCAGAGACAGGGACACCGTGCATTAAAGTTCATAACAGGGCTTTTGCCTGTGTTTTATTCTTGTCAAAGAAACAGCCTCTTGTACAACAAGGCAAAATACAAAATAAATCCTGCTCGTCTGAGCACTAACTAAACAATATATTATCTAACTATATCAAGTGCCTTCCTACCAGGCACTGGACACAAAGTAACACAGGTCTTTAGTCACATAGAATACAGGCTACTCCAGACTTAGTAGTCTCCGGTCTGAGTCAGGGGTGAGACTGATACACACTGTGTCTGCACCTTTTTTATACACAGGCTGCAGGTGCAGCTAATTGAGCAGCAGCCTTGTCCTACAAGCAGAGACGGACTAGGGATTGGGGAACCCGCCCTGCTCTTCCCCAATCCAACTCCAGGCCCTTTTTCCGGCTTTTCCTTAAGCCGAGATTGGAAAGCTAGAGCTTTCTATTGCAAAAACTACTCATTCCCTGGAGCCTAGGATACATATGACAGGATTCTAGGGGAAATGTACCTTCCCTCAATGACTTTACCTGTCACTGTCTCACAATATACAGTGAAGG
Organism: Rhinoderma darwinii; assembly: GCF_050947455.1. Lineage (NCBI taxonomy): Eukaryota > Metazoa > Chordata > Amphibia > Anura > Rhinodermatidae > Rhinoderma > Rhinoderma darwinii. The sequence goes on along the minus strand of NC_134697.1, from coordinate 36,747,047 downwards.
AAATAAGTATTTCATCCCTTGCTGATTTTGTAAGTTTGCCCACTGTCAAAGACATGAACAGTCTAGAATTTTTAGGATAGGTTAATTTTACCAGTGAGAGATAGATTATATTTAAAAAAAAACCAGAAACTCACATTGTCAAAATTATATATATTTATTTGCATTGTGCACAGAGAAATAAGTATTTGATCCCTTTGGCAAACAAGACTTAATACTTGGTGGCAAAACCCTTGTTGGCAAGCACAGCAGTCAGGCGTTTTTTGTAGTTGATGATGAGGTTTTTACACATGTTAGATGGAATTTTGGCCCACTCCTCTTTGCAGATCATCTGTAAATCATTAAGATTTCGAGGCTGTCGCTTGGCAACTCGGATCTTCAGCTCCCTCCATAAGTTTTCGATGGGATTAAGGTCTGGAGACTGGCTAGGCCACTCCATGACCTTAATGTGCTTCTTTTTGAGACACTCCTTTGTTGCATTGGCTGTATGTTTCGGGTCATTGTCGTGCTGGAAGACCCAGCCACGAGCCATTTTTAATGTCCTTGTGGAGGGAAGGAGGTTGTCACTCAGGATGTGACGGTACATGGCTCCATCCATTCTCCCATTGATGCGGTGAAGTAGTCCTGTGCCGTTAGCAGAGAAACACCCCCAAAACATAATGTTTCCACCTCCATACTTGACAGTGGGGACAGTGTTCTTTGGGTCATAGGCAGCATTTCTCTTCCTCCAAACACGGCGAGTTGAGTTAATGCCAAAGAGCTCAATTTTAGTCTCATCTGACCACAGCACCTTCTCCCAATCACTCTCAGAATCATCCAGATGTTCATTTGCAAACATCAGACAGGCCTGTACATGTGCTTTCTTGAGCAGGGGGTCCTTGCAGGCACTGCAGGATTTTAATCCATTACGGCATAATGTGTTACCAATGGTTTTCTTGGTGACTGTGGTCCCAGCTGCCTTGAGATCATTAACAAGTTCCCCCCGTGTAGTTTTTGGCTGAGCTCTCACCTTCCTCAGGATCAAGGATACCCCACGAGGTGAGATTTTGCATGGAGCCCCAGATCGATGTCGATTGACAGTCATTTTGTGTCTTCCATTTTCTTACTATTGCACCAACAGTTGTCTCCTTCTCACCCAGCGTCTTACTTATGGTTTTGTAGCCCATTCCAGCCTTGTGCAGGTCTATGATCTTGTCCCTGACATCCTTAGAAAGCTCTTTGGTCTTGCCCATGTTGTAGAGGTTAGAGTCAGACTGATTAATTGAGTCTGTGGACAGGAGTCTTTTATACAGGTGACCATTTAAGACAGCTGTCTATAATGCAGGCACCAAGTTGATTTGGAGCGTGTAACTGGTCTGGAGGAGGCTGAACTCTTAATGGTTGGTAGGGGATCAAATACTTATTTCTCTGTGCACAATGCAAATAAATATATATAATTTTGACTATGCGATTTTCTTTTTTTTTTTTTATATATAATCTATCTCTCACTGGTAAAATTAACCTAGCCTAAAAATTCTAGACTGTTCATGACTTTGACAGTGGGCAAATTTACAAAATCAGGAAGGGATCAAATACTTATTTCCTTCACTGTATATATATATATATATATATATATATATATATATATATATATATATATATATATATATATATAATATATACAAAAAAATGGAGCTTCCAAAAAATAGCGCTGCTAACATCCAATAGAGGACAATCCAGTAGTTCAAAACAAGACTACATTTATTAGAACAAACATAAAACGGACTACGCGTTTCTATGCCAAAACGGCTTCTTCATCAGGTCAAATACCTATGGTAAATACCATATTGGTATTTGACCTGATGAAGACGCTGGTTCGGCGTAGAAACACGTAGTCCGTTTTATGTTTGTTCTAATAAATGTAGTCTTGTTTTGAACTACTGGAATATGAAGGAAACCACATTTTGCTGTCGGCGACTATCTCAGGGGGCTCCCCTGCTGTGGCAGCTGTGGGCATTTTGATTACTTAGAAGTGGCAATGAAGAACTGGACAACAAGGCCTTGCACATACGTAGGACCTTGAGCCAAATACATAATATGAAGCCATTTTTTTTTTTTTTTGTCTTACAGAACAACAAGGCAGGGATACTCATGCTAGCATATATTCTATAACAAAGGTCCACAGTCAATTTATTCATCTTTCATTAATTTTTCATTAATTAAGCAGTAATTTGCTAATCATCAGGCTGATCAAGGCCATACAGGTCAGGGCCGGATTAGTGTCTATCCCACAATCAGATAAACAGAAGTCTACTCCTCTATAGCCAGTATTTGATTATTTTTTTTAATGTAAAACAGCAGTTATCTACAAGCTCTGAGGCCCGCATGAGAAAGGAGATATTATAATCAGGCTAGGAAAGATCTGGCATGACAATAAACAGCAAAGTGATAGTCAGATTTAAATATATTAGATGCGTATGGAATGTCCCAGTTGCTATATCATGTGGGAGTGGGTACATTCTAGAATTATATTCAGAGGGCAAGTCTGGAACAAGTGGTAAGGTTAAAGACATTACAGTGAAAGAATATTAAGTCATCCTTATTAAACACGTGTCGATGGATCTCCTGTAAGATGTCCATCCCGATATAATTATGGGTTTGACAGGACAGGCACAACTATGAACCACCAGTATACTGGCCCATGGAAACTTGTGTTGAAACACTTCCAGCACTAGCCATGTAACACTTGCAATGGGGATTGGAAGGCTATTGGCTGCTGGTAGCTCTATTCAGAGAGCCTCTAAACTCTTGTTTCTGAAATTGCTCGTAAACAACTGGAACATAGTGGTAACTTCTGAACCAGTGTTGATGAGGCAAGGTACCCCGCCAATAGTGGCAGTCATTTCCAGCACCGTCCCATATTTACATGTGGGCATGATAGTGAATTGCCCGTGGTTTCACCCTCAGCATTAGTTTAAAGGTGACTGTTCATTTCTTAAACACTGACACCTCCAACAAGCCCCCTTGAAACGATCAGGGGGGGAATGTTGATTAGCCCTTAGGATCTTCTGGCACCCCCTTCAAAGGAATTGAGTGCCAGATCCGCTTGATGCACTAGCGGTGTTTTAAAACAACCGGGTGGCATTGCACACTCTCTCTGCCAAGTCTGTGAGAAGAACATTCTGCCCGTCAAACTTAGGAATATTTGTCAAAGCAGGTCAAATAAAAACAACGACAGTGGCTGGTGCCCGTGGACCGCCTCTGCTTGTTCCATTTCTCTAGGCTATGTATCCAGATCCTGCCGACTACCCCAATTGGGTAGTGTCGTATGTCTTCAATAGAAGAGCCGATATGAGGAACTTGGTTCTATCGTTTACTTTTGTTGAAACGCATCAACAGAATCCTTCTAACTCGAAGCACGCAGTCAAACTGGGGTTAGGAATGTCGATCCCGCTGGAGTACCACTGAGAGAAGTTGTGTCTGACCCTACATTAGCCAACTGATTTGGGTAAAATATCCTCTGCCAGTCACTGTGGGAGGTACCCACTACTGTGTAGAATACACAGGTGTAAGAGCTACTAATTGGAACTTCAAGCACCGCCACAGGTCCTTGCGATGCTAATTGCTGCGCAATCCTATCCTGCCCTCAGCCAGTGGCCGATAACTGGTCAGGCATGCCTTCGAATGCAACCAATCCACAGGTAGCAGCTCAATCCTAATAAGGCTTCTGTCACACTCCCCCTTTTAGAATGCCTGCTACAAAGCATCTATAATTCTTTATCCTTTTGAACAGATAATACAAATTCCTCCACAAAGTAACATCAGACAGGAATGTCTTTACCACTTCTTGAGGCCCAGGGACACAGGGTGTTGTTTGCCCAGGGACACAGGGTGTTGTTTGCCCAGGGACACAGGGTGTTGTTTGACACTTCTCCCACTGACCTTCGCTTGGTGTATACTGTATAACATACAGCTGGAGGGGACTTCACTTCTGCTACCTAGAAGCACTTGAGGGGTTTTCTTTAATCCTTTGGCAAAGTAGATTACTTGGCTGGCTAGCTGAACTTTACCTTTTAGAAACCGTCTCTAACTGCCATTTTTCTCCATTCCCACCAGAGTTCCTACCTCCCACTTACTCCCACTTTTACTTGCCATGCCCCTCTCCCGTGCCCGACACAAGCCTTGGCTTCACTGCGCCCACTTCCCATGAACAGCCGACGGAGGCTTTTCTCTGTCGTCCTGTGTGAGAGTGTCCCTGTCATGATGCTCTGACCGACGTTGCAAAGAAGGGGCTGAGGCTCCTGCGGCTCGAAGCAAATACTACCTTATTCCAGCCCGTCTCCTTGAGCCACCACTGATCGACAACCGTTAGGTCCCATTAACATGAATGTGAATGTGAATCTTGTCCGTGTGCTGTATGGTGAAATAACACAACAGCACACTGATCCTTTGATTTCAATGGGGCTATTCACACATGCGTGAGTTTTCACGCGGCGAGAGTCCGGTGCGTGAAACTCACTGCATGTCCTATATTGATTAGACGCGAAGTCTCACAGGACATAGGTATAAAGGTGGGAGAAAAAACTCAACCACCCATTAACGCAATTAGAGATAAAGACTCTAACAATACATAATAAACCAGAGAAAAAGAGTCCGTATATATCCACATATGAAAAAATTACACATCTTTATTGATAATAAATACACAGAATTACAAAAAACAGAGAATCTAAAAATGAATCCTTGACTAAGTCACAAGTACCAATATTAGACAGAATATTAAGTCACATCAGAGTATACAGTTTTAATTAATAATCGAATTTGCTCCTACACAGGGTACATCTATAAGAAATAAGATGCAAATACAAAAAGTACAGCAGACCAGACCGTTAGACCGTTTGCCTAAGGAGACTAGTGTTCCTAGGAAAATAGCAAGTGTCCCTATGAATCCAGTAAATGCACTTACCGATATTGAGGAGAATCGTGTGACCCAGAGTGTGGAAGTGCGCCCCGACGCGCGTTTCGCTTATAGCTTTCTTATAGCTTTTCCCCTTGAGAAAGCTATAAGCGAAACGCGCGTCGGGGCGCACTTCCACACTCTGGGTCACACGATTCTCCTCAATATGGGTAAGTGCATTTACTGGATTCATAGGGACACTTGCTATTTTCCTAGGAACACTAGTCTCCTTAGGCAAACGGTCTAACGGTCTGGTCTGCTGTACTTTTTGTATTTGCATCTTATTTCTTATAGATGTACCCTGTGTAGGAGCAAATTCGATTATTAATTAAAACTGTATACTCTGATGTGACTTAATATTCTGTCTAATATTGGTACTTGTGACTTAGTCAAGGATTCATTTTTAGATTCTCTGTTTTTTGTAATTCTGTGTATTTATTATCAATAAAGATGTGTAATTTTTTCATATGTGGATATATACGGACTCTTTTTCTCTGGTTTATTATGTCCTATATTGATGCGTGAAAACGATGCACAGCACACGGATGCACGCATGCTGTGCGTGATTTGCGCATCAATTCCTTTGGAAAAAAAGAAGCGCTTTGTGAGTGCGTGAAAAACGCATGCCACTCTCAAAGCACACTGATGCAATAATGCAATGCACACGGACAGATTTATGCACTTTTTTTACGCGTGTAAATCTGTCACGCTCGCGTGAATGTAGCCTTAAGGGGAATGGCAGAGGGCAGGTTAGTTTCCCCTTACAGGCTGAGAAAGGTTTGCTCCCCCTACCTTAGAAATGACGTAGGGGAAGGGGGAGAAAAGTCAATATAACAGTTTCCTGTAGAATGGAGGATGATAATCCATATACTCCAAATGAGGCCTCCTCTGGAAACTCTGCAGCATTACACAATCTTAGCAATATATGTCCATTGCTAATGAAAAGCAGGATAAATTGGCCAGATGTAAGATTGTTGAGAGTCAGACAATTTACAATGTTATTTTACAATACTTATCAGGTTAGGCTGTACCTCCACCAGATTGCGATCTCAACCTTCTTCTTACAATTTATGTTAATGGTCTGCATTATGCTATAAAACATTCTGCCAGAAGACAAGCATCGATTCATGAAGTAATTGGACTAGCTTCCTCCTAGCCATGTGTGAAAAATTACAGAGTAATACTATAATGTAAGTATAAACATACCGCATATACAATGGAGATTGAAACAATATGGATTTTATCCTACAAATGTGTTTGTAGAGTGTGAGTGGCATATGTGTACAGTATGACTTCAGTACCCCGCAAGTATAGGCCAAACTAATCGCACTTAGTGTCATCTGAATAATTATTTACCACAGAGCTTTAGAAGAGATTGTCCTTTACATCTGAAAGTTTTTGAAATTGTTTGCACTTTCTCTCAATATACTTACACATTTTAATAAACCTTGATGCAAAAAGAAGTGGAGATAACTTACATCCTACTTTACATCTACTTCTAGACAGTGCTGACAGATACAGTATATCCTGTCAGCTGTATCTCCATAAATATCCTACTGGGGCTGGTTGTGCCTAAAACTAGAGGACAATCCTCATTCCAAATCCGTCTTTTCCCCAGTGCTACAGAAGAAATGCAATACTACATAGCATCTATTGAAATAAATAGTAGTCAAATAACAGAGAAATATTAGATTATCATAGTCTCCAGTAAGTAAAGGAGTACAGCCCACTTCCCCATACACCAGGGAGTGGTGGGAGAATCACTCAGCCTTATCTGTTTATACAGTGCTAAGGTGGTTTTACATGGGCAGATATCACCAGTGTTTTAACCACCTATAAAGAGCACCAATCAGCAATACAGCTTGCCAAGCGCCGCTCTTTTGCTCCATACACCGGGAGAAACCATCATTAAGTATGGAGACGAATGAATGTTACTACGATCGTTCGTCGGCAGTACATCTCCATTTATACAGGCAGATGTGCTGCTTTTTTGGCATGTTTGCTTGTTGATTGGCTGATCTTTGCCCTGTTTACACAGGGCAATGATTGGAAAAAGAGTGATTGTAAGATTGTCCTTGTTAAACCGATCATTGGCCCATGTAAAAGGGCCTTTACTATCCTGCTTTATCAAGGCCTCCTGCCATCTGTCATTAAATCCCCTACACTCTAATGATAATGAGATTACTCTGCCGACCCTGTCCAGTGTACACAGCAAAGCTGAAGTGTCAGTTTCAGGAAACAGGAAATGCCAGCCTATTGTATGTGTTTCATTGGGCCGACACCAGTGTGAACAGTGCAGAATTTCTCACTTCTCTTTAATAGACTCTTCTCAAGGCTGAACAAATGAGACCATCTTAGTCATTCCTCATAACTAAGGTTCTCTCTTTGTCACTAATATTGCTTTTCTCTGCACTTTTTCCAAGTCCAGGGCATCCTTTTTGTGAAATGGCGCCCAGAACAGAACTACATGTTCAGAATGAGGCTGTAGCAATGATTTCCACAGGTTATGACCCGTCATTGCCTTGGGTTAGGATTTAACACATTGAGATTACAGACTCCATATGCAATCTTTGTTGTTCGAACTCCTGATCAGACTCTAATAGCATGGCTTGCTTTGATGTTTGCGGCAGAGAACAAATGATATTTGATCACTCCACACATGAAATGTTACAAATTATTTTAAAATGCAAATATATTCTTGGTAAAACATGTGCATGTGTTATTTCTGAATCCAATACTGCATACAATACATGTCATTTTTGCCAAGAGCATTCCATTTGTTTGTCTGGATTTAATTTGAATTCCTAATGGATATATCCTTAGCAGAACCCAACTTGGAATGTATCAAAACCTTCCAAGAGTGTTGGACTATTGTGATTTTTCGTCAGTTGCTCCTGTTGCATAAATCCTGAAGGAAAGCATCTTTAATTTGTCTTTGTGTGTTTGTAATCTTACACATTGAGATGTACAGCTCTAGGATAGAAAGAGTCTCTTTCAGCTTAACAGAAGATATTGCAATACGATGAAGACTAAGCAGTGATTGTATAAGCACAAACCAAGCAGGAGGGAGATAAGACTTTTTGGCAATATGGAAATAGTATTGCATTTGCAAAACTCCTTTATTAAGAGGTTCACTGCTTATCTTTATAAGCAATGTTGGAAGCACATAAAGTTCCAGGTAACCAAATGATATGTTTACCATAGGTAAAAATTATGTTATTCCAATCTATTCCATACAAAAAAAATGACCAAGTTCTAGCAAAGCTAAGACATCTCTGGTCACTTGAAGTCCCTAGCCACTTGTGAGAATTATATTTGGAGCTGTCAACAGCGGGGTAAACACGTGCAAGGGACCTGGGTACAACATGTGGCTCCCCAGCCATTGTTTGGGGAACACAGCTCTCACACTTATGTTTTCCAGGCTCTTCCTTTTTATTTAACATCTATTATCTTTTCATAATCTCTACATATTTGGTCTTTAATTTTACAGTTTAGCTGTTTTTTCCTAGAAAAATAGTGATATAGTAAGCGCCTAGTAGAGGAAACGAAGCAATGTTGATAGTTTACATCAAGGTACCTTGCAGGGGATGAGCCAAATATAGGATAAAACGTTTTGTCTGTAGATGGATTATCACTGCCATTCTCTATAGCCTGCAACATTTTAGTTCCGGTTTAGACTGGTATCATGGTTCCATTCTATTAGGTTTGCATTTCCTCTAATAAGGACGAGGGATAGGGCGCCATGGGGAAGGGGCGTAGGTGCAATTGATGGATAAAAAAATATCTTTAAGGCTCATGTACACGACTGTAGCCATGTGCACGGCTGTGATTTTTGGGTCGGCTGGCCGTGGAGTGTCACCCGCGAGCCGGCCGCAAATTGCGGGCCGTGCACATGGCTGCGTCCATTATTTCCTATGAGCCAGGACCGCAGAACACGGCCGTAATAAGACATGTCCTTTCTGTGGTCCAGGCTCCTGGGCCATGCACGGACCGTGAAAACCACGGTCGTGTGCATGGGCCCATAGGAATGAATGGGGCCGCAATTCTCCCGTGGATTTTCAGGGGGAATTGCGGCCGCAAAAGCACGTTCTTGAGTATGGGGCCTAACACTCTTTCTTTAAATTTCTTTGGACAACCAATTAGATGCGGTTTCTGAGTGGCTAAAAGTACTGAAGGTTCAAAGGACTGATGACTGCTTCCCTTTAGTGCAATTAGTTGAATAATTGTCCATCTGACTTCTCGGGGTCCAAAAGTGGGGGTGGGCCCCACATTCAGACACTACTGCGATGGGCCCCAAAAGAACCTAATATAGAAAAAGAGATCCAGGCAGCACATCCAAAGGAGCAAGATTTATTCACCTGTGCGATGTTTCAGCTCAACAGAGCCTTTCTCAAGCATACCTCTTCATTATTCTGGTGCTGTTTAGACTTTTTTTCCCCAAAAGAACCTGTCTCACCCTCGATTAAAAAAAATTAAAACCAGACACACCTATTAGATGTCATTGGGATCTATTATATCTGCCGTGGATCCTGTAAATACAAAAGGCATGAAATCAATGAGAACAGGCCCTACCAATATTGCACAATGAGTATTAAATTTCCTAGCGGCTCTGTACTGCCCACTTATAGCACTGCTGTTCGATTATGTTGCAAGCAGATCTACAACTGGTGGTGCCTAAAAAATGTCACATACTATGGTTTGTAGAGAATATGGTGAGAATGCACAGAAAACCTTCCTGTACAGTATTTATATAAACAGGATTTCTCGGCTTCTTTTAGATAAATTGTATTAAAAAAAAAGCTTGAAAGGGGGATTAGAGGCTTGTGAATGAGGCATATTTCTTTTGAAATGTTACATTTCCTTTGATCTCCTGTTTAGTGAAAGGCAAATCTCTAAATTCACGTAAAATAAAACATTTTCTGGATTTCCCCATTAGTAATCTGTATTAGAGTCCTGTGACATTATGTATTGTACATATAAGAGAACCCAAGGTCTACAGTTATTTAAAAATACAGAATACGCCTACAGTAAGTATGGGTTGCAATTAGTCAATATATGCAAAACACACCTAGATTTGCGGATCTCCGTACAAGAAACAGCAACTAAGTTTGAGCTGTTATGAATTACTAGCAGCATGCAAAACTGAAGATTACAAACTATTCTGATTTTGTTCATTACTCATTGGGGGTCATTTAAAAAGATTTTTTGGGCCAGAGGATCGAACACATGGATCACATCCAAGTTTGGTACTTTTGAAAGAGAACTAATGATGAGAAACATACTGACGCTTCATTCTTGTTTTCAACCTCTGCTGAATGTGAAACTCTTTAAGAGTCGGTAGTTGCCAGGGTTGTAGAATCCAGGTTATGTAAATTTCAGCAGCTTGTTTTCATTGACCTTTTCTGTAACACCTTGGTATGTTTCCAAAAGAAATTATGCATTTAGATAATTTCTTATACATTAGACCTACATCTAATTGATCAATTTGCCCCTTTTTAAACTGGTTTACTGACTTCTACAGACATTTAATAAAGATCCGGAATCATACAGTATTATGTATATTCAAAGGAATGTAAATTCTTCCCCTGGTTTTTCTTACAGGATTATTTTAAAATGTGACTTTACTTTTTATTTATATAGTCTCAGGATTTAGAATCACAGAAGATTATGTGTTGCACCTTAATGGCATGCCTGCATCAGATGCAAACCACGCCACGTCTTTGGGGCTTGCAAGGTCGTGTCAATCTCAAATACCAATTCATAAAAATGTATTGCCATAACAAGGATAGTTCCATGGCTGCACCAATATTTGCCCTCTGTTTTCATATCTATAGCGCTGCAGAGACTTCACAACATGGCCTGGTATGAGTGGGTGGGGAATGTTGCGTAGGATAGAATAGTTGTAGGAGCTAGGAAAAATAGTGATGCTTATCAAGTGCCCCACATAAGGAGGGGATGCCTTTTTTAATATGGTGCAGATTCTCAGTGTATATTCCACTCATACCTGCATTTGTCTGTTTCTCTATCTACCTTATTTAAAGAGGCTCTGTCACCACATTATAAGTGCCCTGTCTCCTACATAAGGAGATTGGCGCTGTAATGTAGGTGACAGTAATGCTTTTTATTTAAAAAAACGATCTTTTTTCACAACGTTAGGAGCGATTTTAGTTTATGCTAATGAGCTTTCTTAATGCCCAAGTGGGCGTACTTTTACTTTCGACCAAGTGGGCGTTGTACAGAGGAGAGCATGACGCTGACCAATCGGCATCATGCACTCCTCTCCATTCATTTACACTGCACTAGCGATATAGATATATCACTATGTGCAGCCTCATACACAAGCCCTAACATTACTACAGTGTCCTGATAATGAATACACGTGACCATCCAGCCTGGACGTCATGTGTACTCAGAATCCTGACACTTCTGACTCTTTTTTTGTGAGATTCCGGCAAGTGACACCAAATCTCGTTTAGCTCCGAGATCTCGCGAGATTTCGTATCCGTTGCTGGAATCTCACAGATAAGATTCAGAAGTGTCAGGATTGTGAGTACACATGACGTCCAGGCTGGATGGTCACGTGTATTCATTATCAGGACACTGTAGTAATGTTAGGGTTTGTGTATGTAGCTGCACATAGTGATATAACTATATCGCTAGTGCAGTGTAAATGAATGGAGAGGCGTGCATGATGCTGATTGGTCAGCGTCATGCACTCCTCTGTACAACGCCCCCTTGGTCGAAAGTAAAAGTACGCCCACTTGGGCATTAAGAAAGCTCATTAGCATAAACTTAAATCGCTCCTAACGTTGTGAAAAAAGATCGTTTTTTTAAATAAAAAGCATTACTGTCACCTACATTACAGCGCCCATCTCCTTATATAGGAGACAGGGCACTTATAATGTGGTGACAGAGTCTCTTTAAGAACAAACCATAACTGATGCATGACTTGCAAGGGCTTCAAGAATGGAGAGGAAGATCAACTGAACTGATGCTACTGAGTGACGACCAGCTCCCACTGCTTATCTTATTTATTGGGGGGGAAGGTGTTGTCACCTTTATTGGGGGTCCTGTGGCTACCACTGTTATAGGGGCCCGTTGGCTGTTATGGTGTCTTTGGTGGCACTGTAATAGAGGGCACTGTGATGGCACCATCAATGTGTGGCACTCAGATAGCACTATTAACGAGGGTACTCTAATGGGACTATTATAGGAGCAAATCAGTTTTCCTTTACCATGTGGCTAGATCTAGCATTGCTACTAAAACATAAATGATCTTGTGAAATATTATAAATATAATATAGTGATGTTTTATTGATGAAAGGGCTAAATGCTAAATACAATCTGATGGAGAGTTGATACAACATATAGAGCTGAGTGATTCCAGAAGTGACTTCCAAAAGGAGTCAAATATTGTTGTTTATTTATATTAATAATGTGTTTTTATTCTTTTTTACTCTTATGTGATTGGATAAAGTAAATAAAATCATGAGACTATATCACAACTGAGGAGGTTGCGAGTATTTTTTATCTTACTAAAAGTTATATCGCCAACACAGAGCTCCTTTGTGCTAGTGTCGGCTGATTTCCCTGTACAGATTATCTCTTAGAAAAGATTTCTCCGGGGACATGTAATCTCCAGATATTCAATTTAACAGTGAATAAACCATTAGCAAACTCATTCATGCAAATGGGTGAAGACCACCGCGCAGGGCATTCAATAGCTGTGAGGCTTTGTTGTGTAATCATGTACATATACATCCATTGATTGATTGTGATATATTCATAGCAGTAGTTCACGTGGCCTAAAAGAATCACTATTTATTTAAGTCTAGGTTTATAGGTTCATTATAAATTCTGCTTAGTGGAGACTGAGCAAGAACAAAATCTAAAAAAATAAATAAATATGCATATGGAAATAGATTCTATAAACCAGGATTAGGCATGATTTTCAAGATCTCTGAACCTAACCACTGACGTCAGCGCTGAAATCAAGAATATGACCAATAGAAAGATGTGGGTGCTGTCCTCCACATTGACAAACACAGACTTCAGGGGTCTTATGGAAAGGGCGGGTCTGATAGGGAAAAATTAAGAAATTAAACTTTTTACTAATGTATCAATACGGAGAATGGTGACGTATCTTGTAGGTGAACAGCAACTATACAGATTCTATTGTGTGAGTTAACAGACACCTTCTCAACCTAAGGAAGCCGCATTCATGTGAGTTTCTAATGGAGATTGAGAACGTTTCAGTGCCATATCAGGGTCCATTTCACTTTTCATCTCAGGAAGCAAAGGACTATAAGCACCTTGCTATGCGCAAAGCCTCCTCATCTGCCCACTGGACCTGCTTCTGGCCCTTCAGAGAGGGCTGCTCTTCTTGCTTGCAGAACTCTGCTTATCCATCTGTCCCTTCTCTCATCAATGAGGAGTGACCTGACATTAGCGGACAGCTGTAGATCATCACTCACCCTCAGAACTGAATTGACCTCCTCGATTCCATGGTGTTCCATGCTAGTGAGTTTCACCATTGAAATAGGAAACTTCTTGTGAGAATTCTGTGGACTTGTTTGTAGCCTTGCTAGATGTCTGTGCCTCTGCATGGATAACCCAACTTAATATCCTCAGCATGCCCTTTTGCTTAGACTTGGCCCTGCAGCGGACAGACTCACTGAGAAGCGTTGCGCATTCCAGCGGTAACCTCAACTGACAGAAACATTTCTATTCCACATATTGTACATACAATTTTTTTTTTAACTTAACTTTTCTTTTCTATATCTTCAATTACTATCTTCCCAGCTTAGACACCATCTTGCTACTTCCTGTCTGTATCATGGGCAATTCCCGTTGGTTATATAGTGGCAACATATTGTGCTAGAGATTGTAACCATTCACATCAGTCCCGGACCCCAATGGGGCTGGCACTCAAACTCACTTATCTCAGACACAAACTAGAGGCAATTTCATAGGAAGCCAATAAACAATATGTTTTTGGAGTTAGTAATGTTAGGCTACATTCACGGGAGCATATCAGATTCACGCGCGTGATCTGCATCAGTGTGCTTTGCGAGTGGCATGCGTTATTCACGCACTCGCAAAGCACATCTTTTTTTAAATTATTTTCAATTGAACTGATGCGCAAATCACGCATCGCACAAGGATGTGCATCCGTGTGCAGTACGTGGTTTTCACGCACCCATTGACTTCAATGGGCACGTAGGTGCGTGAAAACACACCAATATAGGACAAGCAGTGAGTTTCACGCAGCGGACTCACGCATTTGTGTGAACGGCCCCAATGAAATCAAAGGGTCCGTGTGCTGCGCGTGATTTCCATGCGCAGCACACGGATGTTATTGACGTTCGTGTGAATGGGCCCTTACTGTTTGGCACAGAATAACTACTGGTGACCACCGCTATTGCGTCTATTCTATGTATAGACAGCGTGATCACCAATACACAGAGTAATTATCTGTTGGAGAGAAGACATCAGAAAAAGAGATATAAGTGGAATATTCATAGCAGTATGTTGCAAAAGCATTTTATTGCAGCCAGGATGTTGTACTGCATTTACCATGTTATTTTAGATTTGTTTACAAAAATGTATGCAACACTTTATTCCAATATATAATTCACAACAACAATTTAACTAACGAGTGGAGTTGAAACCAATGCCATATCCATGTTATAAAAAAATAAAAAAAATTGGCTTTGCTCCGTATAGCCATATGCAGGATATTATGAGTGCTGTAAAGCAGAGTTTGTAGAAAAATACATTGGATTGACCAGTGCCAAAAAACAATCAATTGTGTAATTTATAGTAAATAACATGGAAAGTTGCCTTAATTTTTATGACTGTCAAATAAAAGTAATTTTTTTTCCAGAAGAATTTCAAAACTATTCATTTAATGTTTATGCATTATCTTTCTGAACTTTTACTGAACTCTTTGTACAATTAGTGACTCTAGTTGTTGCTAAACTACAACCGCAGCTGTCAGGGCATTCTGGGAGCTGTAGTTGGAGACCACTGCTTTATGCTCCATTTTATTTTATGGGTCGCTGCCATTGCAGCTAGTAATTGCACTACAATATCAGGAAAGCCATAGTTCATCTAATTATTTTCTATGTATTTTATGTTGTATTGTGCAGGACTGCAAAAGTCTCATCAACATCGAGCAACTAACCCTAAGCAACATTGAACAACTAACTGCATAAATACCAAACTCCTAACATAATAATATGCCTCGATTGTTCACTTTAATAATGTATGCATTTTAATAACAACACAAAAAATGAGGAAAAAGTCAAACTAAGATTACCAAATCATAAAAGACAAAAAGGGGTACACATAATACCTTATACTGCCCAGTATAAATATAATTTTAATAATTACTACAGAAAATGCTATTAAGTACAGTAAATTAGTATAAATGGCCTCAAGCACATATATGCTATGTTAAATGGGGGCTGATGTTAACATGAATGCCCACAAAACAGCCCATTCACTCGTAATTACAGCTACTTAGTCAGTCACTTAAAGGATTTTTCTGCTTCGACAATTCCTTTTTGCTAGACAAGTCTGCTATCGATAAGCTGATGTGTGTGGATGATCCACTGCTGGGACCCCCAGCGATCAACTAATCTGTGAGGGAACCAATGCGCAAGGTTTTCAAATTCCCTGTAGTGCCACCACAGGAGGAATGAAGCATTACACAGTGGCCACTGAAATCAATAGGCTGTCCACATAATGTTTGTGTTAGAAAACATCCATCCCTTTAAGATTACCATGACTACTAGTCTAGATTATGGGCGGTTCTGGTTTTAGTTGTTGAGCCTATTCCACTTTTCAGTCTTTCTTCCTATCAGATTGAAGGGTGGAGTATTTAAATCTGGGTTGGTTCGGTTTTCTTTGCTTGTGATTTTCATTGTCTCCATGTGTTTGATCAAGCTACTGACTATACACTGTACATTTGACTATTTGCTCTTTTTGGAACTGGACCTCGGCTTGTCTCTGGATTACCCTTTGCCTACTGATTTGGTCTTTCTGCTCCCGGCTGGTTTTGACTTTTGCAATCCCCGATATCCACTAGCTTTCTGATTTGGACTTTCTGTTTACCCTCGGGCTGTATTTGTTATCTGTCCTAGTATTGTCTGCATTGTACCTCTTATCCAACACTGAACTCTGTTAAAACAACCTGGGTTCTATGCTGCAAAGTCCAACCTGCCTTGCGGTGGGCTCTGGCGAAAACCATAGACTCTGTTGACCAGAGTTGTGACAGAATTGAGGTTGCAGATTTATTTGCACGCTCATTCCCGACAAACTCCAGCAGCATTTGGGGAATCACTCACCTAGCAATTCCATTAACTTCCACCCAGGGAATTGCTCAACTGGTGATTCCATAACAGTTTGGAGATGACAAGTCCTCAAAAGAGAGACGCTCTGGGGGTAATGAGCAGGGTGATCCCCTCTATAAACTTAGAATCTTCTAATAAGGAATTTGAAAATGGGTTTTCTGATTCAGACAAGCCCTTTAAAAGTGTATAAATACTTCTACATTTTCTTTAGGTGAGTACACAGAAAAGAGTTTTCCTTTACTTCAAATTATGATGAACATTTGATTAGTAAAGCATGAAGTGACTACCATATAGATAAAATAAGTGACTATTATATACACACAGTGCCTAGGTAGTGATAGTTAGCACATTTCTCTACAGTGAATTGGTAGTGATATTAGCACATCTCTTGTAAAGTTTGAAAACAAAATTCCATTGTCTCCCTGCAAAGAATGTATGATAGTCTTCTGAGATCTCTAATCTCTTAAACTCCTCAGATTTCTTGTATTTTTCCACTACACCTGGATACAGGTTAAGCATGGTCCTAGCCACTGTCTGGTTGCAAAGAATGTCTAAGTACCAAAGCAGGAAGCTTGCGGTCAGTGAAGACCACCTGGAAGATGTTTGGACTTACAATATACATCAGTCAAGTGATCTACCGCATTGTGCTGATATTAATTACATGTGTTTTATGTTTTCTTGTATATTTCTTTTTATTTAGAACCCTCCATTAAAAGAATGTAGACAATGTCAACAACATTATTCAACCATCAACGATAGAGCAACGTCACAGTTATTTACAGACCTAGTAAATCTCCATCGAGACATTCACATATTCCAAATCTTCAGTCCACTGAATAAATTATGGAAAATTCACACTTTTACCGCAAGGTTCTGCATGTTGTAAGGCGCACCTTGTCTAGGACAAGATGTGTTTTTTCCTCACAGCATGCCCTATCCCTTGCATTTGTGTAGCATTTTACAGGAGTTTTCCCTCTCTCATCTACGGTGTGAACAGCTTATTGTTGGGGGACCCCCCTCTAACAATAGGGAGTTGTCCAAAGGGGAACACCCCTTTAAAAGATTGCTCTAATGCCAGTACAAATAGTTAAGATGGGAGTATCCATGTATGTTTTATTGCCCTGTTACTTTTTATAAATAAACCATTAAAAAGGGATAGACAAAGTGCTCACACTCTGTAATATACATAAAATGAAAACCACCTGCCTAATATTGCGTAGTTCGCCTTCGCACCACCAAAACAGCTCTGACCCTTTGAGGCATGGACTCTACAGGACCTCTGAAGGTGTCCTGTGGCATCTGGCACCAAGATGTTAGCAGCTGATCCTTTAAGTCCTGTAAATTGCGAGGTGGGGCCTCTAAGGATCAGATTTGTTTTTTTCAGCAGATTTTGCACACTGTTTTGAGTTCCAAACTGACAGATTATCTGCTTTTAAATGGACCTATAGCATCAGTTTCTGGGACGTTTACTTTAAGATGACAAACAATAGGGATGCACCTTCTGTTGTCACTTGAAAAATGGCCGCCTCAACAAAATAGAAAAATGTCAATATCTCTGTAGGTAAATAAAACATAATTGCCAATGTTTGGCTGTCGCTCTAACTTCTGATTTACTAATATATGGACAACGTTCTGTTTTGAATGAAAATCATATTTGACAAATTGTCTACCTTCTCTAATGTTAGTGCTATTCAGTAATATTATTTATTATTATCACTTTTCTCTTGCAAAAACAGATTATAGCGGAAATAATTGTGGAACAAATCTACCTTTCAAATTATAGGGATAGAATTTAAGTGTCTTGTTCACCGAGTTGTTTTCCAGCGCACAGTGTAGCTAAAGCCAATTCAATTTACAGTTCTATTTAATCACGTCACATTGCAATTTTTCATGTGCCTTTTGTGAAAAGACAAAGCTCCTGTTGACATTTCAATTACATGGATTGTGATAGCTGCTCCACAACAACTGGTTCAGGCCATTGCATGCCTGGTGGATATGGCCGAGACATGTGCTGCTTATGTAAACATGGATACCGTACACAGAAAGAGCCTTATAAGTGAAAGTCTATATTCACAATCACATCCCATGTGTGACAGATGGTTGCGCCAGCCCCACCATGTGTGGCTTAAATAGAAAATACAGAATACAAGTACCTAATCCTCCTCTGTGCGAGGTTACAGTTCTTCATGGCAGATTAGCACTTTATCATATGAATGTGATGTAAAATAATTGGAAATATATATATATATATATATACACACACACATACCGGCACACACACACACACACACACACACGGTATATGTTAAATTATATGATACACATTTCAATTGAAGTTTCCAGCAAAACTTATGTATAGCATGAAAATCAGACATTGCTCAAATGGGTGATTGGAGGGGGCCCAACAGCTCCCGCTATTCTTGAAAATTATTCTGTTCCTCTTCTTGGTGAAAAGGGGATTGAACAAAAATAGTCACTCTCCATTAGAATGAATGGGAGTTGGACAACCCCAAATGAGCAGGGCTGAGCACCATTCAATGTCTCCTACAAAAATAAGAAGGATTAAATGTCCAGCAGAAGACAACCCCATTTGGAGCGGAGATTGGAGCCAATCACTTACCACTAGGGTCTATTTCCTATGGGATGATTCACAAGTCACCTATTAGACCTTATTGATGATAATAACGTTAACGATGAAATTAAACATATCAAGTTATATAAATCTAATTTATTCTAGACTCTAGTGGCCCTTTCATTAGTAAAATGTTAATGTTTAAAGCTACCTGAATACATTCATCTCTGAACTGTAGCATTAAAATATTATGCTTCACCCATCCCCCATCAAATACAGGTATTGTTGATTTTACAACTGGTAATCATAGTTCCATTGGCTACGTACAGGCTGGTATAAACTGATGTTAGCACCAGTAGCTGACTAGGAATGGATAAGTCACTAAAACGTTCAGGTGAGTGCATTAAAGGGTAACTAAACTTTCAAAAAACTTTTGAAATGTCATAGTGACATGTCAGAAGTTTTGATCAGTGGGGGTCAGAGCACGGAGACCCCCACTGATCGCTGAGCCACTTTCTGATCGGCTTCTCTTGGAAAGCTGAGCGGTTGATGTATGCGCTCATAGACTTTCTAATGAGCACGTACAACTATAATTCGGCTTTCTGAGAAAAGCCAATCAGAAACTAAGTGGCACAGCGCTTCTGCCGCTTCATTTTAGCGATCGGTGCGAGTCCCAGTGCTCGAACCCCCACCGATCAAAACTTCGAATATATCACTATGACATGTAAGAAGTTTTTTGAAAGTTTAGTTACACTTTAAGGTAGCTCTGTTTCTTGGGACATTTTCTCTCAAGAATAAGGAATTTGGTGTCAAATTTATTATTTAATAAATGCTCCAAAGTGGAGATATACTTTAACTTCAAACAACAGTATACAAAGCTTCATTCAACAGTACATATATCTATAGATAATGGGGTTCCTCATCATTTATCTTCATCCAAGGTTACAGTCACATGTGTCGGTTGTGGTGTATCATAGTTTATATGGTTGAAAAAAAAAAGTCACGTGTATCAAAGAGCAAGAGAGTAAGAATAAAACCACTTTTTTTTTGCACCCACGTTTCTTCACTGTCGGAATGGCCCATGTAAGCCTGTAAATTCCTTATTCATATACATGTTAAAAAGTGGCAAAAAAAAAACAACTGGAAAAAACATTGGCTTTATGGTTACTCAAAATGCCTATACAATGCAGGCAGATCACCAAGAGTTCAAGCACTATAAATCTTCAGCAGTTACTTTTTTAGCTGATCAGGCAGTGAAAAAAAAGCGTAAAATATGCGACTAATTTTTGGCCGAGATGTTGTGCTGAGATGAAAAAACCTTCACAAATATCATGGGTTGTAGCTGACCTAAAACTTCTCTAACTCTAAGACAACAAAAGTAAGACTTATGTGAAGAAAAGCACAATTGGTAGATTCATATAGGGCAAGGCTGACAAAGTGGCACTAAGTAAACTGGATGCACCAAGTTTTTCTTTGACTAGAATTATACACCCATTCTAGAGAAAGTGTGCAGTCACGGTTCCTCTTGACAGGATCTTTTGGTCATTTAACCTTCCTCTAAAGTGTTTGCACAGTACAAAGCCTGTTTTCAGACACCACTACACCTTACATTAAGGTTTTCATTCAGCCTCATCTTTTATGCATTTGCCAGCTGTCCTTCTACTAATGATCATGAATGAGCAGAAGAGTGGTTTGGGTTTTGTATTGCTAAAGGGCAGTCATCAAAAGAAGAGATCATTTGAGATTCTGGGTGGAAAGTTCTGCCCTTTTCATTCTTTTAAAAAGGGAAATAACATCCAAGAAAACTTGTTGGTTTCTATTCTTATAAAACAGAAATGAATATGAGTATGTAACTTTAATTCTGTGGACGTTCGATACGTCTTTCTTAAAGAATAACAAACTGTACAAGATTCTCATGTTTTATCACAACATTTAGAAACTTTTCAACACCAGCTTCCTGGCATAGAAAAGTTGCAGAAGGATTTTTCGCGCCACAATCGCCACTTTTTGGAAAGAGGTGTGACTTCGGGGAAAGGGAGCATGGCCACCACCAAGGTCCGACAAATTTATTAAAATTTTCGCCAAAAATCCGGCAGAAATTAAAGCGAAAATTTACGCCTGCTCCTAGCTCCTTCCGACTCCATCATTACTCCTGTTCACCTCATATGGTGTAATGACGCCGGGTAGCATCAGTACGTTGTATGCGACACAGCACTGATCACTAATTGTTGCGTCGCATAAAAGGCCCTGACGCTGCTTGGCGTCAGAGCCACGTACAAGCGGTGCTTGAATGATGACTGAGTCGGAGGAGAGAAAAGAGCGGTGATGTGAGGGCAGGCGGGGCAAGTTCCCCCAAGCACAACTAAGAGGGAAGGTGGTGGGGGCACCAGGGCCGCAATGTCCATGACTGCGGCCTGCTGCCTCTCAAGGGGGCGGCGGTGCCACTGAAACCAGCCGCCGCCACCCTCTCCTGCACTATAATTGTACCTGCGTCTTTCAATGACGCAAGCGGCGCAATTACTTCTTTGCCCCGCTTGCGTTGTTGAAAGGCGCTGATTGACAGGGCAAGTCATTCTGCCCTGCCAATCAGTGCCTTTCATGGAAGCAAGCGTCGCGATGACGTTATCGCGCAGCTTGCGTCATTCAACTCCAAGAAGAGAGCAGGTCTGATTGCCACCGGATGGCGCGGGAATGGGATTAAGGGGAGTATGCTAAAAAAAAATGTTATCCTAATAAAAATGTGAGTGCCATTATCTACAGGGGGTGCTCTATCTACAGGGGTCGGTTCTATATACATGGGGGCTATATGTGGAGCACTATAGGGGGAGCTATATGTGAGGCACTATATACAGGGGTGGGCTATATGTGGAACACTATTTATAGGGGAGATATATGCAGGGCACCATCTACAGGGGTGGGCTATATGTTGCACACTATATACAGGGGTGGGCTATATCTACAGGGAGGGCTATATAGAGGGGTGAACTATATGTGGAGCACTATAGGGGGAGCTATATGTGAGGCACTATATACAGTGCTGGGCCATATGTGGAGCACTATTTATAGGGGGAGCTATATGTGAGACACTATATACAGGGCTGGATTATATGTGGAGCACTATCTACAGGGGTGGACTATATGTGGAGCACTATATACAGGGGGCGTAATGTGGGGCACTATATACAGGGGGCTAAATGTGGGGCACTGTCTACAGGGGTGGGCTATATGCGGGGCACTATTTTCAGAGGGGGCTATATGTAGGGCACTATTTACAGGGGGGCTATATGTGGGCACTATCTACAGGGGTGGCTATATTTGGGGCACTATCTACAGGGGGCTGTATGTGGGGCACTATCTACAGGGTGCTATATAGAGGTCACTATCTACAGGGGGATCTATGTAGGGCACTATCTACAGGGGGCACAGTGTGTGTGTGTGTGTGTGTGTGTGTGTGTGGGACACAATGTATGATGCAATTATATTTAGGGGCACAGTTTCTGGCACCATGAGAACTTTATCTTCGTTCATAGGTGAAGAAATGTTTGAAAAGTGAGAAGCTGAATACATCTGAGTGGCAAACTGCACAAATGGGCTGTGGCCGGGAGAAGTCATCATAGAGGTCTGGACCGGATGGAGAAAAAAGGAGAAAAAGAACAACTAGAATCTGACGTCACCTGTGAGTCACTTAATGGAAATGTTTATTCGGACTCTAATCAGTACTGTAGTCGCTGTATGATCTGCAGTGAGATGATGGATGGTATTTTTTTGTGAAACAGTATCTCCCAGCATATCCTTACTATTGTTCGGGTCATGCGGGGTGCTGTATATAATTTAGTGCAAACCTATACGGCAAGGGTTGCACTAAATTGAGCTGTATTTGTGCTGGTTTTGTATTTATGTACTGAGCTTAGTTCTGGTGTTGTAGATATGTACTGAGCTTGGTTCTGTTGTTGTATATATGTACTGAGCTTGGTTCTGGTGTTGTATATATGTACTGAACTTGGTTCTGGTAAATATTGAGCTTGGTTCTTGTGCTGTATTTATGTACTGAGCGTACGGTCACGATCTATGGGTGTGTGGACCCACTGGGCCGCACCGCTATAGTGGAATGGCAGCTGGCCAAACAACAGTGTACCAAGTCAATATATATAGTCCAAACACAAGGATACCTGTAATAGTCCAGACAGTAGCAACGGCTAGGCACAGATGGGATCTTGACAGCAGGTGATGCAGACGAGACAGATGACACCAGACGTGGTGTAACACAGCAGACGTGGCCGATGGCAGAACTCGACTCCAACTATAGCGAGCACAGGAACAACTACGACATGGGATACAGGTAGCAGGACACGAGAACAACGGGAACAGGATAACACTAATGGGCCATTTGCGCACCCTACGGGACACAGCAGAGTGGAGCTGAAGTGAGCGCTGGCATATCCTGGGGAGGAGATGGGGACAAGTCCACGACTGCGGCCCTCGAGGGGTGAGTAATCCCGACGGTCCGCGGCCGTGGATGCAACACTTGGTTCTGGTGTTGTATATGTAACGTCCGTGGCTGCGGGCTGTCAGCTCCAGCCTCCCGCTGACAGCCGCAGCCACGAGTCGGCAAGCGCTGGCCCCAGCCTCCTCCTCAGGAGACGCCAGCGCTTGCATCAGCTCACCTTCGCCGGAGCCCGCAGGGTGCGCGCGCACGCTCGTCCCCGCCCTTAAAGGACATCTTGAACGACCTTTGACCCGTGAGTACCCTGGGCTATAAGAGGGGTCCAGCCCCCTAGTTCGATGCCTGAGCGTTGTTAGTTTTCCCAGTCTGTCTTGCAAATGGTCCCTTAGTGTTTCCCGTTCCTGTTGTTACCCGTACCTTGTTCCCCGTTCCTGTTTCCGTGCTTTGCCCTAGTATCTAGTCGTGCCACGTCCCTAGGAACCTGCCACGTCCTGTGTTATCTGCCACGTCCGGAGGTATCCGCCACGTCTGGCGCAACTTGCGGCTCCTGTGTCATCCGCCACGTTTGGCGCCATCTGCTGCACCCATCTCACCTGTGCCAGAGCTGCGGCCACCATCTGGACTATTCAGGTACCCTTGTGCGGGACATTGTATTTCTGGGGTGTCCTGTTGTTTGGCCAGCTGCCTCCCCGCTGCGGCGGTACGGCCTAGTGGGTCCACTAACCCGCTTCGTGACAGTATATATGTACTGAGCTTGATTCTAGCAATATATATATATATATATATATATATATATATATATATATATATATATATATATATACAGTGAAGGAAATAAGTATTTGATCCCTTGCTGATTTTGTAAGTTTGCCCACTGTCAAAGACATGAACAGTCTAGAATTTTTAGGCTAGGTTAATTTTACCAGTGAGAGATAGATTATATAAAAAATAAAAAAAATAATCACATAGTCAAAATTATATATATTTATTTGCATTGTGCACAGAGAAATAAGTATTTGATCCCCTACCAACCATTAAGAGTTCAGCCTCCTCCAGACCAGTTACACGCTCCAAATCAACTTGGTGCCTGCATTTAAGACAGCTGTCTTAAATGGTCACCTGTATAAAAGACTCCTGTCCACAGACTCAATTAATCAGTCTGACTCTAACCTCTACAACATGGGCAAGACCAAAGAGCTTTCTAAGGATGTCAGGGACAAGATCATAGACCTGCACAAGGCTGGAATGGGCTACAAAACCATAAGTAAGATGCTGGGTGAGAAGGAGACAACTGTTGGTGCAATAGTAAGAAAATGGAAGACATACAAAATGACTGTCAATCGACATCGATCTGGGGCTCCATGCAAAATCTCACCTCGTGGGGTATCCTTGATCCTGACGAAGGTAAGAGCTCAGCCGAAAAATACACGGGGGGAACTTGTTAATGATCTCAAGGCAGCTGGGACCACAGTCACCAAGAAAACCATTGGTAACACATTACGCCGTAATGGATTAAAATCCTGCAGTGCGCGCAAGGTCCCCCTGCTCAAGAAGGCACATGTACAGGCCCGTCTGAAGTTTGCAAATGAACATCTGGATGATTCTGAGAGTGATTGGGAGAAGGTGCTGTGGTCAGATGAGACTAAAATTGAGGTCTTTGGCATTAACTCAACTCGCTGTGTTTGGAGGAAGGGAAATGCTGCCTATGACCCAAAGAACACCGTCCCCACTGTCAAGCATGGAGGTGGAAACATTATGTTTTGGGGGTGTTTCTCTGCTAAGGGCACAGGACTACTTCACCGCATCAATGGGAGAATGGATGGAGCCATGTACCGTCAAATCCTGAGTGACAACCTCCTTCCCTCCACCAGGATATTAAAAATGGCTCGTGGCTGGGTCTTCCAGCACGACAATGACCCGAAACATACAGCCAAGGCAACAAAGGAGTGGCTCAAAAAGAAGCACATTAAGGTCATGGAGTGGCCTAGCCAGTCTCCAGACCTTAATCCCATCGAAAACTTATGGAGGGAGCTGAAGATCCAAGTTGCCAAGCGACAGCCTCGAAATCTTAATGATTTACAGATGATCTGCAAAGAGGAGTGGGCCAAAATTCCATCTAACATGTGTGAAAACCTCATCATCAACTACAAAAAACGTCTGACTGCTGTGCTTGCCAACAAGGGTTTTGCCACCAAGTATTAAGTCTTGTTTGCCAAAGGGATCAAATACTTATTTCTCTGTGCACAATGCAAATAAATATATATAATTTTGACAATGTGATTTTCTTTTTTTTTTTTATATATAATCTATCTCTCACTGGTAAAATTAACCTAGCCTAAAAATTCTAGACTGTTCATGTCTTTGACAGTGGGCAAACTTACAAAATCAGCAAGGGATCAAATACTTATTTCCTTCACTGTGTATATATATTACACTACCGTTCAAAAGTTTAGGGTCACCCAGACAATTTTGTGTTTTCCATGAAAACTCACACTTATATTTATCAAATGAGTTGCAAAATGACTATAAAATATAGTCAAGACATTGACAAGGTTAGAAATAATGATTTTTATTTGAAATAATAATTTTCTCCTTCAAACTTTGCTTTCGTCAAAGAATGTTCCATTTGCAGCAATTACAGCATTGCAGACCTTTGGCATTCTAGCTGTTAATTTGCTGAGGTAATCGGAAGAAATTTCACCCCATGCTTCCAGAAGGCCCTCCCACAAGTTGGATTGGCTTGATGGGCACTTCTTGCGTACCATACGGTCAAGCTGCTCCCACAACAGCTCTATGGGGTTGAGATCTGGTGACTGCGCTGGCCACTCCATTACAGATAGAATACCAGTTGCCTGCTTCTTAACTAAATAGTTCTTGCATAATTTGGAGGTGTGCTTTGGGTCATTGTCCTGTTGTAGGATGAAATTGGCTCCAATCAAGCGCTGTCCACAGGGTATGGCATGGCATTGCAAAATGGAGTGATAGCCTTCCTTATTCAAAATCCCTTTTACCTTGTACAAATCTCCCACTTTACCAGCACCAAAGCAACCCCAGACCATCACATTACCTCCACCATGCTTGACAGATGGCGTCAGGCACTCTTCCAGCATCTTTTCAGTTGTTCTGTGTCTCACAAATGTTCTTCTGTGTGATCCAAACACCTCAAACTTCGATTCGTCTGTCCATAACACTTTTTTCCAATCTTCCTCTGTCCAATGTCTGTGTGCTTTTGCCCATATTAATCTTTTCCTTTTATTAGCCAGTCTCAGATATGGCTTTTTCTTTGCCAGTCTGCCCTGAAGGCCAGTATCCCGGAGTCGCCTCTTCACTGTAGACGTTGACACTGGCGTTTTGCGGGTACTATTTAATGAAGCTGCCAGTTGAGGACCTGTGAGGCATCTATTTCTCAAACTAGAGACTCTAATGTACTTGTCTTGTTGCTCAGTTGTGCAGCGGGTCCCCCCACTTCTCTTTCTACTCTGGTTAGAGCCTGTGTGTGCTGTCCTCTGAAGGGAGTAGTACACACCTTTGTAGGAAATCTTCAGTTTCTTGGCAATTTCTCGCATGGAATAGCCTTCATTTCTAAGAACAAGAATAGACTGTCGAGTTTCACATGAAAGCTCTCTTTTTCTAGACATTTTGAGAGTTTAATCGAACCCACAAATGTAATGCTCCAGATTCTAAACTAGCTCAAAGGAAGGTCAGTTTTATAGCTCCTCTAAACAGCAAAACTGTTTACAGCGGTGTTAACATAATTGCACAAGGGTTTTCAAGTGTTTTCTAATCATCCATTAGCCTTCTAACACAGTTAGCAAACACAATGTACCATTAGAACACTGGAGTGATGGTTGCTGGAAATGGGCCTCTATACACCTATGTAGATATTGCATTAAAAACCAGACGTTTGCAGCTAGAATAGTCATTTACCACATTACATAGTTACATAGTTACATAGTTACATAGTTAGTACGGCTGAAAAAAGACACATGTCCATCAAGTTCAACCAAGGGAAGGGAAAAGGGAAGGAAAAATTTCTACACATAGGAGCTAATATTTTTTTGTTCTAGGAAATTATCTAACCCTTTTTTAAAGCCATCTACTGTCCCTGCTGTGACCAGCTCCTGCGGTAGGCTATTCCATAAATTCACAGTTCTCACTGTAAAGAAGCCTTGTCGCCTCTGCAGCTTGAACCTTTTTTTCTCCAGACGGAGGGAGTGCCCCCTTGTTTTTTGAGGGGGTTTTACAAGGAACAGGATTTCACCATATTTTTTGTATGTGCCATTAATATATTTATATAAGTTAATCATGTCCCCCCTTAGTCTTCTTTTTTCAAGGCTAAATAGGTTTAATTCTTTCAATCTTTCCTCATAACTTAAATTCTCCATGCCCCTTATTAGCTTCGTTGCTCTTCTTTGTATTTTTTCCAACTCCAGGGCATCCTTTCTATGAACTGGAGCCCAGAACTGAACTGCATATTCTAGATGAGGCCTCACTAATGCTTTGTAAAGTGGTAATATTACATCCCTGTCCCGCGAGTCCATGCCTCTTTTAATACACGACAATATCCTGCTGGCCTTTGAAGCAGCTGATTGACACTGCATGCTGTTATTGAGTTTATGATTTACAAGTACACCCAGATCCTTCTCAACAAGTGAATCCGCCAGTGTAGCGCCCCCTAGGACATATGATGCATGCAGGTTGTTGGTACCAAGATGCATAACTTTACATTTATCTACATTAAACTTCATTTGCCAAGTGGACGCCCAAACACTTAGTTTGTTTAAATCTGCCTGTAATTCATGAACATCTTCCATAGTCTGAACTATATTACATAGCTTGGTGTCATCTGCAAAAATAGAAATAGTGCTATTAATCCCTTCCTCTATATCATTAATAAATAAGTTGAATAATAGTGGTCCCAGCACTGAACCCTGGGGTACACCACTTATAACCGGGGACCATTCAGAGAAGGAATCATTGACCACAACCCTCTGGATACGGTCCTTGAGCCAATTCTCAATCCAATTACAAACTATATTTTCTAAACCTATAGTCCTTAATTTACCCATTAGGCGTCTATGGGGGACAGTGTCAAATGCCTTTGCAAAGTCCAAAAACACTAAATCCACAGCGGCCCCTCTGTCTAGACTTCTGCTCACCTCTTCATAAAAACAGATTAGGTTAGTTTGACAACTTCTGTCCTTAGTAAAACCGTGCTGGCTGTCACTTATAATGCTATTTATTGTCACATAATCCTGTATATAGTCCCTCAATAGCCCCTCAAACATTTTCCCCACGATGGATGTTAAGCTTACTGGTCTATAATTACCCGGGGAAGACCTAGAGCCCTTTTTGAAAATAGGCACCACATTTGCCCTGCGCCAGTCCCTTGGCACTATACCAGTCACTAGAGATTCTCTGAATATTATGAAAAGGGGGACAGAAATAACTGAACTAAGCTCTTTAAGAATTCTAGGGTGTAACCCATCTGGTCCCGGAGCCTTGTGCACATTTATTTTATTTAATTTAGCTTGGACCATCTCTACATTCATCCAATTCAGTATATCAACTGATATATTAACAGCACTGGCACCGGCTACATCAGCTGCTCTTTCTTCTGTTGTATATACAGAGCTAAAGAACCCATTTAGTAACTCTGCCTTCTCTTGATCCCCTGTGATCAACTCCCCATTACCATTATCTAGGGGTCCTACATGTTCAGACCTTGGCTTTTTTGCATTTATATGCTTGAAGAATTTTTTAGGATTTGTTTTACTATCCTTGGCCACCTGCCTTTCATTTTGTATTTTTGCTAATTTTATTACATTTTTACAGATTTTATTAAGCTCTTTATATTTTACAAAGGCTACAGCTGTACCCTCAGATTTGTATTTTTTAAATGCCCTTTTTTTGTCATGTATTGCCCCTTTCACAGAAGGTGTAAGCCATGTGGGGTTTAATTTGAGTCGTTTATACTTATTACCTGTAGGAATAAATTTTGCACTATAATAACTCAAAGTAGATTTGAAAATCTCCCATTTATCATTTGTCCCATTATTTGACATTAGTTCTTCCCAGTCTATATCCTGAATTGCCGCCCTCATCCTGGGGAAATTGGCTTTCTTAAAATTAAATGTTTTTGCCCTCCCAGCCTGCGTTTGTTTTTTACAGTATAGGTAAAATGTAACTATATTATGATCACTGTTACCGAGGTTTTCACGAACATTGACATTCCCAACAAGATCTGCATTATTAGAAATGACCAGATCCAACAGAGCTTCACCTCTAGTCGGGTCTTCCACAAACTGGCCCATAAAATTTTCCTGCAACAGGTTGAGGAAATGTCTCCCCTTTGCAGTTGAAGCCGAACCATGACACCAATTAATATCCCGGAAATTAAAATCTCCCATTATCACTACAGTACCCGCCTGTGCAGCCCGCTCCATCTGTTTATATATCTGACCTTCCATCTCCTCAGTTATATTGGGGGGTCTATAGATTACACCAAGAGTAATTTTTTCAGTGTTTACCTCCCTTTCTAGTTCCACCCACAAGGTTTCAACCTCCTCACAGTCTTCACCCACTATTGTCTCTTTCACACTCGCCTTCATATCACTTCTCACATACAGACATACACCACCACCTTTCCTATTTGTCCTGTCTTTACGAAAAAGTGTAAAACCCTGTAGATTTACAGCCCAGTCATGTGAAGAGTCCAGCCATGTTTCAGCAACACCAACTATATCTATATTTTCTTCCAGTATCAAGGCCTCCAGCTCCCCCATTTTGCTTGCTAGACTTCTGGCATTTGTGAACATACACTTTAACTTGCCTGTCAGTTTTTCACTTTTATTATCAGAAATGTGATTTGACATTAATCGGTCCTTTTTATTTACACTGATGTTTTGTAACGAAAGGATCTCCTTATCTTGTTGTCTAGTCCTCTCCCCACATTCTGTTTCTCCCCCCACCAATATAGTCTGACCCCTCTCTAACCTGGCTACCCCTTTTTTTTCTACATTGACCTCCCTCCTCAGCCCTAGTTTAAATACTCCGCCACCCCAGCTAGAATTCTCTCCCCCAGCACAGCGGACCCCCTTCCATTTAGGTGCAAATCATCTGCAGAATACAGTTTGTACCCCAATGAAAAGTCAGCCCAGTGCTCTAGGAACCCAAATCCTTCTCCTCTACACCAAGACTTCAGCCATGCATTTAACTCCCTAAGCTCCCGCTGTCTTTCCTGTGATGCGCATGGCACAGGCAGTATTCCTGAGAATACAACCTTGGAGGTCCTTCCCTTCAGCTTGTAGCCTAGTTCTTTAAAATTATTCATTGTAAAATTATTAACAATGTATAGAGTGTATTTCTGATTAATTTAATGTTATCTTCATTGAAAAAAAACTGTGCTTTTCTTTCAAAAATAAGGAAATTTCTAAGTGACCCTAAACTTGTGAACGGTAGTGTATATATATATATATATATATATATAAAATTTGTACTGGTGCTGTATATATGTATGAGCTTGGTTCTGGTGCTGTATATATATTGAGCTTGGTTTTGGTGTTTTATATACGTACGGAGCTTGGTTTTGGTACTATATATATATATATATATATATATATATATATATGTAGAGCTTGGTTCTGGTGCCGTATATATGTATGAGCTTTGTTCTGGTGCTGTATATATATTGAGCTTGGTTTTGGTGTTTTATATATATATATATATATATATATATATATATATATATATATATATATATACACACTGAGCTTGGTTCTGGTGCTGTGTATATGTACTGAACTTTGTTCTGGTGCTGTATATATGTACTGAGCTTGGTTCTGTTGTTGTATGTACATATGTACTGAGCTTTGGTCTGGGGCTGTATATATGTATGAAGCTTGGTTCTGGTGTTGTATTTATGTACTGAGCTTGGTTCTGGTGTTGTATATAGAACTATATTGTAAAATGTACAAATGGTTTTATGCTCGAGTTACACACAAAAAAATCTGGAAAAAAAAAAGACACCTCATTGATTAGTAGAGAAAATAAACATGGCGAGGGGGAAGGAGATGTCGGGAAAGAGGTACGGGGGGTCGCCAAATTAAATTTTTACCCCGGGTGCTAGAGAACCTAGCTACGCCTCTGCATAGGGTGTGGTTTAATTAACACCACATGGTACAGGGCGCTCATTAATGAAAGAAACTATACACACAGCTCTAACAAATCACACAGGAAAAAATGATTGCACTCAGATGAATTTAAAACAATGAACATTATTCCTAAAAAGGAAGTTTATTGCTCGGTTTCTTGAGTCGCTTCGTTTGGACTGTTTTATGTTAGTAGGACAAAGACTAAACAGACCTTCATATTTTCAGTATTAACTACTAAAAATGAAAAATTGATTGTTTACTCTCATAGTAGGAGGGAAAGGCCTTTGAAATACAACAGCTTCTGGAGAAAAGAGCAGACTAATTCGTATTTCATTCTTTTGCATGGTTACAGATAGATGTCTTTCCAGCTGCTGAACTTTACTAAGGATGGAAATGTGTCTATTTTACAATATCATTAACAGATATTCTAAACCAAAAATTCTTAGGGCCCCATAGCAAAGTCAAGGATTTGGCTCCCACCACAGTATACTAAACAGTAATGCGAAAAGCAGCATATCATTTTTTGCTGGAGTAGAACTGAAATGATGGATAGTAGTGTCATACAGATGGTCTCATGTACAAAGGAAAACCCACATAAATATGCAGAAAGCCAACACCTTTAACCTCAAAAAAATATACGTTCCTAAGTGGAACCCTTAAGCCTCACAATTGCAGCTCAATATCCATTACTATAGCTGTAGTTACACTTATGGGCCAGACAAGGCAACATAGCGTCTTTTCACACAGAACACACAACAAAAAGTAGAACATTACAGCATATGACATGTCCACATTATATTTATACAATTCTGCAATTTCTGGGACAGTTTTATGAGGACTATAATGGGTAGCACATGTCCTATCCATAATTTGTTGGCTATCGGGGTTTTGGAACTAATCTCTGGTCATGATGTATTATTTTTTGCCCATGGATGTCCTTCCATGTAAGAAAATGCATCAGTGTCTTTAGTTGCATTCCACGATGCTCAAAGATTAGAAGAGCATATGATTTTAGCATAACATTTTAACATTATCTGTTTTCTCTCAACACAGGAAAGATCTATTGAATTCCTTGGGAGAGTGTTGTGAGCATGCTCTGTATCATGTGCAGCAGTCCCTTTGAAGGAAGGAGAAAGAGCTGACCTGTCCCCATCACCTACTGTCAATGGCATGACCCTGTGTTATCTGCCTCTAACTTTATAATGAAAGGTCAAGCTGATCCTGCTCTCTGATGATAATAAGATGCTGACACCACCCCCAGTGTACACAGCACAAGCTGAAAAGTCAGATCTACAAAACAGAAAGTTTTACAACACACATTTTTTTCTGATGCATATAAATGAAGTTTTGTAATATTGTAATGTACGTTTTACTGGATTTCAGTGCAGAATTGCACCCAAAATGTATTACAAATATGTGCTTAGCCTAATATGGTGGTCAGTCACCATTATAAAAACTGCATTTCAGGATTTTAAGCACCTGAAAAGTTTAAAAAAAATATGTGTAACATAAATACTTGATTCGGACGATAGATTCCTTTTAATGTACCTTTGTTTAGCTAAAGTAGTATTTTAATAATCATTTTTCAGGGTTTGTTTGTAAAATATAATGTAAAAATATCATTAGTGAATAGAAGAATAAAATATATAAAACGCATGATTTATTCGAAAGTATTCTATGCATATCGAATTTTGAATTTGTGCATTAAAACAACCTGAAAAAATTAATTTACTCACCACATCCTACCACTAGGTGGCACAAATAGTAATATGAATGAATGCACGTTGAGTATTTGTAATCATACGTTCAAAATACTAACCATTGATTACCCAGTTACAATTTCCTAATTATATATAAACTAATCAAGTCTAATGATATATTGTGAAATTAAGTAAGTCATGCAGATTTTTAAAGAGATCTGAAATATTGCCTCCACTGAATAAAATCTACTGAGCCATCATGCTGCTTTAATAATAATGTGAATGTCTGCAACTATGTATTCACCTTAGTATGAACTATGAAGATCAATGCCATTGTAATGCATTGTAAATATATAATTTTAATACGTAATTACAGTAGATCTAACAATAAAATTGGGTAGTAAGAAAAGTACAGTGAAATTCTTTTAACCAAACATCCGATAATGCAGAGTGTCTGACAATTTGGCACCTGTTAGGTCCCATTGATCTGGGTTAAAGACTCTTTACTGTACGTCACCAACAGGTGGACCAAAGCTTTAGGTTGGACTGTAAACTAGAGATAAACTATTATGTCAGCAGATCTAAGAAAACCAGAGGAGGACACTTTTTTGGAGCCCCACAGTG
This sequence comes from Rhinoderma darwinii, assembly GCF_050947455.1. Classification (NCBI taxonomy): domain Eukaryota; kingdom Metazoa; phylum Chordata; class Amphibia; order Anura; family Rhinodermatidae; genus Rhinoderma; species Rhinoderma darwinii. The sequence continues at coordinate 36,713,264 of NC_134697.1, read as the reverse complement.
TATCTAATGATCTGTCTTAGTGCTGGTGTCTAGCCAATCTAAAATCTGTAACAGGGTCCCCCAACTTTATATGTAATTTAAAGTACTGGTATTCTTTTGTGTTGGGCAACCTCACGTACAGTACCTAAATCCAGAAGCAAAAACAACCTCTGCTGCTCATGTACTTCACTGAAAATGCACACAATGATGCCACTGCACATACCTGCACAGGAATAATTCTTACGGTTATGTCACAGGACCTGGATAATGTACACAATAATATCCCACCTCATGGATAATAAACATAGTGATGTCATCCCCCATCTCACTCAACCCCCTTACTAGAACTATCAATAACAGTTAACGTCTCCACACTTTCCACAGACTCACATGTCCGCTGCCTTGGGATAACCTTTGTTTCTGCCCTATCCTTGAGACCACAAAGCAAAACCCATACCACCCACCGCCTGCACCTAAAAAAAAATCCACTCTTTTCTCAACCTTGAGTGACCAAAAATGCTTGTTCATGCCCTCATCTCCCACCTAGACTACTGCAACATCCTTCTCGGTGACCTCCCATCTAACACTATGGCATTCCTTTAATCCATCATCACCTCCGAAGCCTGGTTAATATATATTTTCCCTCATTCCTCTGCTGCCCTCTGCCAGTCCCTTTACTGGCTATCGATTGCCCAGCAAATTCATTTAAAAATACTACTCATGACAAAAGTCTACTAACATGCGGTTTTGGTGCAGCTATGAGCTTATGGATAAAGAATACAGTGATTTTACAGCACACTGCAGTAGCGTGCCGGGGATCAGCGTACTATAGCCAAGATAAAACTGAAAAAATGGGAACTCCTTTAGGTGCTGCTCGACAACATTACACTTCTAACCACCAAAGACCAAAGGTTCTGTGCCCCATCCCCTTTTCCATGACTCGAAGACATTTCCAACCTTTTTGTTTGCTAGCATTATAGCACCATATCTCTGCAGGCTCTCACCACCCATCAAAATGGGAATAAAACCAACCTTGAATGGGCCTCCTATCTCCAGAAGCCCTATGGTAGCCACATGGGCTGCCTCTATGATACATACTCTACATATGCTAAAGAGAAGCAAGGACGTATGTACTGTAACATACAGCCCCCCGGTATGTTACCTAATTTAGCTGTATGAGTTCTATCCTAGTGTCAGAATATCTTTAGGTTTTCAGCAAATGTAAAAGCAGAGTTGAGAAAAGTTTTCTAGATCAAAACTAGAATTTTACTTTTTGGAGTGCAGACACGAGGTGCATTAGGAATGATTATTAAAGAAAAATTAGACCACAAATCTATGCTCTAATATGTAGGGATCCTTTAACACTTTGAATAAAGTCTGATAAAATTCTGTTACGTTTTTTCATTAATTTTGCATAGAAAAACAAAATGAACTTTCAGAAATAATATGCAGGGCTTGAACATAGCATGTATTGTGGATATTGGGGGGGGGGGGGGGCCGTCCATGTTCTTGATTAGATATTATTATTTCCCCTGCAGCACTGTCATGCTTAAAGAGTAACTGCATGTTCATCAAACTTTTGTTACGTCATAGAGACCTATCAGAAGTTTGGATCAGTGAGAGTCCTGGTGTTATGACCACCACTGTCGATGAAAGGAAGGTGCAGAGGTGTTCATCTGAGCGTCCGGCACCTTCGGCTGTGATCGATTCTCGTCGTTATGCTGAAGACGGATTCATAGATGTTCTATGTGCGCTGACTTCAACCTAACATGGAGCGCCAATCACAGCCAAAGGTGAAAGGCGTTCAGCTTAGGCTTCATTCACATCTGCGTCAGGGCTCCGTGCATGGGTTCCGCCTGAGCTTTCCGTCAACGGAAACGTGAACGGAACCCTGACTGAAACAAATAGAAAACATAGGTTTGTGTTTGCATCACCATTTATTTCAATGTACAGAAATATACCAAGTCCAGCAGCACCGGCAGCGTGTGGGTGGGGTGCAGGCTCTGAGGGACAGACCAAGTCCCAGATACACAGAAGTCAAAAAATGAGCAGCAACTCCAATAGTAAGGGTGAAAAAAGTGGGTACTTTTATTGCCCATGCAACGTTTCAGCTACGTTCACTGGAGCCTTTCTCAAGCCATATATTTCAATGGTGATGGATCCGGCGCAAATGGTTTTCGTTTGTCACCGTTGTGCAAGGGTTCCGTTGTTTTGATGGAATGAATAGCGCAGTCGAATACGGTATTGATTACGTCAAAACGACAGAACCCTTGCACAACGGTGACAAATGGAAACCATTTGCACCGGATCCATCAACATTCAAATCAACGGTGATGCAAACGGAAACCCATGGTTTCCGTCAGGGTTCCGTTCATGGGTTCCCCTGAAACCCATGAATGGAGTCCCAACGCAGATGTGAACGAAGCCAAGGTGCTTCAGCACCCTCAATTTAGCAACGGTGTGGGTCAGCATCCGGACCTCCACTGATCCTTTTTCTGAAAGTTACATGATCGGCCATTGACTATAATGGCAAGATCATATCCGGATTCAAATTAAAAAACACACCTACACCCAAAAACTGACAATGATTACTGTAGCTATCCACAATAATGCAGGGTCCTTAGACCAGGTGGTTATTTTAGTTAACCCTGTGTCTGCCTGTTATATAGAGGGGAAAATGTCACCAGTTCAACTCTTCAAGAACGGGTAAAACAGCTTCCTCCATTGTAAGGGACCCTGCGAACAACAGTATAGACCAGCTTCCTGAGTTTGACTTTGGGGAAGGGGGTGTAGATTGGGATTAAAGGCAGCCATAACAGAGACATCCTTAAAAGGTTGGACTTGACACCCTGCCACAATGAATCATGGTACAGAATTACAAAACCATAAAAATGCATTTTACGTCTTCTTTTTTTAGGATTGCCCCAGTGCTGTTATTTATACATGAGTGCTCTATCCATCAATGTGTGAATGAGGTTAAGGTGGAGATAGTCAGGCACAAATGTGCAACATAGTGAGCCATAAACTAGATCTATGTAACTTGTAAGATGTGAATGATGCCTTCCCTATTCTTACATACGTAAGCGCCCCTACATATTTGAATTACTGCTTATTTTTCCTGTTGGAGAGACGTCTCACTACTAAAGATGCAGGGGAATGATTCCTACAGTTTATTTAACACAGTATGTTACCAATCGTGAAAGGGACACATGAGAATATTAAATATTTATTGTTCTGCTCCCTGCATGTCAGTTTCTGCAATTCCTTTATCACTCTGCAGATTACTGTCAAGATAGTAGTAACATGGGACAGCCAGTACAAACACAGGCAGTTTATTATTTCCAAATGATGATGGATAAATGATTGCAGAAGGAAAGTTTTTGCAGTTTAAAAAATTGTACTAGCTAAGGCCCCATGCACATGAACTTAAAACCGCCTGTAATTACGGGCCCATAGACTTCTATTGGCCACGGGTACCTTCCCGTTTGCTTACGGGAAGGTACACGGGCCGTTGAAAAATATGGAACATGTCGTATTTCAGGCCGTAATTACGGCACGGGCAGGCCCATAGAAGTCTATGGGGCTTCCGTAATTACGGGTGGCTAGGTGTGTGCACCCGTAATTACGGCAGCGTTGCTAGGCGACGTCAAGGGATAGTCACTGTCCAGGGTGCTGAAAGAGTTAACTGATCGGCAGTAACAGTAACTGGAGTTAATAGTATTAAAAGTTAACTTACCCAGAACTCCCTGCTTCTTCCTCCAGTCCGGCCTCCCACGATGACGTTTCATCCCATGTAACCGCTGCAGCCCATCACAGGCCAATCACAGGCTGCAGCGGTCACATGGACTGCCACGTCATCCAGGGAGGTCGGACTGGATGTCAAAAGAGGGACACGTCACTAAGACAATGGCCGGGGTACGTATGAACTTCTTTTACTTTCAATCGCTGCAGAAACTCTGCCCAAAAGGGCTGCCCCTTCTCTCTATCAAGCACTGATAGAGAGAAGGGGCTGCCGATTAGTGCAGAGAAAACAGGTCCGTAAATACGGGTGGAATACTGGTGACAACAGACCTGTATTTACGGGCATGGGTCCGTAAATACTGGTGGAATACGTGTCGAATATGTGTGACAAAGGACCCGTATTTACGCCAGTATTTATGGGAGGAAAAAAATAAGTTTGTGTGCATGGGACCTAAGAGGAAAATTAAAACACAGCTATAGAAACATGGAAAGATAAAAAAGTATAAGAAATCTACTTCAAGGGGTCCTACACTTTAATCCGTTAGTGACCACCCATATGTGTAATTTACGGCGGCCACTAACAGGCTTTATTCCGATGCAATTGCCTTTTTACAGTTCTGCATCAGAATAAAAAAACACAACGGGGAGCAGTCAAGTCTCCCTGCTCTCAGCTACTGCAGGTAGCTGGGAGCTGGGAGCAGACCTGCTCGAACGGGCGAGATCAAAATAAGTATCGATATCGCCCGTTTAACCCATGATCTGAGTGGTTTTGGAGAGAGGTGGCTCCCTCTCTCACCCCACCGGCAACCTGCGATAAGATCGCAGGGTGCCAGTATCTTCTATGGCAGCTGGGGGCCTAATAAAGGCCCCCAGGTCTGCCTCTAGTTAATAACTGCTAGGCCATGCCAGAAGTATTGCAGTGTATTATAAAAGCGATCAGGTGATCGCACAGTAAAGTCCCCTAGTGGGACTATAAATAAATAAAAATTCAAAGTGAAAAAATTGAAAAACCCTTTTTTTCCCCTTACAAAAAGTGAAAGAAACACATATTTGGTATAGTCGCGTCCATAACGACCCCAACTATAAAGCTATTATGCTATTTAACCCGATCAGAGAACGGCGTAAAAAAATCTGATAAAAAACAATGCAAGAATTGCTGTTTCCTGTGCATCATGCTTTAAAGAGGCACTGTCACCAGATTTTGCAACCCCTATCTCCTATTGCAGCAGATAGGCGCTGCAATGTAGAGAAGAGTAACTTTTTTTTTTTTTTTTTTTAAAACAAGCATTTTTGGCCAAGTTATGACCATTTTTATATTTATGCAAATGAGGCTTTCTAAAGTACAACTGGGCGTGTTTAAAGTAAAAGTACAACTGGGCGTGTATTATGTGTGTACATCGGGGCGTTTTTACTTCTTTTACTAGCTGGGCGTTGTGAATGGGAGTGTATGATGCTGACGAATCAGCATCATCCACTTCTCTTCGTTAACACCCAGCTTCTGGCAGTGCAGACACACAGCGTGTCCTCGAGAGATCACACTGTGACGTCACTCACTTCCTGCCCCAGGTCCTGCATCGTGTTGGACGAGCGAGGACACATCGGCACCAGAGGCTAGAGTTGATTCTGCAGCAGCATCAGCGTTTGCAGGTAAGTAGCTACATCGACTTACCTGCAAACGCCGATGCTGCTGTAGAATCAAATGTAGCCTCTGGTGCCGATGTGTCCTCGCTCGTCCGACACGTTGCAGGACCTGGGGCAGGAAGTGAGTGATGTCACAGCGTGATCTCTCGAGAACACGCTGTGTGTCTGTGCACTGCCAGAAGCTGGGCGTTGTGAAGAGAAGTGGATGATGCTGATTCGTCAGCATCATACACTCCCATTCACAACGCCCAGCTAGTAAAAGAAGTAAAAACGCCCAGATGTACGCACATAATACACGCCCACTTGTACTTTTACTTTAAACACGCCCAGTTGTACTTTAGAAAGCCTCATTTGCATAAATATAAAAATGGTCATAACTTGGCCAAAAATGCTCGTTTTAAAAAAAAAACAAAACGTTACTCTTATCTACATTGCAGCGCCGATCTGCTGCAATAGGAGATAGGGGTTGCAAAATCTGGTGACAGAGCCTCTTTAAAGAAAATGTGATTTAAAGTGATCAAAAAGTCGCATGTACTCCAAAATGGTACCAATAAAAACTACAAGTCATCCCACAAAATAAAAAGTCCTCATACGGCTGCATTGGCGTAAAAATAAAAAAGTTATGGCTCTATGGAGACACAAAAACAAATAATTTTGAAAAAAAAGAGTTTTTACTGTGTAAAAGTAGTAAAACATAAGAAAACTATATAAATTTGGTATCGTTGCAACCCATTAGGGCGCAAAAAATAGTGGCAGAATTGCTGTTTTTTTTCTATTCCCGCCAAAAAAAGTTTATAAATGTTAATCAATAAATTATATGTACTCCAAAATGGTGCTATTAAAAAAAAAAAAAAAAAACTTGACCTGCAAAAAACAAGACCGACAGCTATGTCGACACAAAACTAAAGAGGTTATAGCTCCTTGAATGAGACGATAGAAAAACTTAACAAATAGCCTGGTCATTAAGGCCTAGAATAAGGTGGTTACTAAGGAGTAAAAGGGGTTGTCCAGGACTAGAAAAAAATAGTCTATTATTTGTTGTTTTTTTATACTATAAACAGCCCCATTCTTTCTTTCTTTTTTTTTAATACTTTTTATTTTATTCAATAAGTTATTGTGGTACAATTACCAAAAAATAGTAATACAAAATAACACTACCCACAATACCCTAAAAATCCCCCCCCATCCCCCTCAACCATCCAGATCCATGAGCTAAAAAAAAAAAACAACCAAAACCCCAATTCCCCTCTCCATTTCTCATCACTTCCAAATACCCCAAAGCTCCTCCCACTTATGTAATTGATTTAGCTTTTTAGCTCTTATCTTCTCATACCTTTTGATTTTGAGAACAAGGTTTCTCAAAATTCCTGAAACGAGGGGGGAGACTCTGCCATCCATTTCCTTGCAATAACTAATTTAGAAAGCAAAAAAACTCGCAAGACGATGGATTTGTGTTTGCGAAAACTTCACCATTACCAGTTCTTCGGAGCAATTCAAAAGTGCCAGCTGAGCAGATTTCAGGATCTCCTAATCTAGCTTAAATGCCACCTCTTTAAATATCCAAGACCAATATGAATCAATAGCAGGGCATTCCCATACCATATGCCAAAATGCCGCCATCGGAAATTGACATCTCTGGCATTTTCTCAAATAAAGGGCTTTTCCCATGAGGGATATAGATGTGGGTCCCACCTCTGCCGCAACACAGAGCAGCAGAACGGGGTTTAGGGGGCCCCGTTCTAGAGATAGGTGCGGGTCCTAGAGGTGGGACTTGCATCCATCTCACATTTCTGACATTCCCTGTGGATATGAAGCAAAATGAAAGGTTTTGAAGCAGCACAAATCCCGAGTCTGGTGCGGTGCACGCTGTCAAGCCAGGCAAACCCACTCCGGCATGTAGTAGAATTCCAAGTAAAATAGTCGAACAACAGCACACGTGTGCTGTTGTTCGACTATTTTACTTGGAATTTCCTGTGGATATGTCATAAATGTCCCTCATGGGAAAACCCCTTTAAGCCCATCTTATAAAGTGAAGCAGGAGTATAGTACAAATGATGCATAATATTGAACTGGACCACAAGATGATTTGCACAGACCGAAGTCTCCTTCTGATTCTTATACATATTCACCCATTTCTCATGATTTATAGGGCCTAATTCCCTAATCCAGCCAGTTTGACTTGTGAAAACAGTGTTTCGGGAATGTACACCTATAATTATTTTATATATACTTGAGAGAGAAGTCTTAGCTACATTCATTTCAAGAACATCTTCTAAAACAAAATGCTTTTGAACCCTGAACAAATTTGTGTCCGGGGTTTTAGGCCTCATGCATACGACCGTGATTTTTGGGTGTCACCCAAGAGCCGCCCGCAAATTGCGGGCCGTGCACATGGCTGCATCCATTATTTTCTATGAGCCTGGACCGCACCAGGGAATCCATCCGCACCAGAGAAAGAATTTCCTGGGCAAGATATCTATCGAGAGCTGTAGGTCTATACCGGAGGCAGATCCATACAAACCTTCAAAATACTTCTGAAACTCCCCCTTGACATCCTCCCTATTATACACCAAATCTCCCCTCCGGTGTCTAATACACACAATATTATTTGAGGATCCTTGATTATTAATAGTTTGGGAGAACAGTTTGCCTGGTTTTCCTGCCTCACTGAAGTAATTCTGGCCAGCGAAAAATAATTTATGTTGAGATTTGTTAAATAAAAAGTCCTCCCGCTCCTTCTGTTTCTCACTCAAAGTCCCCCAAGCTGCATCAGATTGATCTACCAGAAAGGCTTTCTCTGCAACTAGAACCTGCTTCAGTAAATTGTCTTCCCTCTCCCGAAATGATTTTCTGAGGTGGCTGGTATTTTTAATCAATAAGCCCCTCAAATAAGCTTTAAATTCATCTCTGACAATATTAATATGAGTAGTTAAGATTTTCCTTCCAGAAAATGGCAATTTCCCTGCAAACATTCTCAAGCATGTCTGCACCCAACAAAGCCAACCAGTATGGATTCAGTCTGAAAGGAGGATTTACCCCCCACTCCCTGCAGTTTTCAGGACCACCATAACAATAGAATTATCTGAGATACTGTTGGGTTCATATTTCGTATTGCAACAGCCCCATTCTTGATCATGGACAGCGCCTGATATTGCAGCTGAGCCACATGTGTGACATCATTAGTTAATCAGCGGACTACATTTTGTCTTAGTATTTTAAAAGTCAAGAAATATTATGTAATTCAAAATACAGTTTTTATTGTTTACCTCCAGCTTGGAGGTAATAAAATCTGAAAATGGTATTAATAGTAATTCATGAATACATTGTTCTAATCTAAATTTCTCCTACATCTGAAAACACAGCACAGCAGAGAATGGAGATTTCCTTCAGTAACCCTTAGATCCCAACTACAAGCTACAGATTACCATTAATGGGAATCAATATTTAGCTTAAATGGGTTGTCCAGACATTTTTTTTATTGATAGCATTCTCTGCTCTTTAGCCCTAGACTAACAGGTTATAGCATAATGGCACAAGTTGACTTCTTTCATTGTGTCATAGGGTCAATTCATACTAGTGTTCTACATATCATCTTAATGAAAGGATTCTAGCAAATATAAGTGCTTTATAATGACGTCCTGTATAACGTTGTCCTCTCAGGCAGTCCTACTCATCAGGAAATATAAAAGCCAACATCAAATCAGCTGAAACAGCATTTTTTCTGGGTACCTGTTATTGATAATGTATACTTCTAATTCGAGAATTATATATGAAGCCAAGTCTGGAAAGTTTAGTCTACTTTAATATTATATATACTGGTTTTCTCTGACAATATTTATTTGCGACTGATCAGATTCTCACTGTAGTTGCTCCAAACACTGACATATATTATTAATAAGTATTGGACAGCCAAGGGGTCCGGTATATGAAAGTCTGATAAATGGAAAATGAAAACTGCAACTGGCCATTAAGACTGCAAATGGCCATTCAGATGAGAACTTAGATGAACGTTTGGGCACAAAAGATCTTCCACAAAATGACATTGAAAGGCCATTTAATGGATTGCACAAGCAGGATATACTCATCCATTACTTGGAGGCTGTTGTCTGAGTTTGGACTTGCAACCAAGCATTGTTGGAAAATTAGAAAGTTTTAAAATAATTGATATTTTTATTTTTCTTTCAGCGCTCAAAACACTCAGGAAGAAACCTGGACATAACGACTGCTGCTATCATTAAAGGGTCTATCTCACCTGAAAGCACATAGACTAAACTCATGCCATTTTTGGATTCTTCATTTAGCTTATATGTCACAGAGTTCTCTAGGCTGGACCTATGGCAAAAGAGCGTCCTATTGACATAAGTCCTATTGGCTGCTATACCTTTTTTTCAACTGTAGTGAAAAGTATAGTTGACTATACTTTCAATAGAACACAAGAAATGAATCCCGTACGATATATATCTCTTGACAATGGAAGTCAATGGCAGGAATATTCAACTGTATAAATTAATATATCCGGGGCACATGCTTGCCAGCACCATTCAAATGCGTACAATGATTTAGAGCCATTTGGTGTCTATGGCATCATTATCTATGTTCAGTAGACAATGTAATCCTATTATAATATGCAGGTGTTGGTCATCCTATCAGCTTTATGAAAAACCAATGTATATGACCAGATTTAAAACAAATTAAGCAATGTTATTTCATAAATAGAAAAAGGTTACATTTAATTTGTTCATACTACCATCAAAATTATCACAATAAATCCAAATGTATCCAGTAACATACTTTTGAAAATTCTCTCCTGCTAAGTTCAAGGACAAATTTAAATACATTGTTGCTGACATACAAAGTACTGGAAATAATATACAGATAAGATAAGGATGAAACATTCCAAACTAATTAATTTTTGCTGAAACTTCGATGAAGTGCGTTGGCGATTATCCAAATGTCTTAGTAGGTTACGTGACTGAGGTGATCACCAGCCCCCTGATAACATTAACTGCATTTAAAAAAATTACCCTACAAGACTCTGCTATGGAATATTATTCAATCACTCACACTGGTCTCATAGGAAAAATGGATGCGATTGGGGTTGATTATCGAAATTTTGGATCAACCCAGGTTGCAAACTTATGTCTTGAAACAGTTTGAAGAAGTTGTGCCACTGCCACTCAGCTTTTTCTTTTTGTGAATAATTAGAAGGCGTACCAAAATATGCCAATCATAGGAGATCAATTTTAGCCTGTCAGCAAACGGCAAGCTACTTTATATAAATCAATAAGTTAGAGGTAGTCGGCAGGACAAGAGATGCCATTTATCATCATCAAAGAACCCAGTGTCAGCAAGACATGTTCTTCTCGAGGTCTTCAGCTGCTAGACATCACCATTTAATCATTTTACCAACTTCTGCCTTTTTACATTAGACCCATACATTAAGTCTAAGGCTGGGTTCACACGACCTATTTTCAGATGTAAACGAGGCGTATTATGCCTTGTTTTACGCCTGAAAATAGGGCTACAATACGTCGGCAAACATCTGCCCATTCATTTGAATGGGTTTGCCAATGTACTGTGCAGACGACCTGTCATTTACGCGTCGTCGTTTGACAGCTGTAAATTGACTGCCTCGGCAAAGAAGTGCAGGGCACTTCTTTGCAACGTAATTTGAGCCGTTCTTCATTGAAGTCAATGAAGAGCAGCTCAAGATTTACGAGCGTCAAAGACGCCTCGCATAATGCGAGGAGGAGCTTTTACGTCTGAAACGAGGCAGCTGTTTTCTCCTGAAAACAGTCTGTCTTTTCAGACGTAAAAGGCACTTCTCGTGTGTACATACCCTAAAGGTTCATTACTAGTTGTATTATTATTATTAAGACCAGTATTGGAAGATGTGGCTCCAATACTCCAGTGGATCAGATAACAAACCTTATAATATGAAGGTGGAATTATTTTATGCAAACATTCAGCAGATATCTGAACACCATTTACCCTACTGCAACTTTTTTTAAGATGTACAAAAATTATTTATGAGGTATACTTTTATTAAAGCTCCCAGATTCTTTTTAATTACAAACTAATAGTAATATTTTTATAGGTTTATATTTTAAGTTCTGGCTATAGGTGTGAGATTTTTGCTAGCAGAACAACTTCTACAGGATCTTCAAAAAATCTGACCAGGGGGAAGCGGACAGGTTGTATTTTAACCTATGAAATGTATGTTGCAGTCTTTCACCTCCCTTGGCCAATGTTAATAAAGTTGAGGAAGTTATCGGCTGAACAATTCTTCTACTTGTTCAACTATCTTATGTCTATGGCAAGCTTAAAGGCTTTGTACACCTTTAAAATAGTTTCTTTTTTAAAAATAAAAAAATAAATAAAGAAGTTTTGTGAAACTTTCTAAATACATTTTATTCTGTATACAGAGCAGTTGTATCGTGCGCTGAAACCTGAATCCGTCAGATCAACAGCGGGTCCTGCGTATGGGTTGAGCTGTTACCGATCACATCTAAGTTCATAACTCAGATGTGATCGATAACAGGTGGATCCTGCATGTCAGGGACACACAGGACCCCCGCTGACACTAAACCAGTCAGTGCCGCTGTTCTGACGGATTCAGCGCACGATACAGCTGCTCTGTATACAGCGTACAAAGCAGCTGAATCTCAAAAAGTAAAAATAAATTTTTATTAAAAAGTATTTAGAACGTTGCACAAAACACACTGATTGAAATAGTGTTTTTAAAAATAAAAATGTCTAAGGTGTACATAGCCTTTAATAATACAACTATATCGCAACTTTTGAAAGGTATTTATCACTAATTACATTCATCACCTATTCACAGGATAGTTGCTAAATATTAGATTGCTTGGGGGAACCACCACTGGAACCCCCATAGATCACTAGTACAACAGCTGTATAGGGCAGAGGTCAAGCATATACATGTTCTCAAACCATATAACTCTATGGGAGATTCAGAAATCGCAATTTTAAAAAATCCTGTTCACAGAAGGAAATAAATGTGTAGTTTACAAGGCATGCAGTTTATTTTTCCTATACATCCCAGCTCTGTTACTGATTTTACACAGCACTCCCTCGTTGACTTCAATGGGGAAAATCACAGCATTAAAAATCACCTGTAATTATGCAGTACAAAAACACGATTTTCTATAGATACAGTTCTTTGCCGCAGTCATGGTCACAGCAACACCATATTAAAAAATCCTGCTTTTGGTTTAGGGTGTAGTGACATGAATCTTCTATTTTACAGTTTGATTTTTATCCAATTTTTATACTCACAGAAAAACTTTAGAAAATTTTTGTAGCATTTACAAAAAAAACATGACTTGTATGGCGAAAACCCACAACACAAAAAACAGTGATTACACAAATAAAATTGACATGCTGCGGATTAAAAAAGCGCACCACAGGTCCATTTCTGGGTGTTTTTTCCGCTTATCCTTTACGCAGCGTCTGGATGACATTTGTTCAAATCCCATCCACTTTGCTGCTACTGTTTTATGCTGCGGATTTTCCGCAACGAAATCCGTTGTGGAAAATCTGCAGTATTTACGCTACATGTGAACTGACCCTAAAAATAAAACAATACATGAAAGAAAAGCTGCACCAAAAAAGGGAACTTGACTTCAAGTAAATTTTCAATTGTAGAATAACATCGAAGGCATGTCCACGTTGCAGAAATTTCTGCGACTGAAAATGGGTTTTATACATGTGACTGAGGGTTTTTTGCAGCATGTGCAATGATTTTTACACACCCCATTCAGATGCATGGAGCAGGTACTTGGGAGCATTCCCTAACTCCTCTATACTAGCTTGGTATCATTTCTAAATGCATGTTATTCTGCTTCTCTGACTGCTGCAGATCTGTACAAACTATTTTCCAAGCAAAGAAAAGCCCACATGATGGTATCGCTTTCCTTCAGTAGAAGACCGGCTCAAAAGACGAAATGCAAAAAGTGCCAATTTCCCCTCTTCTCCAATTATATTCCTAATCAGCGACTCACGCTATGAAAGGGAGCTGTAATTGCCACTTTATTGTGATCTCCTTCCACCTGTAATAAAGGCTTTTTATCCCAAACCTCTGGGATGCGTTGCCGGGGAAACTGTATGCATTTTTCAGACTGTTGTCAGGGCAACCGGGACAAATTAGATGCATTGCTATTGGGCTCTGCTACTAAATTTGCATTTCTTAGGAAATAAGGTTATTTCTGATCCTAAAAATAAAGTAGTTGACTTCATACATCAGAGAATAACACTCGGCAGTTTACTTTTGCAGCCGACACTTATCCATGTTATTACACTGAGCGTAATGCATGGGTCTGATCATTTAGTTAATTTAATTTGGGTATGATTTTTTTTTTTACATTGCTCAGATGTTCACTTGTTGTTGTGTGATGACTGAGAGTTAGGAAAAAAAAACATTCCTCTGTCTCAGATGGGAAATGAAATCACTAGATGTCATCTAGAATCAACAATGTGATAAGAACATAAAGAGGAAAATTAGCAAAGGGCGCAGCTCGAGATGCCACCGAAGATGGCTCCAAGATTGTCACAGGTGCCAGTCACCCACAGCAAACACCACAGGGGCGGATGATTCAGTAAATAATAATTTATCTAAACAAATTGCACTTGTATCAGTGACTCATCTGAGATGTATGAGATCATTGCTGCTTAAATGATTGACTCGTAAGGATTTTGTTTGTGGAATTACCCTCCATTAACACAATGTTTACAAATTAAGTAGACATAAAAGGACACAATGTTGCAGATTTATCATTATGTCGCAGCTGTTAAACTGAAATGTGTGTAGAGAACCTCATATGCTATTGCAAACATCTGTCTGCTACATTTTTAGCAACTGTCAAAATTGGATAATAAAACAAACCCGACCTAAGCGCTGTGTGTGAATTCAGCATTAGGACTCATGTAGAACATGTTCATATAACCTACAAATTGCACAGAGCCATATTACAGCACCTATAGACTTCTAGGGGCTTTGCTGTACATCCTGTGCCTCTGATGCCATACAAAGGCATATGGAGTTTTTTCTGTCAGATTCCATATGAATCAGACAAAGCAAAAATTGTGGCTTGTTCTATAGAATGCCGTATTCCGGAAATCGTAGCAATTCTTCTAGGGGAGACTAAGAGAGAGTAACGCTTTAATAAAGTAATGCATTAGGTTTCAGGACGGGGCTGCAGGGGCACCATGCGTTTTGTATAGCCTCCAGCACACGGCTCTGCTATGCAGTAAGCTATACGTGATTTCAACGCACAGCTCATGGACAAGGAACACGCTCGTCTGAATGAGCCCTAAGAGTGTTTTTACATGAGCCGTATTCACACGCATGAAAAAATTTGAAAAAAAACCCTCCTGTATGTGAAACCCCCAAAAAACTGAAAATTGAAGGGAAAGACTTAAATTAGGACTATACAGTGAATCTCTGTCAATAACGCAACACTATTGCAATATTTCCTTTTTTTAGAGATTTGACCAAATATTTGATATACAGAATGTCACGATCTAGGGGTATGTGGACCCACTAGGCCGCTCGGCCCTAGCGGAGATGCAGCTGGCCAAGTCACAGTCTATGCAAAAGTCTGTACAAGTTCGTAGCACAAGGGTACCTGAAATAGTCCAGATGGTGGCAGGGGCTCTGGCATGGATGGTAATAGGTGCAGCAGGTTGCACCAGACGTGGTGAATGACAGCAGGTTATGCCATACGTGGTGGATGACAGCAGGTTGCGCCAGACGTGGCGGATGACAACGGGTGCAGCAGGACACGACTCCAAATCACTAAACAGGCTCAGGAACAATAACACAGCACGGGATAAAGGATACAGGTAGCAGGGCAGGGGAACACTGTGAACAGGACAAAACGAAGGAACCATTTGCATGACTAACATGGGAATTACAAACAATGCTCAGGCAAGGATCAAAAGGGCAGGGCCCTTTTTATAGTTCAAGGTGATCTGAGCATAATTAATTAATTACATATACGTGCGCTGGCCCTTTAGGGACGGGAACCAGCGCACGCCCTCTAGTGAACACTAGAGGACAAAGCGGATGCATGTGCTGGCATCTCCGGGGAGGGAGGGCAGGAAGAGGAAGATCTGCGAGAGGCAGGTAAGAGGAGGTCGCGGGCCGTGATCGTGGCCGTAACACAGGATAAAATAAAGATTATGTAAAACTAATTTGCACGGTGCTGCTTTGAAACAAACTAAAAAGTAATGTGTTTGTATCTTAAGAATGACCTCTAGGAAAGGCATATATTGCAGGACATTTTGCTCAGCACAAAATTATTCAGTGACTGTCAAACAAAATTACTCTCTCAAGCTTTTGATGCTTCATATAGGAAGCCTTATCTAAATTTAGAAGAGCTGATTTAAGAGGGGAATGTGTGGGTACTACTGTAGAAAAACCAGTCTCTCTCATTCTTAACCCCTTAACGACCGACCACTTTCTTTTGACAGCAGTCGGTGCAGGTCCTTAATCTACAGTGATGTCTTTCGGCGTCGCTGTAGAGAAGGCTTCTGGGCGCTCCAGTGAGTGTTTATTCTCTAAGCAGGAGCTGTAGGCTCCTGAATACAGCTGGGATCAGAGGAAACTCTGACCTCAACTATTTAACCCTTTGATCGCCGTGGAGCGTGACCATGGCATGATCAAAGGGGACTTCCCTTCCCTCTACAGGAGTATGCTAATACATTATAAGTAAAAAATGAAGTTGTTAAAAACTTACTCCTTCAGGGGATTAGAAAAAAAAAAGTAAAAACAAAAAAAGTCCCAAAAGAAAATAACTATTTAGAATAAAATATTTTATTGCCCATACATTACATTAAAAAAAAACCTACACATTATGTATCTACACGACCGTAATAACCTGAAGAATTAATTTACCAGATTCTTTAGTGTTAAACGTGTACAAAATAAAATAAAAATTACTTTTCTATATTCACACCGCAAAATAAATTACATAACTTACACAATACATTATTTGTACTCCCAAACTGTGCAGAAAAAAAAAAAAATTCTCCCACATAAAACAAGGCCTCATATAACTACGTCAACGAAAAAATAAAAAAAGTTATGGCCTCTGAAAGGCAAACAAAAAAATTGATCATTAAGGCGTTTTCAGGACTGGTCATTAAGGGGTTCAAGGGATTCTCTGGGAATTGCTTTTATTCATTATTTACCTTCTGCTGTAATTTGTTGAGAAACAACAACTCTCAGCATCACGCGCTTAACATATCTTTCTGTACACAGACCGGTGCAGAGTCACTGCTACTTCCGGCCCAGATCTCTCCCTCTACCATTTACTCCTGCCAAATGTTTGTTCAGTCAAGTGTCAAGTACAGTGGCCCATCCTCTCACCACCAACCCGATCCACAAGGTGCCCGAATGATGCGGGGCAATGTCTCTCTCTCAAATAAGGTACATCTAGTGACAGCAGACAATACTACAATGCTAAACCCTGCACATTGAACTACATACAAACAGGGTGGGGCACAATATCACACAGCATATATACAATATACCACATATAGTCACCGTGATAGTCTTTTATGTAAGGGGGGGGGGAATAAACATGTTGTGTACATGGATAGGAGTACACAAAAACACATTTATAATGTGGTCTCCGAGGCACCTTTTTTGAGGACGATATTGCTGTTACAAACTACATTCATGCCGCATAAAGCTCCAGTATTTTATGGACATATCAGATATTGAACTTCTGCATACTTACACAACACTGGATACAATTAATTTACCCACATTAGTATCTATCGCTAGTTGAGCTCGCAAAACAAAATTATAGGAAGGCAGTGAACCAAATTAGTAGACTTTAGCAGAGGAAGAGAAAACTGGAATGTTCCATGCAAGTGTGTGGCATTATCTACAGAGGACAGTGTGTGAGTGTGTGGCATTATCTACAGAGGGCAGAGTGTGGCATTATCTACAGAGGGCAGTGTGTGGCATTATCTACAGAGGGCAGTGTATAGCATTATCTACAGAGGGCAGTGTGTGTGGCATTATCTACAGAGGGCAGTGTGTGTGGCATTATCTACAGAGGGATGTGTGTGGCATTATCTACAGAGGGCAGTGTGTGTGGCATTATCTACAGTGGGATGTGTGTGGCATTATCTACAGAGGGCCTTGTGTGGCATTATCTACAGAGGGATGTGTGTGGCATTATCTACAGAGGGAAGTGTGTGGCATTATCTACGGGGTGCTGCATTTGTTAAAAATTGACAAATTAAATGTATCCGTTTTTAAAATGGACAGGGAAACAAAGGAATACAAAACGCTATTAAAAATGGAAACACGACCCGGAGCGGATGCAATACAGCAGAGAAAAACGAACCAAAACTGAAGTTTTTATAGGCCGACACTTGGACCCTGTCGTGTGAATAGAGCCATACTCTAAATGCCCTAATAGGGGAATTAAAACTTGAAAACTAGACATGCCCTTTAAATAAACATTACGTTTCCCAACTGTATCCTGTAGGTTTAGAGATATTTTCACTTCTAAAGACCTGAAAAGGAATTTTCATTGATATATTTAAAAAAAATAAAAAATTGACTTTTTACCCCCATATGTCGTGGTTTTTACAGGATATTAATTCCCGAATTCTGTAAAAGAGAGAGACTAAACCTGTGTTATATGAGAGTTGGGTTTTTAAAATGGAGCCTTTTTGTATAAATCATACCTGAAATGTTTATTTTTTTTAAAAAACCTGATACCCCTCCCCAACAACACACAAACATGCATGCTGTGGCATATTTTTCACATGAATCTTTCTGAGTTTCCAAACAATGCCAACATAAGAGAGGAAAGCTGCAGTGATTTCCATAAATGCCAGAGAGAGCACCTATACGTTTCAGCCAATGTGCCATAAAGGGCCAGTCACAGTGTCCCCTATAAGTTCCAGACATTAGTGACCCCATTAGCACCAGCTGCAGCGAAGCCATGAAAGTCATCTGCAGTGACCCTTTAACTGCCAGTGCCAGAGTCCCTGTAACAGAGCAAAAATATGATTTACTGACTTCATACACCCGATTGGCTGAATTGAAGAACCGGTAAAAGTGATTTGCTTTCTAGAAAACCCTAACATTTTGGACATACAGTTGTATTCAGAATTATAATAGTCTACCCTGTTCTCTATAAATTCATGTTAGTATATAAACAATATACCAGCCACGGTCTGCCGCCTGAGATCGCCTCTAAGCATGCCCTGATATATGTAGGCTCAGTACAATTTGAAGCTACTTCTTTTTCCATCAATCCCTCAACGTTTAATGTACAGTATATTGCGGCAATAACTGCATTATGTCATTGAATGCAATTATGCATAGAATACACAACTTACAGAAATATGCCTTATAGGTCATCACAACAAATACACAAAGATCACTTCAGCCTCAAAGTCTTGACACATCACTTTACGTTTCTGGGAAGGTTACTGTGAAAAGGGCATGAAGGGTAATATATGCCTTAAGCAAAAGGTCATTCAGTTTCCTTGTCACCTAATGTCTTTTCTGTAGACATCATGTATACAAGCCACAAAATATCCTGCATACCAATGTAAACTATTAGATAAAAAAATATATAAAATATATATATAGTGTGAGCAGTGACTGTGAATACCCTGTGGAGATGCACTATAAATTAATTAAAGGGCTTGTTGCACCATTAAATATCATATTCATTGTATAAATCATAACAATTTTTTATTCATGTTTGCTATTTAGATGCTGTTAAAAAAAACAAGTGAAAAATTATATTTACTTACAAAGTATGACGCTACCTGGATTCAAAGTGTATAGCAATATGCACCTCCACCTACGGAGCTGAATGTTGGTGGACACTCATGCTTAGATACTCTTCACACAGCTATATTTCTGCATAGTGATCCTCTGTTCACTGCAGAACTGCCAATAGAAATAGATTTTTTTTCTCCTGCTTGTCGGGGAAGGAGCAGAGGCTCGGCAGGGGAAGTAAGAAGGGACTATATGGTCAGCTGCCAGAGGAGTAAGGGTTATAGTAGGGCTTGGGTCATAGGCAACAGGACACAATCGAAACCCAATCCCTGATAAGCTCATAAAAGGGACCTCAATAAAAAGACAATATTATGGATTGACACAATTGCCTTCGTTCAAATCAAAGCTGAACCAACATGTTAAAAGAGGTTATCCAAGCTTTCAAATTTGATGGTCTTTACATAGGATAGGCCATCAATATCAGATCGGTGGGGAGGGGGGGGCTGACTACCGGCACCTTCGCAGAACAACTATTTGAAGTGGCAGCGACGCTCGTGCGAGTGTTGCTTGATTGTTCACATCAGGTTGGTTCGTACTTGCACATGCCGGAATTTTCATGGCAGTTGGGTATGGTATTGCAGTGTTATTACATTAAAGTACGAACCAGCCTGAAACCCAATGTAAACAAGAAAGAAGAAGCAGCGCTTTCACGAGCGCCACTGAAAGGGATCAAACAGTTGATCGCAGGGGGTGCTGAGAGTCAGACCTCCACCAATTTGATATTAATGGCCTATCCTAAGTATACGCCATCAATTCTTAAAGCCTGGATAACACTTTTAAGATTTCTTTTTTCCAACATATAAATATTCCACTGTGACAACAAAAAGAAATTGGAACAGTTAATTTCGGGTCAGCCCTCAGTGATTTGCTAATAGACAAAGACTCGTTCCATGTCCTTTTGAAAGCTGAAACGTATTAATCAAAGCAAGCAGACATACAATTACAGCTCTAGCTAACATGCAGGCTGACCTCTATGACTAAATATAATGATGTAATAATAGTAATCATATGATTTTATATTTATTGAAACAGTGTGAAGATAACATCAATTATTAAAACTTTTCAGATGATTTCAATTAAATTCAATAATAAAGTTCATTATATTTTACATTTGGTAATTGTATTGTCCATTTTCTTTATTTAGATGTAACCCCCAGGTAAGGAAGTTTCAGTTTTTGAGGTTCTCCTGAGACAAGCTGGTGGCAGGACGCATCTTGTGACCTGCTGATGGTTGGACGCATCAGGGACACTGCAATGCACATACTTATTTTCCCTTTAGAGCTGCAAGCAGATCATTCATTTTATGCTGGGAGAGCATGGTGTGTTGTTGTTTGGCATAGCAAGCAGGGTAGCCCGCTCTATGAATTATCAAGGCGTCACAAATAGGCTTCTACCTGGCTATACACGTTGTGCCTCATGACGTACACACTATCCCTCCATGTTTCACTCACTTGCACCCCATTATCCATTTATTTCTATTGAGGCACTTCATTTATTACTGCCCCCTATATTTCACTTATAGTATTACACTTGCACACACACTATTCATTTATTATTTCTTACTACACATCCCATGCACCACACACCACTCCCCTCAAGACTAGTGGGAGTGGCTATTATTATTTAAAGCACCTGCTCGCCCTTTCATCAGCATTTCTGGCCTGGCTGTGTCCATTTGTAAGTATGGCCTTTTTCGGTGTTTTTGTATATGTCCCTGTGTTTTTATCGGTTCTGTTTGTGCATCAGGAACGTTCTGTTCCAGTTTAGGAGTTAGGGACTCGCAAGTCTGGGGATCCTTGTCGTGGATTGCGAGCTTGCGTCCTTTTGGCCAAAATGATTACCAATACCCCAGGTATTTTTCATTATTATGTATATTCGCTTCTCTTGGACACAGCCGGGTCTTTGATGCTGGGAGAGCATGGTGTGTTGTTGTTTGGCATAGCAAGCAGGGTAGCCCGCTCTATGAATTATCAAGGCGTCACAAATAGGCTTCTACCTGGCTATACACGTTGTGCCTCATGACGTACACACTATCCCTCCATGTTTCACTCACTTGCACCCCATTATCCATTTATTTCTATTGAGGCACTTCATTTATTACTGCCCCCTATATTTCACTTATAGTATTACACTTGCACACACACTATTCATTTATTATTTCTTACTACACATCCCATGCACCACACACCACTCCCCTCAAGACTAGTGGGAGTGGCTATTATTATTTAAAGCACCTGCTCGCCCTTTCATCAGCATTTCTGGCCTGGCTGTGTCCATTTGTAAGTATGGCCTTTTTCGGTGTTTTTGTATATGTCCCTGTGTTTTTATCGGTTCTGTTTGTGCATCAGGAACGTTCTGTTCCAGTTTAGGAGTTAGGGACTCGCAAGTCTGGGGATCCTTGTCGTGGATTGCGAGCTTGCGTCCTTTTGGCCAAAATGATTACCAATACCCCAGGTATTTTTCATTATTATGTATATTCGCTTCTCTTGGACACAGCCGGGTCTTTGATGCTGGGAGAGCATGGTGTGTTGTTGTTTGGCATAGCAAGCAGGGTAGCCCGCTCTATGAATTATCAAGGCGTCACAAATAGGCTTCTACCTGGCTATACACGTTGTGCCTCATGACGTACACACTATCCCTCCATGTTTCACTCACTTGCACCCCATTATCCATTTATTTCTATTGAGGCACTTCATTTATTACTGCCCCCTATATTTCACTTATAGTATTACACTTGCACACACACTATTCATTTATTATTTCTTACTACACATCCCATGCACCACACACCACTCCCCTCAAGACTAGTGGGAGTGGCTATTATTATTTAAAGCACCTGCTCGCCCTTTCATCAGCATTTCTGGCCTGGCTGTGTCCATTTGTAAGTATGGCCTTTTTCGGTGTTTTTGTATATGTCCCTGTGTTTTTATCGGTTCTATTCATTTTATTGAATGCTAATCCTCCAGAGCCAATACCCACTCTTAGCCTGTATCTAATAAACCCCTATTCAGACCGGGGTCCCTGTTTTTTCAGCTCAACATTGGACATAGTAGAACTTTTTCTCCAACCTAGGTTATAGGCTATGAAAGCACTAATTTACTAAAGCACCAAATATATGAGTTGTGACAACATAAAAATACTAATTGACCTTTCTAATTTTATTTTTAAAGTGAAGTTCCACCTTTGAGTAACATTCTAATATAGTAAACCAAGGCGAATACTAGCATCTTTGTAATATGCCTTCATTAACTTTTTGTTACATAGTTAGTACAGTTACAAAAAGGCATGACATCAAGTACAACCAAGGGATGGGAAAAAGGGAAGGGATGAAACAAAAATTCGACACATTGACATAGGAGCTGATATTTTTTCGTTCTAGGAAATTATCTAAGCCTTTTTTAGAGCCATCTACTGTCCCTGCTGTGACGGCTCCTGCGGTGACTATTCCATAGATTCACAGTTCTCACAGTAAAGAACGCTTGTCGCCTCTGCAGGTTGAACCTTTTTTTTCTCCAGACGGAGGGAGTGCCCCCTTGTCTTTTGAGGGGATTTTACATGGAACAGGGCGTTTATTTCTTTTATGTGCCATTCATATATTTATATACGTTAATCATGTCCCCCCCTTAGTCGTCTCTTTTCAAGGCTAAATAGGTTTTAAACAGAGAAGCAAAAGGCACGGCGCCACATGGTGCAGGTCAATGGGATAAAGGGAGAGTCATAAACATGGTTAGTTATGCTCACCTCGTTAGTGTGTAGTAAAGACAGTGAGTAATCAGTCCACTTCGTGCTGCTGCCAGGATCCAAAACCGGTGAACCAGAACGGTTACCGCTAGTCAAAACATATAGACAGGAGGGAGCAAAGGGAGGATCCTATAAGGCGCTGCTGCGTGGTTGTTAGGGATGGTCAATGATGATAGGTACGAAAATATATAAATGAATATTTATTCAGGCTACGCGTTTCGACACTGTACCAGCGTCTTCCTCAGGCCGTAAAACATACATACAATGAGGTTACTTATATACTAATATTGTGAACAAATACCAATTTGTTTACAAATAACACAATTTAAGATAATCCCTTGATACTTGTATTACTTATGACGTCATTTTTACACTTTGACCTTTCCCCTGTATGACCTCTATTTCCTTCCTGTTTGTCTGATCTCTGTTAGTATATAAGTAACCTCATTGTATGTATGTTTTATGGCCTGAGGAAGACGCTGGTACAGTGTCGAAACGCGTAGCCTGAATAAATATTCATTTATATATTTTCGTACCTATCATCATTGACCATCCCTAACAACCACGCAGCAGCGCCTTATAGGATCCTCCCTCTGCTCCCTCCTGTCTATATGTTTTAAATAGGTTTTATTCTTTTAATCTTTCCTCATAACTAAGGGCCCATTCACACGAACGTGAATCTCGTCCATGTGCTGTGCGTTAAAACAAAGCACAGCCAATGGCCCCTTTGAATTCAATGCGGCCATTTACACATGCGTGAGTTCACACAGTGGGAGTCCGCTGCGTAAAACTCACTGCATGTCCTATATTGGTGCGTTTTCACGCACCTAGCCGCCCATTGAAGTCAATGGGTGCGTGAAAACCACGGACAGCACACGGATGCACATCAGTGTGCTGTCTGTGTTTTATGCATCAATTACATTGAAAAAAATAAATAAAAGAAGTGATTGTGAGTGCGTGAAAAATGCATGCCACTTACATAGCACACTGGTGCATAACGCAATCACACGGACAGAATTACGTGTATTTTTATGCGTGTAAATCTGGCACGCTAGTGCGAATGTAAAGATTCTCCATGCCCCTCATTAGTTTAGTTGCTCTTCTTTGTATTTTTTCCAACTCCCGAGCCTTTCTATGAGTTGGAGCTGTAAAATGAATTGTATATTCTAGACGAGGTCGCACTAAAGCTTTGTAAAATGGTAATATTATATCCCTGTCCCGTGAGTCCATGCCTCTTTTAATATCCAACATTATCCTGTTGGCCTTAGAAGCAGCTGATTGACACTGCATGCTGTTGTTTAGTTTATGCTCTACAAGTACACCCAGATCCTTCTCAACAAGTGACTCCCCCAGTGTAGCTCCCCCTAGGACATATGATGCCTGCAGGTTGTTGGTACCCAGATGTTGTTTTCACTTTACTTTGTGCAGTGTAGAAAAATAAACCCTGTTGCAATCTGGAAACTGCCAACAAGCTGCAGTTCATAGATTTGTTCATCTTGTTATGCGTCTATATCTACCTTTTCCAGTATATAAAGGTTTCCTGCTGTAAATGAGCCGGGAGTCTGATTCTCTTAGGCTTCGTTCACATCTGCGTTAGGGCTCCGTTCACGGGTTCCATCAGAGCTTTCCATCAACCCATGAACTGAACCCTGACTGAAACAAACGTAAACCATAGGTTTCCGCTTGCTTCACCATTGATTTTAATGGTGACGGATCCAGTGCAAATGGTTTCCGTTTGTCACCGTTGTTTAAGGGTACCGTCGTTTTGACGGCATCAATACCGTAGTCGACTGCGCTATTCATTCCATCGAAACTACGGTGACAAACAGAAACCATTTGCACAGGATCCGTCACCATTGAAATAAATGGTGATGCAAACAGAAACCTATGTTTTCCGTTTGTTTCAGTCAGGGTTCCATTCATGGGTTTCCCTGACGGAAAGCTCAGATGGAACCCATGAACGGAGTCCCGACGCAGATGTGAATTAGGCCTTGAAGGGGATGGAGCCTCTACTGTACCTCTATATGCCTCCGATTTCACACATTTATAAATATAGTGGCGCATTACATTTGCTGGCTATATAACATGTTTATCAAATTTTGAGCTTTACTTTACATGATAAAGTAAACATCTGTAAGTGATATTTATTTTACAATTCACTTACAAGCTATTCCCATTGTAATTTTACATTTGTATTGCATTGTGTCCAAGCAGATCAAAACAGTCTCAGCACAAATTCCCTAATCTAAAAAGGAACAAAACACACACGTTGAAAGCACCATTGAAAATAATTATCTGCTTATTCATTATACAAAATATTATAATGAATTTGTATGTGTTATTTGCCCTAAAAAAACATTGTAACCCCAGTGTTTAGAATTATCTGAATGGGGGGCGTGGCTTGGCTGTGAAACCGAATGGCCGCGTGAGACTTGAGCTCCGGCACCATCCTCGTTACAGAAGCGTCGTAAGCCTCCAAAAATGGTCTGACACACACTGATCTTCACCCCAAGTGACCAGGAAGCCTGCAGGATGCCGAGACGCAAAAAGACGGTAACAAGACCAGCCCGGCTCACTGACTTCTACCCGCCGCGCCATGTAGGGGGAAGACAAGATGGCGGACGGACGAGATCGCAGAGGGGGTCTCTGTCATCAGAGCCTGCAGTGCACTCACCGACGCAGTCCTTATGTGCAGCATCGAATCCTTGGCGGAGTGCCTCGGTCCCGGTGATGGATCCTTTGCTCACGGACGCCTGTGAGGAGAGTGAGGTACTCGGCCGGAGCCAAAGAACAGGAACACATGGGCGCTCCTCGGCGTCTACAGGACCAGATACTGCATCCCCCCTCGCCGACTTCGTTGGGGTCTAAGAGCCCGGAGCGACAGAGAAGAAGAAGATCCTCTGGGGACACAACAACTGACCAGGTAGGGGGGAATGTACCCCATGAATCCCCAGCTTTACTAATAGGATTAGAACTAAATTCTCTACCCACATCAGACTCTCCTGTCACTGAACTTTCTATGAAGTTAATGCTACAAGCCCTTAGTGCTTCCTTACAGAGTGGGTTCGCTAAACTACTTCAACCCTTATCTGTAGCGGTTCAAGAAGTAGAGAGTACATCATACCGAGGAAAAAATAAGTGAATTTGTAGCCTCACATAATGAGTTAATTGATGCCCATTACGAGTTGGAAGATGAGGTCTCACAAATGAAAGCTAAGATGGCGGATCTTGAGCACAGGTCTCGCAGGAATAACATAAAATTTAGAGGGATTCCTGAGGAAGTCGTCACCAAAGATTTGCCTATTTACGTTCAAGATTTTATTAAAGCCATGATTCCGTATTGTTCACCAAGAGATATCATCATAGATCGGGTGCACAGACTCCCAAGGCCTAAACACTTGGCAGATGAGATACCGCGGGATGTGATAGCGCGAATTCACTTTTATCATATTAAAGAGCAATTGATGATCTCCCTCAGGAAGAAGGAGGCAATTCCATCCTCATACAAGAACATCTCTGTATTTGCGGACTTATCAGCTATCACGTTGCAACTAAGAAGACAACTGGCCCCAATTACTGGTGCATTACGAGACAACAAGATCTTGTACCGTTGGGGTTTCCCGGTTCGCTTGCTTATCCATCGCAACGATTCCCTTCACTTAATCCGGAACCTTCATGAAGGAGTGGCGTTATTGAAAGAATGGAACATTCAAGTTCATTTCCAGGAGCAACCTGCCACTCATCATCCCGCCAGAATGCAGGAGGACTGGCAAAAGGTCAACAAACGTCAACAAAGAAGACGATGAGAGGTCCTTTCCTTCTTCTGCTACGTAATTTGTTCCTAAATTTTCTCTGTTAAAGCTCACCTGTATAAGACCAACACGACAGATGCAGGCCCACCAAAAGATCAACACGGAGGCCAAACTACTTTGGTGCAATAGTGGTGTCTCGGTTTGACTTCAAGCTGATTGAGATTTTTTTCTCCCCCAATAAGTTGAACAGTTTGATCTGTTCTTGTACTGTGCAGTACTTTTGTTTATTGTGTTGTTTTTATTTTCTTCTGTGTTTCAGCAGCAGTAACAACAGATATACCAGGCTTCAAACAGGCTTGTATAATGTAGTTTACTTGTACAAAAGAATAATTGAAGGTAACCAAGTACCCCGGGGAGGGTTGAGGTCGATAGCTACCCCAGATATACTAAGATGGCTTTAAAATTAACATCACTAAATGTTAATGGCCTCAACAGCCCACATAAACGGGCCCATATGTGGAAGGCGTCTCAATCTCTAGCTTGTGACATCTTCTGTATACAAGAAACGCATTTATTGTCCAAGGATGCGATGCGTATCCATCATCAGGCTTTCCCACACATATTCCAGTCGCATTATGTTAGCAAATCAAGAGGGGTTATGATAGCGGTCAGAAATTCAGTGTCGTTTCAGCTAATTCAAGTCCACACGGATCCACAGGGGAGATTTCTAATATTGACCTGTATTATCAACAATGTAACGTATACCCTGATTAATATCTATGCTCCCAATAGACATCAAAATCGCTTCTTTCACAAAATTTTTAGGCTTAGAAACAAATTAAGAAAGGGTAAAGTAATACTATGTGGAGACTTCAACTCTATCATTGATTCATCCTTAGATACAACAAATTCGGTCCGCCAACGGCATTCACAGCTGGGTCCACTGCTATGGCAGCATGAACTATATGACGTCTGGCGTGCCCAACACAGTGCGGAAAGAGATTACTCCTATCATTCCCATGTCCATAACAGCTATTCCCGGATAGATATGGTAATTTTAGAGAAAGACTTACTCCTTAACCCCTTCCCGCTCCTTGACGTACTATTACGTCATGGCAGCTGTATCGTTCGCGCTCCATGCCGTAATAGTACGTCTCAGGAGTAACGGCCGTTTCGGCCGTCCTCCCGACACATACAGGAGCTGTGACGCTGCTGTCTTGTTCAGCAGCTGTCACAGCTCCTACAGCGGGGACCGATCGCTGTGTCCCCGCTGATTAACCCCTTAAAAGCCGCGTTCTATAGAGATCGCGGCTTTTTAGGGGTTAAGCTGCCATCGCCGGCCTGCTACGCGACAGCGGCCGGCGATGGTGACTATGGCAACCGGACACCAAACAATGGCGTCCGGCTATGCCATAGACGGAAGCCTAGTGGGTCCTGACAACGTCAGGACCCACTATGCTTGCATGTAGTGCAGTGTATTAGATTAGCGATCAGGGCCTCCTGCCCTCATGTCCCCTAGTGGGACAAAGTAATAAAGTAAAAAAAAAGTTAAAAAAAGATGTGTAAAAATAAGAAAATAAAAGTTTTAAAAGTAATAAAAGTAAAAGTCCCACTTTTTCCCTTATCAGTCATTTATTATTAATAAAAATATATAAACAAACAAATAAACTATACATAATTGGTATCGCCGCGTCCGTAACGGCCTGAACTACAAAATTATTTTGTTATTTATCCCGCACGGTGAACGCCGTAAAAAAAAATATTAATAAACCGTACCACAATCACAATTGTTTGGTCACTTCACCTCCCAAAAAATGGAATAAAAAGAGATCAAAAAGTCGCATGTACCTAAAAATGGTACTGATGGAAAATACAGTTCGTTACGCAAAAAATAAGTCCTCGCACGGCTTTATTGATTGAAAAATAAAAAAGTTCTGGCGCTTAGAATAAGGGAACACAAAAAGTGAATGATTGTTTACAAAACGTATTTTATTGTGCAAACGCCATAAGACATAAAAAAAAACTATAAACATCTGGTATCGCCGTAATCGTATCGCCCCGCAGAATAAAGTGAATGTGTCATTTATAGCGCACGGTGAACGCTGTAAAAAAAAAAGTATACAAAAACAATAGTAGAATTGCTGTTTTTTAGTCACCACGCCACCTAAAAATGGAATAAAAACTGATCAAAAAGCCGCATGCACCCCATGAAAACTACAATGGATTCCTCAAGGGGTCTAGTTTCCAAATTGGGGTCACTTTTGGGGGGTTTCCAATGTTTTGGCACCACAAGACCTCTTCAAACCGGACATGGTGCCTAATAAAAAAGAGGGCTCAAAATCCGCTAGGTGCTCCTTTGCTTCGGAGGCCGGTGCTTCAGTCCATTACCGCCCGAGGGCCACATGTGGGATATTTCTCTAAACTGCAGAATCTGGGCAATAAGTATTGAGTTGCGTTTCTCTGATAAATCCTTTTGTGTTATAAAAAAAATGGTATAAAAAGAGTAAATTTCACCTCTACTTTGCTCTAAATTTCTGTGAAACACCTAAAGGGTTCATAAACTTTCTAAATGCTGTTGTGAATACTTTGAGGGGTCTAGTTTCTAAAATAGGGTGTTTGATAGGGGTTTCTAATATATGGGCCCCTCAAAGCAACTTCAGAAATGAACTGGAACCTAAAAAAATAAATAAATGAGGCAATACTTCGCTTCTTACATTATACTGATAATGAGCCGTGCCCACTCCGAGATGACCCCAGTTTTGACCGTTTGTATAAACGGAGACCCCTATTAGACCGTTCCAGTGCCCGGTTTTCCCAAGCATACACCCCCGAGAAGTGTTTTTCTATTGATGAGTCCCTGGTACATTTTAAAGGGAGGGTTCAATTCCGCCAGTACCTGCCAGGTAAGAGGGCAAGGTATGGCGTGAAGATGTATAAGCTGTGCGAGAGTGCATCAGGGTATACCTACAGGTTTAGGATATATGAAGGAAAGGCCACCCCCAAACCAGACTGCATCCTGGACTACAATAGGTACATGGGAGGGATGGACTTGTCAAATCAAGTCCTGAAGCCCTACAGCGCCATGCGGTGTGGTATAAGAAGCTGGCCGGGCACATCATACAGATGGCTTTGTACAATTCGTATGTGCTACGTCGATGTGCAGGCCAGAGGGGAACTTTCCTGGAATTTCAAGATCTAATCTTTAGGGACCAGGAAGGGGGGGCACCCAGTACTTCTGGAAGCGAGGCCACACGCATCGTACCAGGGCAACACTTTCCAGGAGAAGTTCCCCAAACCGGTGGAAAGGGAAAGAGTCAAAAGAGGTGCAGAGTCTGCTATAAGAGGGGGATAAGGAAGAACACAATATACCAATGTGACACGTGTCCCGAAAAACCAGGGCTCTGTATAAAAGATTGTTTTAAAATGTATCATACATCCCTTGATTTTTAATTTACCCTGATGCACTCCGCAAAGCTTACCCCCCTCATCTTTCCCTTCTGAGCCCTGCCGTATGCCCAGGCAGCTGATAACAGCCACATGTAGGGCATTGTCGTACCCAGGAGAACCCACATTACAATTTAAGGGGTGTATATCTCCGGTGGCGCATGCTGGGCACACTATATTGGACACTGAAATGGCATATACATATATAAAATTGCAAATCTCACACTGCACCATCTGCTGCGCATTATCTTTTACACAGTACCTGTGGGGTCAAAATGCTCACTACACCTCTAGATGAATGTCTTAAGGGGTGTAGTTTTTAAAATGGGGTCACTTCTCGGGGGTTTCAACTGTACTGGTACCTCAGGGGCTTCTGCATACATGACTTAGCACCAGAAAAGCTCCAGTAGGCCAAATGGTGGTCCTTTTCTTCTGAGCCCTCCCATGGGCCCAAACAGCAGTTTATCACCACAAATGGGGTATTGCCGCACTAAGGACAAATTGGGCAACAAAATGGGGTATGTTGTTCCTTGTGAAAATAAGAAATTTTGATCAAAAATGACATCTTATTGGAAAAAATATCATTTTTTTCATTTCACAGCCCAATTCAAATAGGTGCTGTGAAAAACCTGTGCGGTCAAAATGATAACAAAAACCATAAATGAATTCCTTGAGGGGTGTAGTTTCCAAAATGGGGTCACTTCTGGTGGGTTTCCATTGCTTTGATACCTCTGGGGCTCTGCAAATGCGACATGGCACCCGAAAACCAATCCAGCAAAATCTGGACTCCAACAAACACATAGCGCTCTTTTCCGTCTGAGCCCTCCCATGGGCCCAAACGGCAGTTTATCACCACAAATGGGGTATTGCCGCACTAAGGACAAATTGGGCAACAAAATGGGGTATGTTGTTCCTTGTGAAAATAAGAAATTTTGATCAAAAATGACATCTTATTGGAAAAAATATAATTTTTTTCATTTCACAGCCCAATTCAAATAGGTGCTGTGAAAAACCTGTGCGGTCAAAATGATAACAAAAACCATAAATGAATTCCTTGAGGGGTGTAGTTTCCAAAATGGGGTAACTTCTGGTGGGTTTCCATTGCTTTGATACCTCTGGGGCTCTGCAAATGCGACATGGCACCCGAAAACCAATCCAGCAAAATCTGGACTCCAACAAACACATAGCGCTCCTTTCCTTCTGAGCCCTCCCATGGGCCCAAACGGCAGTTTATCACCACAAATGGGGTATTGCCGCACTAAGGACAAATTGGGCAACAAAATGGGGTATGTTGTTCCCTGTGAAAATAAGAAATTTTGATCAAAAATGACATCTTATTGGAAAAAATATCATTTTTTTCATTTCACAGCCCAATTCAAATAGGTGCTGTGAAAAACCTGTGCGGTCAAAATGATAACAAAAACCATAAATGAATTCCTTGAGGGGTGTAATTTCCAAAATGGGGTCACTTCTGGTGGGTTTCCATTGTTTTGATACCTCAACGCCTCTTCAAACCTGGCATGCTGCCTAAAATATATTCTAATAAAAAAGAGGCCTCAAAATGCACTAGGTGCTTCTTTGCTTCTAGGGCTTGTGTTTTAGTCCACGAGCGCACTAGAGCCACATGTGGGACATTTCTAAAAACTGCAGAATCTGGACAATACATATTTAGTAGTGTTTCTCTGGTAAAACCTTCTCTGTTACTAAAAAAAAATTGAATAAAATTGAAATTCAGCAGAAAAAATGAAATTTGCAAATTTCATTTCCACATTGCTTTAATTCCTGTGAAATGCCTGAAGGGTTAAAAAACTTTCTATATGCTGTTTTGAATACTTTGAGGGGTCTAGTTTTTAAAATGGGGTGTTTTATGGGGGTTTCTAATACATAGGCCCCTCAAATCCACTTCAGAACTGAACTGGCACCTTCAAAAAAAGGCTTTTGAAATTTTCTTAAGAATATGAGAAATTGCTGTTTATGTTCTAAACCTTGTAACGTCCAAGAAAAATAAAATAATGTTCAAAAAACGATGCCAATCTAAAGTAGACATATGGGAAATGTGAACTAGTAACTATTTTGGGTGGTATAACCGTCTGTTTTTCAAGCAGATGCATTTAAATTCTGAAAAATGCTATTTTTTGTAAATTTTCTCTAAATTTTGCAATTTTTCACAAATAAAGACTGAATATATCGACCAAATTTTACCACGAACATGAAGCCCAAAGTGTCACGAGAAAACAATCTCAGAATCGCTTGGATAGGTTTAAGCATTCCGACGTTATTACCACATAAAGTGAAATATGTCAGATTTGAAAAATGGGCTCTGAGCCTTAAGGCCCAAACTAGGCTGCGTCCTTAAGGGGTTAAGGCCAGAAGTTCAACTATTGAGGCTATTAAATGGTCGGACCATGCGGCAGTCACCCTAACTTTTGTAGATAACACCACATGTACCCCAACATATATATGGAGGTGCAACCCCTTTCTATTGTCTCACTCTGAACACAAACAAATTATAACGAATGAGCTGAAAGAATATTTCCAAAAGAACGATACCTCCCAAATAAGTACTTTTACCCTTTGGAATGCCCATAAAGCGTTCATCAGAGGCACTTTTATACGGTTAGGCCATAAAGTCAAAAAACAAAAGATAGCTGCAATTTCCTCTATCCAATCCGAAATTAATAAATTGGAAACCCTAAATAAAACAGTTCAGACCTCACAACACGAAGAAAAGCTCTTTAGTCTGCGTCAACAACTTAGACACAGTCTACTCTCAGAATATGGAAAAAATCTTAAGAAAACGCAGGCTAGATATTATTCGCAGAATAATAAAGCAAGCAAGCTCCTAGCAGGGAGACTTAATGCGCAATACCAAAAAGCAAGGATCCTTTTCTTAATAGATCCTCACACCAAAGCCAAAAATATCCATCCTACAGACATAGCGAACCAATTTAAGGAGTATTACTCGTCTCTATACAATTTAAAAAATGACCCTTTCTCACCCCATCCTTCGGGGGAGGACATTCAGTCCTTTCTCCGTAAAATTCACCTACCACAACTATCTGAGAGCCAACTGAACGCCTTCAATTCTTCATTAACAGAGAAGGAAATCATAGCTGCAATTCAGATGATGCCCATGGGGATGTCTCCAGGACCAGATGGTCTGACTAATATGTATTACAAATCAATGAAGGAAGTTTTAGTACCGTTTATGAGCAGATTTTATCAGGCAGCAATGGACTCCGGGGCCATACCAGAGGAGAATCAATCCGCATTAATAGTTACCATCCCAAAACCGGGGAAACCCACAGATACGCCCAAAAATTTTCGCCCAATCTCTCTACTGAATGTAGATATAAAGATTTATGCCAAAATTCTGGCTATGAGATTATCCCCTCTGTTGCCATTGTTGATAGGAGAAGATCAAGTTGGATTTGTAAAGGGAAGACAAGGGTCAGACAACACCCGTAGAGTCCTGGGTCTGTTACATGCTATTGAGAACACACACATACCTGTGGTTATGTTAGCGCTTGACGCTGAAAAAGCATTCGACCGCATACACTGGGAATATGCCTTCTCCGCATTAGAGAGAATGGGATTTGAGGGAAGTATCCTTGCGGCGATCAAAGCATTATATTCTTCCCCTTCAGCTAAGGTGTTCACTAACGGGATTCTCTCGGACAGTTTTAAAATAACGAATGGTACCAGGCAAGGTTGTCCTCTCTCTCCTCTAGTGTTTATTTTATCAATGGAACCTCTGGCCCAACTCCTCAGAACACAGACTAATGTCCAGGGAATCCGCATAGGTAACAGAACCCATACCATTTCTTTATACGCTGACGATATCATTCTTTCGCTATCTTCCCCGGAAGAATCTTTAGAAGCGGCTTTGGAATGTATTAAGAATTTTGGCCTAGTCTCTTTATACAAACTCAATACTCAGAAATCTCAAGTACTCCCACTGAACTTATCAACTTCCACGCTTTACTTTCTCAAAAACAGATACCCATTTGATTGGCAAGAGGGAGACATTAAATATTTAGGGATATCTTTGACGCCATCACACAAATCTTTGCATCGAGCTAATTATGAACCCCATCTACATAATGTTCAAGCAGAAATGACTAGATTGCACAAAACGGAAATGTCTTGGATAGGCAGGATTGCGGCTTTTAAAATGCTCCTTCTGCCTAAGCTTTTATACTTGTTTAGAACTGTCCCAATTGCGGTTCCTAAAACCTTTTTCGTAAGTATCCAAAAGGCTATAATGGAATTTATCTGGTCCTACCGTAAACCACGTATCGCCTCGCATATCTTAATTAGGGATAAAAGGTTAGGGGGCTTGGGGATCCCAGATATATATAACTACTATGCATCCACTCTAGTAGCGCTCCTAAGTCCGGGATGGAGAGAAGAGCTTTCTACAAATTGGGTCCAGATTGAATCTACTTTTGTTTTCCCCTCAAATATGAAAGCTCTCCTGTTTGCAGATTTTTGGAATATTAACTTACCACCCAATATCTCCCCCCTAACTAAAGCGGCCTTGGATTGCTGGGCGTATATTCACAAAAATGCAACCGAACGCCGTCCTCTTCCAAACGCATACACCCCAATTGACATCTTAGAGCTGGCTATACCTGATTTGAACTTAATGACTTGGAAGTCGGGAGGAATTTCTTTGCTGTCTCAACTATATGGTAACGCAGGACTTCGTTCCTTTGACTATCTAAAAAATACCTATGCTCTCCCCCAGTCAGAATTCTATAAATACTTACAGATTAGACATTATGTTGCCACTCTGCAAAAGGTTCAACCAATATGCAACCTCACAGTATTTATTATGCTTGGTAAATCTTCGAAAATTCTGAAAGGGATACTTAATGTACTAACGATAAACGCAGAATTTCATAAAACTCGGAATATGCGAATGTGGGAAAGATCCCTGGATGTAAACTTTTGTGAAGCTGAATGGAAGAAAGCATATCAAATACTGCACAGTTCACTACAATGCAGCTCGCAGGTAGAGGCAGTAATTAAAACACACTTACACTGGTATTATACCCCAGATAGGCTGCATCTAATGTTTCCAAATGTCCAAGATAAATGTTGGAGAAGATGTGGTCAGAAAGGCACATTAATGCATATACTGTGGGATTGCCCTGTTATAACTAGTTATTGGAACAGTGTGTTTGATTTGATGGAATCATTGGTGGGTACCCAGATCCCTAAATCCCCTCAACTGGCCCTACTTCTCCTTCAAACAGGGATTATCCCTTCCAAATTCAGATCATTAGCCTGTAAAATTTTAGCCATGGCAAAACAGGTGCTGACCAGACACTGGAAAAGGGTAGACTCACCTACCCTAGACGAATTATTAACACTAGTGAATTCCTCATACGCTTTTGAAAAAATAATAGCATATGGTAACTTCTCTTTTCACAAATTCACGGAAGTATGGAAGTGGTGGTCGGAGAGTTCTCTATGCAATAAAATATAGTCTTGTAAGGAATATTTGCTCAGAGAATAGCATAAGTCTCAATAACAAACTATCGGGTATAAGTGTTATTTTACGCTGCTGTTTATGTTTCTTTATGTTTCTGTTTCTTTCTTTTTTTTTATATCTCAGTGCGACGTTGATGTAAAGTTGAAATGTTAACTTATGCATTTGTACTATATTGTTTGAAAACAATAAAAACGATTGAACCAAAGAATAATCTGAATGCAACCAAACAAAAACATACTTTAAACAAAATCTGACAGAAAGACAAAAATATATGTTTCTTGGTCAGTCAACCTTCTACCCAGGAGGAACATAGGGAGCATTAATGTCATCATTATGAACCAGGACTTCTTCAGTTTAGTAGGGGATTATGCTGATCTCCACACAAGAGGTACTTTAGATCCTGGACAATCACCCACTGATTTTGATGCCGGTAGACAGACAACACGTATTTTCAGACAAGAGACAACCCAAGGAGTTGCAAAGGGAAAGTCCCATCCGCCTATAATATTATCTACAGTTTGAAGGCATCAAATGTTGTAGATTGCTATATATGCCTAACACTATGTTCACATTTGTGTTGGTGCCTCCATCAGACTTGGCGGGATGCATGGAACACTATCCTTCTTGTCAAAATGAATGGACAACATAAAGGAATTCTGACGGACCCAATTGTAAACTAATAGGCACTGGTGGTATCCATTGGATCACGGATCTGGCACTGAGTTGTGGTTGCCATTAAAAAATGGAGTCGTCCTGCAGGATCAAGTGTGAGTGATAACATTGTAAATAGTCCTCAGTGATGTATGGTCCCCAGTTCAAATAAATATAGT
The DNA here is from genome assembly GCF_050947455.1 of Rhinoderma darwinii. NCBI lineage: Eukaryota > Metazoa > Chordata > Amphibia > Anura > Rhinodermatidae > Rhinoderma > Rhinoderma darwinii. Next base: position 36,676,796 of record NC_134697.1, on the reverse strand, counting down.
AAAAATAACAACATGAAATTTGTTCTCATTTACTAATAAAGTCTCTGCTAAAGGACAGTTCCTGAGCACTGACCCCAAGTTCCACAAATTGGATATGGGTTCTTTTCACATGCTTGTCCATATGTCAAATGATATATACATAGATCTGTCACCTGCAACCTACATACACGTCAATCATAGAATCTACGCACATATCCTGTCCGTATTAACATGTATACAATATGTAAACAACAATCCTCCCTATTGAGCCAATGGTCCCTGAGATCAGCATTATAGAAGCAAATACTAAATGATATATCCATTTTGGCAACCACTTTTATTGCTCCAAAGCATAAAAAATAAATAATGAAGCAACTTTGCAAATGGTACAGTTTTGTGTATACACTGCAGCCTCTATACAGTCATATAAGTGTCTAGATGCTTACAGACTAGAAATAAACCTTGTGTGTAAAAGATGGCTGCACAGAATAGCCTTCAACCTGGACTATATTAGGAAATTGGAGCAGAACTCATGATGTTTTAATTTTGTTGCTATATTTATTACTTACTGTATACACCCAGTTGAAAGCTTTCAAGGTAGAGATTGGACTGGGGGATGAACGTACCGGCGAATCATGGCGAAGGGAAAGTGCACAATTAATAACTACCCAAACTGTTGTTTTATTTGAACACGAGGATGCGGAGAATATAAAGTGATGTCAGCTGCTAGAATAAGTAAAACCTGGATTAAAATGACATAATGCTGAAGTAATCAGATTTCCCCCAAAGCTTTTGAAGTGATCTTGGGTAAATAGTGTTGGAATCTAGAGTGGGCCTGACTCCATAACAGCTGTTCCTACTAAAGGTTAGGTCATAATTCAGGACGTCAGTGTATCAATGTTTAAGGGATCTGGAATGTAGTTTGTAAAACTGATAACGTATTATCAAGATACCTGTTGTATATAATAAGTCAGGTGCAGACGATGACATATGGGGGAGTCAACACAAATTAGAAGGGATTAGTGTAATGTGATCAGACTGCTCTTACAGGGTCAGTGTGCAAGTCCAAAACTGGAATGTAGATTGAGAATGAAGGCTATCAATGAGAACTTGGTAGATATGTAGGGTATAATCAGGCAATGCGGTCAAATCGGGGTTAATTACCACAATTACTGAAAAACGCTATACAAATCACTGCAAAGGTGTAGCACTATTAGTCTGATTATACCCTTAAAAAAACAAAAACAGGTATATTGACTTTTTTATAATTTTGTATATAAAGAGCATTTTAACTTTTGCATAGTCTGGACAATGAGTAGGTACAGATCATGACAACCATTGTGAATTTGTCACTTAGACTAATTGAATCATCGTCCATGATATAAGATTTAGACTGGGGGCATAACTATAGGGGCATAACCATAGGGGGTGCAGAGATTGTAGAGGCATCTAGGTCCAGGTACCTAAATGTGCCCAATGGTCCATCTGCAACATAATACATACGTTACATTTGTGATTTTCTTTTAAAAAAAAGAGGAAAGTGACATATGGGACAGCTGATACATGACCACCTGGGCGACATTCAGACTGGTAGTGGTAAGATATTTGCAGACAATGTTGTGGAATACAGAATATCGCTCCCTCTTGGATCCAATGGGACAGACCTTGAGTTTTGGCTCTGTTCCTAGTGTCCCCTCACTTTTTCTGATGACCCATATGGGCCAGAGAGAAGGTACAGCCACTGTAATGCACGAAATCTCAGCAGTAACGTCTCATAATACACTTTGTTAGCTTTAGGACTCATGCACATAGACATATTACAGCACAGTTTTGTACGTAGCCGTAATAGGCCTGCCATAGAGGTAACTAATTTACCTGAATGGGGCTCAGCTGCAATAACAGGAACAGCCCACAGACAAGAGTGGTGCAGTTTCTGGAAAAATAGAAGCACATAGATATACTCCTTTGCAATTAGGCAGATATGGCTTTCGGGACTTCTGGAAAGCAAGATGAAAACCATTGTGGGAGTTGTTATGGTAGCCACATTGGTTGCCTCCCAGATATCCCAGAAACCGTTATAAGCAACCAACTTATATTATTGGAGATATATTTATTAAACGCCAAATGCTCTTTATACAGTATATAAAGTGTCTACCAGTTGAATTTATTTATTTTCTCTGACTCATGCTTGCTCCTGGGTGTCTTCCTCCTACAGCTCCCCTAATATGCGAGGCAGGGGAGATATGATGTAGGAGGATGATATCCCAGACCCAGCATGAATCAGATTATTTTCTATCCAATATAATTTTCATATAATACATAAAGATATTTTATGTTTTCTTCTGAGGGGAGCAGTAGTAAACTTTATACCATTAATTAGCCAAAAAGTAGAAAATACTGGAGTATAATAAATAATACAATAAATAATAGAAACTGTGTTTTCTTCTACCAGAAACATAATAATGCAGATGTAAGGCTGTGGGAAATTCAGATTTTAAGCAAGTCCCAGCCCTGTTCCATGCATAATACAATGGTCTCTCAGATCTGAAAGCAGACAATAATATGGACTTTAGGTGACATAGCTATGGTAGCCAAGGCGTTCAGTGCCTGGAGGGTTTTATTTATTTTTATTTTTGATTAGGGGGGGGGGGATGTCCAACACAACTGTAGTTGCAACTTTTTGCTGAAAATGGACTTTAAAAGGGGGTAGTCTGCCACTTATGGCGTATCTATAGCCATTAAGCCCTCCACCAATCTACCGATTGGATGTACAAGGTCCTGCATCAAAATCGAAGAGAAGCAGGGAAAAGTCAGATCGCCGTTTCGGTTTTTCTTCATAGGATTTACATGCACAGCTGAATCTCTGTCGATTCTGCTTTATTTTGTGGCTAAAGTTCTAAGAAGCAACAGGGGACACAAGATCCTCTTTTTTACCAATTAGTAGGGGGGTACCCATAATCAGATTTGTATCGCATATCCTATGGAACAAAAAGCTGAGAAAGAAGCCTCTTACCTATTTGTCAACCAGCAAAGCTTTCTGCAAGCTTCTAAAATAGTCCTGTTGAAACCTGCGAGACTTCCCCTTCTGATTTACTCCATATTAACCAGAATGCTATAGAGGGATGGTGCTAAGGTAAAGAAGTGGAGCTAATACCTCCAAATAAATACAGACTTTAGACTAGTTACAACATTATTTCAGATCCCAGAATTCAAAGTTAATTTAGACCTCCGAAAAGACCCCAAAATTCAGACCATAGACAATAAAAATAATTCGGACCTCGAAATTAATTCAGACCTGTTAATAAATTCAGACCCAAGATGAGAACCCAAAATAAATTCAGACCCCAGATCAGACCCCAAAATAACTTCAGACCCCAAAAGAAAAAACAGACACAAGAACAGACCTAAAAAAAAATTCAGACCCCAGACAGCATAATGAATCCAGATTACAGGCCAGACCCCTAAATATATTCAAACCCCAGACCAGGCCCCTTAATTTATTTAGGGCTCCTCGCTCAGGGGTCCACTTCAGCTCCGGACACCACCACACACAGGGTTCTTACACCGAGCACCCTCAGGATGTTGTATGCGACAGCACCCAGTGATGAAGAGGACCCGGAAGCTAGGGACGGTAAGTGTAGTTGTTATATATTGGATTTATTTGTACCAGTGATGCAAATTAAAATCACATAGACAATGGCTAATTTATAAAAAAAACAAAAACAAACTCCCTAACCTAAATCCGCCCGTGAATCCACCATCCAGACATACTTAAATAGAAACAAAAAAGACTTTCTGCTATTTACGTGCCAGTCTGTATATCAGTATCTAATCCTCTTCCATCCTCTGACTGCATGATTTAGGAATGCAAGACTAAGCTTACCACCTTGTCTAGGTCTTTTAAGAAGCAACTAATGAAAAACAACATATGATTCAACTAAATCTACTGTGCCCTAAATCCTAAATACACCAGTCAGACACTGGTAGAGATCAGCTAGGCTTTCCCAGTATCCATAGAACACGAAGTATGGCTGGCTGGAATTCCTTGATGACTTGTGTACCTTCTGGTGAAAAAAATATTTGTACTTACTGGGGCTTTTATCCATTTTTTGCACTGCACTAAACAACAACAACAACAACAACAACGCTTTCATCTTCCCTTCCAATGAACCCATATTCTTCTGTCAAATGTTGCTATGAGAGACCTTTTCATGAGATATATTTCAAGTAACCCAGATAATGTTAGCCATATAATAAATAAGGAGTTTAAAACCATATTTGAGGCTTTAATAATGCAATAAGATTATCATTGATTGTTTCATGGTTTCCGAAGGATCCCTCATTGATTAGTCCTTGGTTTCAGGGGGATCCTATCAATGATTGGTCCCTGGTTTCATTGGATGGTATCTGGTTTCAGAGATATCCAATCATTGATTTGACTATAGTTTTAGAGGCATCCCATGATTGATTTGATTATAGTTTTAGAGGCATCCCATCATTGATTGGTCCCTAATTTCAGGGGGATACCATCATGAATTTGGTCCAGAGCTGTTTCTCACAGACCCTCTTGCTGGTTGAAATTTGATCCTGTGGACAAGCCTGCATTTGTTCCTGAATTACTCATGTGACAATCTGATTCTATTGCGTGACCATACCCTGTACCAGCAAAGCAATGGTTAATTCTTCCAGGTTCTGAACTCTGTTGCTATGCAGCCATATCTGTTAAGCTGATCAAGGCCTTGCTATTTAAACCCTGCCTGGACTTTCCTTCATTGCCCGAGAGTTAATGAACATTTTACAAGGCAGGTCCTTATTTCATCCAGCCCTCTGCTTCTGTGGACTCTGCCTAAGCTGCCTTGTTCTAAGTTTTTCCTAGTATTTGTGGTTCCACTCTGGTCCTGACTCCTAGCTGCACCTGACGACATTCCTGCCTCATCTGTAATGGCAGGGGGTAGGGAGACGGACAAGTGAGCCCTAATCTACCCGCCACTCTGTCCCTGCCTACTTGCAACGACCCGCCCTAGGCGACGGGGTACAACTGGGCGGCGGTCCCTGCGCTCAGTAAGTGCACGACAAACACGACAAACATACAAGGAACACAAGCAAGGAAAAGGGGCCGTTGCCCACGGCAACACCGTGAGCAACCAGAGTGGTGAACGAGCCGAGTCAAGCCAGGAGTGTGCGAGGTACAAAACGAAAAGCAGAAGAGTAGTCGGTAAGCCAGGGTCGGTATGGAGCAGGATCAAAAATAGCAGGAGCTGTAGCTGGGCCAGGAACCACAAGGAAAGAAACAAAAGCAATAACAAGCACCGAGGGACAGGAAGTGCAGGCTTAAATAGACCGAGGGCGGGAGCTAGCTGAGTCTGGCCAGGTTACGATAGGCTCTCCCACTCCTAAGCCTGCCAGCCTGAATGGTGGAAGCAGGAGTCAGTCTCAGGGATGTATTCTCAGGTGCTGACTGATTAGTTCTGGGAGTTAACCCCGCTGTGCCTGGCAGATCCTTTACAGTACCCCCCCTTTTATGAGGGGCCACCGGACCCTTTCTAAGTGGACCTGGCTTACTGGGGAAACGCAGGTGGAACCTCCTGACCAATACCCCAGCGTGAACATCCCGGGCGGGTACCCAAGTCCTCTCCTCGGGCCCGTATCCTCTCCAATGGACCAGGTACTGGAGGGAGCCTTGGACCATCTTGCTGTCCACAATCCTGGCCACCTCGAATTCCACCCCCTCCGGGGTGAGGATGGGAACAGGAGGTCTCCTCGAGGGAGCCAAGGACGGGGAGCAGCGTTTGAGGAGGGAGGCATGAAACACGTCGTGTATCCGAAAAGACGGGGGTAACTCCAGCCGGAAGGAGACAGGATTGAGGACCTCAATGACCTTATACGGCCCAATAAACCGGGGAGCAAACTTCTTGGACGGAACCTTGAGACGCAAGTTCCTAGACGACAACCACACCAGATCCCCGACCATAAACAGGGGGTTAGCAGAACGTTTTTTATCAGCCTGAGTTTTTTGTACGCTCTGGGACACCTCTAGGTTTTTCTGAACCTGGGCCCAGACTGTACACAGTTCCCGATGAACGACCTCTACCTCAGGATTGTTGGAACTACCAGGTGAAACGGAGGAGAACCGTGGATTAAACCCAAAATTACAAAAAAAAGGAGAGACCCCTGACGAGTTACTGACCCGGTTATTAAGGGAAAATTCAGCGAGGGGAATGAAAGAGACCCAATCAAATTGACAGTCAGAGACAAAACACCTTAAGTATTGTTCTAGAGACTGATTAGTCCTCTCCGTTTGGCCATTGGTTTCAGGATGGAAGGCAGAGGAGAAGCACAGATCAATCCCCAACTTCATACAGAAGGCTCTCCAAAACAATGAAACAAATTGTACCCCTCTGTCCGAAACAATATTGACAGGGACCCCATGGAGACGCAGGATGTGTTTGACAAACAAGGTAGCCAACGTTTTGGCGTTGGGTAGTTTCTTGAGGGGCACAAAGTGGCACATCTTACTGAAGCGGTCCACCACCACCCACACCACCGACTTGCCCTGGGATGGAGGCAAATCGGTGATAAAATCCATGGAGATATGTGTCCAAGGTCTCTGGGGAATGGGCAACGAACGCAGTAAGCCCGCTGGTCGGGACCTGGGAGTCTTGGACCTAGCACAAACCTCACAAGCGGCGACGTAGGCCTTAACGTCTTTAGGCAACCCAGGCCACCAATAATTTCTGGTAATGAGGTGTTTGGTACCCAGGATGCCTGGATGGCCAGATAGTGCGGAGTCATGATTTTCCCTAAGTACCCTTAGCCGGAATTGCAGGGGAACAAACAGCTTGTTCTCAGGAAGGTTCCCGGGAGCTGCACCTTGATCAGCAGCAATTTCAGAGACTAAATCAGAATCGATCGAGGAAATGATTATACCTGGAGGCAAAATACAAGCAGGATCTTCCTCCTAAAGAGGGCTGGCCATGAAGCTACGCGACAGTGCATCAGCCTTAATATTTTTAGACCCAGCCCTATAGGTAACCAAAAAATTGAATCTGGTAAAAAATAACGCCAATCGAGCTTGTCTCGGGTTTAGCCTCCGGGCAGATTCTAGGAAAACCAGATTCTTGTGGTCGGTAAGGACCGTTACCTGGTGCCTAGCCCCCTCCAGGAAGTGGCGCCACTCTTCAAATGCCCATTTAATGGCTAAGAGTTCGCGGTTGCCAATATCATAGTTACTTTCAGTTGGCGAAAACTTCCTGGAGAAGTAGGCACAGGGGCGGAGATGGGTGAGGGACCTGGTACCCTGGGACAAGACAGCCCCCACTCCCACCTCAGATGCGTCAACTTCCACGATAAATGGCTCCATTTGGTTGGGCTGAACCAGCACCGGGGCCGAGACAAAGCACTTCTTAAGGACCTCAAAAGCCTGGACAGCCTCAGGAGGCCAGTGGAGGAGATCAGCACCTTTGCGAGTGAGGTCCGTAAGGGGCTTAGCGATGACCGAGAAGTTAGCAATAAATCTCCTGTAATAATTAGCAAACCCCAAAAAACACTGTAACGCCTTCAGGGAGGCAGGTTGGACCCATTCTGCCACAGCCTGAACCTTGGCGGGGTCCATGCGGAATTCATGAGGAGTGAGGATTTGACCCAAAAATTGAATCTCCTGTACCCCAAACACACATTTTTCGGTTTTGGCAAACAGTTTATTTTCCCGAAGGACCTGGAGCACCTTCCTGACATGCTCCACGTGGGAGGACCAGTCCTTGGAAAACACCAGTATGTCATCAAGGTACACTACCAGAAAAATCCCCAGGTAATTTCTCAAAATCTCATTTATGAAATTCTGGAAGACCGCAGGGGCATTACACAACCCAAAGGGCATGACGAGGTATTCGAAATGGCCTTCGGGCGTGTTAAACGCAGTCTTCCACTCATCCCCCTCTTTGATGCGAATAAGGTTATACGCCCCCCGTAGATCCAATTTAGAAAACCATTGGGCCCCCTGAACCTGATTAAAGAGATCAGGAATCAAAGGAAGGGGATACTGGTTCCTTACCGTGACCTTATTCAGGCTACGGTAGTCAATGCATGGCCTAAGACCACCATCCTTCTTCCCCACGAAGAAGAAGCCAGCACCTACCGGAGAAGAAGAGGGACGAATGTAACCCTTGGCCAGGGATTCCTGGATATACACTCTCATAGCTTCACGTTCGGGACAAGAAAGATTAAATATCCTACCCTTAGGAAGCTTAGCTCCTGGTACCAATTCGATAGCGCAATCGTATTCTCTATGAGGAGGTAACACTTCGGAGGCCTCCCTAGAGAAAACATCAGCGAAGTCCTGAACAAACTCAGGTAGCGTATTCGCCTCCTTAGGGGGAGAAATAGAATTAACAGAAAAACATGACGTACAACATTCATTACCCCATTTGGTTAGCTCCCCAGTATTCCAGTCAAACGTAGGATTATGCAACTGCAACCAGGGAAGACCTAGAACCAAATCGTACGATAATCCCTGCATCAACAGTACAGAGCATTGCTCCAAATGCATGGAGCCAACAAGGAGTTCAAAAACAGGGGTATGCTGTGTAAAATAACCATTAGCAAGAGGAGTGGCGTCGATACCCACTACCGGGACAGGTTTAGGCAAATCAATAAGAGGCATAGCAAGGGACATAGCAAATTCCACAGACATGATATTAGTAGAGGACCCTGAATCCACGAAAGCACTGCCGGTAGCAGACCTACCACCAAAAGAGACCTGAAAGGGAAGCAAGATCTTAGTACGTTTCATATTTACGGGAAATACCTGTGCGCCCAAGTGACCTCCCCGATGATCACTTAGACGCGGAAGTTCTCTGGCTGCAACCTTACGCTTAGGACAGTTGTTCACTTGATGCTTGTCGTCCCCACAGTAGAAGCAGAGACCATTCTTCCTGCGGAATTCTCTACGTTGTTGGGGGGACACGGAGGCCCCGAGTTGCATAGGTATCTCTGAATCTTTCGGGGAGGAACGAAGCAACGGAGCTTCGGGAGGCATCATGGGGGAGTCGGAGGAGAAAACACATAAACATTCACGTTGTCGTTCCCTGAGACGTCGGTCAAGTCGTATCGCTAAAGCCATAACCTGGTCTAGGGAGTCAGAAGAGGGATAGATAACTAGCAGGTCTTTCAGGGCATTCGACAGACCCAACCTAAACTGGCACCTTAAGGCAGGGTCATTCCACCGAGAAGCTACGCACCACTTCCGAAAGTCAGAGCAATACTCCTCAACAGGTCTCTTACCCTGACTTAAGGTCACCAGCTGACTCTCGGCAAAGGCAGTCCTGTCAGTCTCGTCATAAATAAGTCCGAGAGCAGAAAAGAAACAATCAACGGAGGAAAGTTCAGGGGCGTCAGGAGCCAAGGAGAAGGCCCACTCTTGGGGCCCTTCCTGGAGCCGGGACATAATTATACCCACCCGCTGGCTCTCAGAACCTGAGGAATGAGGCTTTAAACGAAAGTAAAGCCTACAACTCTCCCGAAAGGAGAGAAAAGTCCTCCGGTCCCCTGAGAACCGGTCGGGCAACTTGAGGTGGGGTTCAAGAGGTGTGGTGCGGGGAACTACCAGGGTAGCATCAGGCTGGTTGACTCTCTGAGCCAGGGCCTGGACCTGTAGGGAGAGACCCTGCATTTGCTGAGCCAGGGTCTCACGGGGATCCATAGTGGTGTCAGGGACCAGGGGTAGACTAGGTATGGGCTTGTTATTATGTAATGGCAGGGGGTAGGGAGACGGACAAGTGAGCCCTAATCTACCCGCCACTCTGTCCCTGCCTACTTGCAACGACCCGCCCTAGGCGACGGGGTACAACTGGGCGGCGGTCCCTGCGCTCAGTAAGTGCACGACAAACACGACAAACATACAAGGAACACAAGCAAGGAAAAGGGGCCGTTGCCCACGGCAACACCGTGAGCAACCAGAGTGGTGAACGAGCCGAGTCAAGCCAGGAGTGTGCGAGGTACAAAACGAAAAGCAGAAGAGTAGTCGGTAAGCCAGGGTCGGTATGGAGCAGGATCAAAAATAGCAGGAGCTGTAGCTGGGCCAGGAACCACAAGGAAAGAAACAAAAGCAATAACAAGCACCGAGGGACAGGAAGTGCAGGCTTAAATAGACCGAGGGCGGGAGCTAGCTGAGTCTGGCCAGGTTACGATAGGCTCTCCCACTCCTAAGCCTGCCAGCCTGAATGGTGGAAGCAGGAGTCAGTCTCAGGGATGTATTCTCAGGTGCTGACTGATTAGTTCTGGGAGTTAACCCCGCTGTGCCTGGCAGATCCTTTACATCATCCCTTGGTTTGTCTGCTTGGTTACGGTCAGTGGCATAATGATAAGGGTGCAATTGCGACCGGGCCATGAAGCCAGGGGGCCTGCAGCCCACCGCACCACGTCTATAAAAAGTTACTATAGTAACTCGGGCCTACGTAATAAACTACAGGGGCCCGCCGTTACTAAGGTAACTGAAAGTAAACTTACCCTCCTCGTTTTGGAGAGCAGCGAAGGTCCTGACGTCTCCTCGTGTCATGACATCGCGGCGGCGATTCACAGTGTGAGCAAGTGACCAGAATGAAGGGGAAGCAAAGCTCGTGCGATCGCTGCACCCCCTTCAAAACAGCTAATTGTCGGAGGTCATGGCAGTCGGACCCCGACCCATCAGCTATTGATGGCCTATCCTAAGGATAGGCCATCAATTTTTAGGGACTGGACAACACCTTTAAGCCTACCATATGGTAGGCTTAGATACAGGGCCCATCAGACAGGATCACATATTGTGTGATCCTGTCTGCTGGGCCCTGTATCTAAGCCAACCACATGGTTGGCTTAGATACAGGGCCCCAGCAGACAGTAATGGTATACTCTATAAGATTACTGTCTGCTGGACACTGTATCTAGCCTAACTTGTGGTAGGCTTAGATACAGGGTCCAACAGACAGTATCACACATGGGCCCTGTATCTAAGCCTCCCACGTGTTACTAATGTTTGTTTGCTTTTGTTTGTGTTTTACAGGTCCAGTCGTTGGACTACGTCGGATTCGAGGACTACTTCGATGATGGCTTTTTTATTCTCAATAAAATGGTTAACGAGGGTTGTGTGTATTTTTTTTAAACTTTATTACTTTTATTACTAACGCTTTAGTAATGGCCGCTAGCTGATTGACAGTGTCCATTACTAAAGCGGGACATAGTGTTAGCCAGTGCAGAGGCTGACACTAACCCCCACTATTACCCCGGTACCCCCCGCCACCCGGGGTGTCGGGAAGAGCTGGGTACGATCCAGTACCCGACCATCTGCAGTGATGGTCGGGCAGTGGGGTGGCCGCAGGCTGGTATTATTACTTTGGGAAAGCCCAAAAACCGTGGGCCTTCCCACCCTGGTAATGCTAGGCTGTAGCTGCTATGTTGGATCTGGCTGGTTATGATAAATGGGGGGGAACCCACGTCATTTAAAAAAAAACATAATTGGAAAAAACTATGTGGGGTTCCCCCATTTTTCATAACCAGCCAGATACAACATAGCAGCAGCAGGCTAGCATTACCAGGGTGAGAAGGGCCAAGGTTTCTGGCCTTTCCTAGTCTAATAATACCAGCCTGCCGCCGCCCCAGTGCCCGACAGTCACTACAAATGGTCAAGTACTGGATTGTACCCGGCTGTACCCGAACCTCTGGTGGCAGTGGGTACCAGGGTAATAATGGGGGTTAGTGCTAGCCTTTTCACCGGCTAACATTAAAGCCCACCTTAGTAATGGATGCTGTCAATCGGGCCCTACAATCGGGCCCTACTAAGGCGGTAGTAATCAAGTTTAAAAAAATACAAGGACATAGAAAAAATATGTTATTGAAGTAACCGCCCCCCCCCCCCACAACCTTTTATAACCATTTAATTGAGAATAAGAAAAAGCCGTCACCAAAGTGGTCCTCGAATCCGAAGTAGTTCAACATCCGAACATGTAAAAAAACACAAAAAAAAATTTGTAACACATAAAAAAGCAAAGCAATTTATATACTTACCTTTCCTGGGTCCAGTGCTTAAGCAGAAATGTCAACGAGCTGGGCCCTATATCTAAGCCTATCATGTGTGATACTGTCTGCTGAGCCGCCGTATCTAATCCTATCCATAGCTATAGGGTCATAGTGCTATAGATATGCTATATATCTATATATATCTATATCTATACATACACACACACACACGTGTGTGTATATATATATATATATATATATATATATATATATATATATATACACATACATACACACACACACATAAAAAAAATTTGGGACGGGACATATGTATTGGGTCTATTGCCCCAAACGTTTTAAGACCTTAGTGACGCCTCTGGCTGCTAGTGCTGCATCGTTGGGTCACTTAGGAGACCCAGCGATGCAGATGAAAGTTGTGGGCCTTCGGCCATGAGAAGTTTGGGGGGGGCCCCAAGAAGAACTTTTGCATCGGGGACCATGAGCCTTTAGCTACGCCCCTGGTACCTATAATCTGTCTCTTGGTTCCAACCCGGGTTTGCTCCTGGACACTGCCTTTGCCTTGTAATTCTATGTTCTTGTCCCCATATTCCAGTGCTGTTTCCACGTTCTCCACCTGGTGTCTGTGTTCTTGTTCCACGATTTACTTCATGGTCCTGATACACGCTTTACGTCTGGTCTTGTTATGGTCCAGTCATCACCGCTGCGTCTGACTGCCGATAAGTGACTATTCTGGCTACCGCAACCTATGGATCTCCTTGCAGCAAAGTCCAAACCTCTTTGCGGTGGTTAAGGGTGAAAACCAGGAATTTCTTAGACCCCGTAAACCAGTCTAGCCAGCGACAAATCAGTTGCAGTCATAAGGATCCACATTCTAGTCTACCAATATTACTTTGTGTTGAAACTTGCTTGATTACCGTATATCCTGTTAGAAATTAAGTAACGTGACAGTTCCTGGTTTCAGAGGGATCCAATCACTGATTAGTCCCTGGTTTAAGTAAGATTGGATCTTGGTTTAAGTGGGATCCCTCATGGATTGGTCACTGGTTTAGTTAAAATTACATCAGTGATTGGTTCCTTGTTTTGAAGAAAACTCCACCATTGGTCACAATGTAACTAATGGTGTTGAAAACACTTTTATTCATCTGAGAATTACTTTTTCATAAATAATAAAGCTGGTGCAATGAAACTAAGAAGCGGATAACATTTACTTCCTTTCCCTGCCTAACATCCTCCTCCCCAATGGATAACAGAAAATGTAATCACCGCTGCCCACCACAGAACATATTGATATTTCATTTAAGCACCCTATGATAGAATAATTTGTGTACTGTTTGGCATGATTAGGGTTTTTATCAGCAGCTTCAAAAGACCATAATTCAACCTTGATGGTAAGAATGCCTGAAACATTCTGTACTGAGAAGGCAGAACAAGGTAAGAATTTTTTAATCCTTACTCAGAAACAACAGATATTCAGACATTGACCTCAGAATTGTGCAGCCTGGGGATAGGTTATGCAAATATTCAGCATGTGAATTGATTATATATGAAGAAGAAATAAAAGGTAAAAATACACAGAAGATTCAACCATATTTAGAGTAGAGGCCCTTTTACAAGGGTCAATTATCGGGCAAACGAGCGTCCACAGGGCAACGATCACCCGACGTATGTATCATTTATACGGCAAGAAATATTATTGTTGTCGGCAGCACATCTCCCTGTGTAAACCGGGAGGTGCGCTGCTGACATGATAGAAATGTATGAGGACCAGCGATCATAGTAACGTTCGCTCGTCCCCATGCCTGATCCGTGATGAAGAAAGCGATCGCCGATCAACGAGCTGTCTCGTTGATCGGTATTTGTTGACACGGACCATGTCGGGCCGTGTAATTGGACACTTAGAATGCAATAAAAGCATTGTCATGAGTGGAAAGTTTAGTTAACTAGAATCCCATTTCTTGTGGCAACAATGCGAATGGTGAGCTGAATTTTGCTGCTGAAACCCCCAACAGTTAGCAGTTATCGTCGTGTCGTGTAAAATGTTATATTGCATGGCAGCCATTGAAGAAAATTGTAATATAGTCATTCTGTATCCCCCAGAAAAGGAGCTGTACAGCAGCTCTCCACTCTGGCTAATAAAGGGCCATGACTTCCATTTTCCCTAATGGAGAATATGCACAGGGGTTACCATGAATACGCAACCTTTTCTAGCACTACGCCTTACACGTAATACTGACCACAAGATAATTGAATTTACCACGTCATGATTCAAGTTTCCTTGTAATAAACTGAAAAAGAACCCATTATTATAGAATAAAACATATATTAGACACTTTTCAGGAGACAAGCAGGTAGTCAGTGTTAGGTGGCATGCACACAGGCATTATTTCTTTATTATGTTCTGCCTGCTCTACAATGACAGGATATGTAGAACATATGAAGAAAGTCAAATACATATATCCATAAAGCAGTACTGGCTGTTCAGTAGGGAACATATGCAAACAAACCAGGACTCCTTTAAACACGTCCATGTTACATGTATTATGTTATTTTAGCAGTAATTGAAGTGTAAGGATAGGCCTGTATAAGATGATTTTATAAAGTGATGTATAAGATTTTCCCGTTTACAGCAGTCCTATTAGGAAGTCCCTGCAGAGCGCATAGTTTGTGGTGGAGGTCAGAAGACGTGTGTTTACATTCCTTTATGACATCATTCAGCTCGCTATCCCGTATCATAATGTGCTTCATGTGTGCAATGTATCCTAATCCACATACTCTATGTTAATTAAACCACACATAATATAATGCTAGCAGGGAGCATTTTCCTGCATGCCTTTTGGAAATAAATTTTGACATTCATAAAAGCCCTTCTTGCTTTCTAAGGGTGCCAATTTAATATAAAACAATCTCTGCTTTCCATTAAAATAGCAGTTAAGTCTGATTTTAGTATAAAACTGCAACACCCCATTATTGGCAAATCTTTACGTTCAACAGATTAAACCCGCTGCAGGCTGTTCTGTCAACCATGGACACTTCATCCGGGATATAGTTCTGAACACTCATCACACTAATCGCAGTGTATCCCAATTTGTGATTCTATCATTCTCAACCAACTTAAAACAAGTCAGTTCTAGAATTTGACTTAGACTCATTAGAGTTGGCAAGCAGCCCCCAGTAAACATGAGCTGTGAGTCATGACTGGTAATGATTTTATCCATAGCTGACATAATGCCACTTCTTTTTCCCCTTTATTGTGCCAGGTTTGTCTCTCTAGCCATATCCTTGCCTTACCTTTGGTCTTGTCACTATGATTTTGATTGTCTCTTCTTACTGGTCTGGACCATGTCACTTCTTTCAGGATGCGGTTCCTGACTGCATTTTGCCTGGTCTTTTCTTCCTTCTTTTATTGTAGTACCCAACTTTTAGTCTAGTATAGGTCCTTTACACGGACAGATTTCTGCCCATGACGAGTGCTTTGCTGCCGAGAACGATTATTTTGTAGGCTTCACATTAGCATTTGCTCATTTGTCAGCTGATCGCTGCCATGTTTCATTTCTTATGAACGCTTGTATAAAAGGTTCTAGAGGATCTATCACTAGTTTATTATCTCCTATCTCCTAACTAATCTAATAGGTGCTATGTTGCTGATAGCTACTGCATAAATTGTGTTTCAAAACGTTTATTATTTGCAAAGTTATGAGCTTTTATGCTGATTTGGCTATACTTGCCAAATAGGAGGTAACTCTGGTTCACTGCTGTTCTCGCGGTCCCTGCTGTTCTCGAGATAACCGCAGGGGCCGCGCATGCATGTTACAACAGAACAAGCCGATATACACCACGTCACAAGTGACGTGTCATATACCCGGCAAGAATTCAAGATCAACAAAGCGGCAGAGCCAGAGCAGAGCGAGACATCAACAGTCAAGTTCCCGACGGCAGGATCCGTTTTTCGCCCGGGAATTTCCCTGTGGCGTACAGGGCAGATACGCTGCGTGCTGTTATCTGAACCTCCCCCCCACTCCCGTCTCCAAGACTTTTCTCATGCTGCACCAGTCCTCTAGAATGCACTACCCCAGACAACCAGATTAATTACCAACATCCAATTTTAAACTTGCCTTGAAGACACATCTTTTTAAAAAGGCCTATAACATTCCCTAATATGACTCCTTTTCCTGGCCCCCTTTTACATTAGTCATCAGAACTTAACCCCTTCATTCAGCAGTATTCCCCACACTCCTTGCACCCTAATGTACTTCATGTCCGTCATACACGGATACTGGCTGGTGACCGGCTCATGCAGCTTTATGTGTACGACCCCATATGTATAAATGGCTGGACCATTGCACAGAACAAGCACTTTTTACATTTTGTTTCTCACTTATTTCCTCATAGATTGTAAGCTCTTGCGAGCAGGGTCCTCACTCCTCTTGTTTGAATTGTAAATTAGTTTTGTCACTATGTAATGTCTGATATCTGTTCATGTTCCCTCTAAATTGTAAAGAGCTGCTGAATATGTTAGCGCTATATAAAGATTATTATTATTATTAATAAAAAAAAGGAGCAAGATCGGCCCTCGTTTGGCCAGTGTAAAAGGACCCTAAAAGCAAGCTTGACAACTCACTGCAACTGGTCAAAGTTGAGTGATCTGTGATGTTATAACATAGACAGTACAGTGTGGGCCAGCAGATGCATACACTTATCTGTGAATCATCCACAATAAAGGAAAGACTTCACCTAAAAGATAATCTGTAATTTTTTTTAATTTATTTTTTTAAGTACACTGCTTACCCTAATTGATCCTGTGATTAAATATTGCTTGATAATACATAAACCTATGGATATAAATACATATAGTTAATTCAAATCAAGCTCCACACTCTAAACATCCCTCTCTTCCAATAGCTAACAACATGGATCAGATAATTCAACAAAGATGGAGCCCAACTCCATTCCATAGCTACCCTTCAACCATCCCTCCATCCCTTTAGTTTTTCCCAACACTCATTGTGTGTTTACGCGTTTGTGGTAAAAAAAAAAAATATTAATATTAGCAATACAGTAAATGCAGGTTCTTATTCATACTTACGATTAATAGATGTAAAGCCTGGTGTCCTATCAATACCACATATACGCAAGCTTCTTCTAACCGGTTACAATGACAAAGTCCTTAAGTTGACGTAAAAGCAGAAAAGTCTGAGAAGAGTCGCACTCTAATGAAGATGATGTCATTGAGCTACTCAATAGAATGCGCGTCACTACCAACCTTTACATCCCACATATTTCTAGTCTTAAGAGGTAACAAGTGAAAGACAAACTCCTTTTCCATGAATAATCCATTAATAATACTGCACAATGCAGTAGCTGAACATTTCTGTGCCATTTAATAAGTCATTAACCCCTTCTTTACAGAGATGGAGTTTTAGATACAGAGACAAAAGGTTATTACAATAGCTGCTAGAGACCGATTGTTATGAAAGCCCTGTAACCTTTTACTTAAAACTTTATACAAACAAGAAAATATAAGATCGCTGCAAAAGGAACAGATAATGGAAATAAATACCTACAGTATAATAAGGACGTTGATGCTCAAATCAAAATACGATAGGCTTACCTTCTGGTATACATAGAGTTGCCACCAAGGCGGTAGACCGCCTGCCCAGCCTGTATTTACACTGGGAGGCCGATGCAGGTTTTTTTTTTCACCAGTATTAGATGTGTGTGCCTGCTGTCAAATTACTTCCAATTTGGATTGGGTACTCCTCATTTGAAAGAGTCTTGCCCAGCCCTACGAATGTCAACAGCAACAAGACCAGGTTATATGCAGGAGATTGCAGCAGCCAAGGCAGCAGAGAGCCGGAGATACTCAAATTCAACAGCTGGACATGGGCACACTGCCTGCCTGCCTGCCAAGCCCTGACCGTCAAGAGTGGCAAAGGAAGATAGTGACGGTGTTACACTGAGTCATTATCTGTCTGAGGCTCCCAGGTCTGAGCTTGCAAATCACACTCATGAACCCTAAACCACACTCACTTTTTACCCATTTTAAGTTGTATTTACACATGTTGGTCTTGTGGCATTTTTTGGTTTGCTTCTACATGTGAAAAATAATAGGAAAAAAACAAACAAAATTGGCCCATGTACATATACCATAAACCTAGCTGGTATTTTTGGATATAAAATTAGGCTCCTGACAGGAATAATCACACAAATGATGTACTTTCTCTCAGATTTTCAGCAATCAGGGACTGTGTGGTGTTTACAGTCCTAACAGCCCATCACTTCTTGGTACTAAAGAATGGACGTAGCTAAAGGCTCAAGGGCCCGATGCAAAAGTCCTTCATGGACCTCCACAACTTCTCTTTATGTATGTGTGCTACGGTCTGCTGGGCCCTGTATCTAAGCCAACCATATGGTAGGCACCAGGTACAGGGCACCAGGGACAGTATTCTTATACTTATCCTCCTCGCTCCTGAGCTGGGTTTTCTTTGGTCCTTGCGCAGTGCGGATTCTGATGCCATTCAGCGTCACAACGTCATGTACGGCGCACATAACGTTGTGATGCCATGACGCTGAAAGGCATCTGGACCTGTGCTGTGCCTGGACCCAACTCAGGAATGAGGTCGGTAAGTATACCGTCAGGGGCAAACGCAGGATTTTCAAAGGGGGGTTTGCAAACGCATACTTTTCAAACCAAGTTATTCTTGTCATGCTTCCACTGCCCTCTGTTTTTTATGCTACAAGTATTGGTCTGTACGTATCCACCAGCCGAGCCATTTATATTACAAGTTGTAATTAAAAAAAGGGCTAGGCAATAAGTGCTAACCACTACTGGTAGCGTAAAAACCAGTATAGATAGTGCCACACTCAGTGCCCCTTGTAGATGGTGCCCCACACTGCCCCTGCAGATACTGCCACACAGCCTATGTAGATAGTGCCACAGTACTTCCAGTAGAAAGTGCCACACAGCCCCGTTGATAGTGCCACATCCCCCCTTGTAGATAGTGCCACACAAGCACTGTAGAAAGGGCCACACCACCTGTAGATAGTGCTACACCCCCCTTATATATAGTGCCACAGTCCCCCCACTGTAGATAGTGCCACACAAATCCCTTTGTAGATAGGGCCAGACAGCCGCCCTTGTAGATAGTGTCCGGTGACCCCCAAATAAAAAAAACAACTTATATACGCACCTAGCCCCGTTCCCATGAAGAACCGAGTTCCACTGCCTCCTCAGTCCAGCAGCATATGAGGTGCCGAGACGGGATCCTTGCATAGGCGTCATCGCGCCAGCATGAACAGGGATCCTGTTCCAGCACCTTATAGGCTGCAGTCCTAACGTGGCCAGTAGGCTAGTGAACGGCAGGGCAGGGAGCAGGCACCCTGCTCTGCCATAGTATTCAATTATATCTGCATCCTGAGGAATGTAGCAGATTCTGGGGCACCGGAGGGCCAATGCCCGGTTCTAGCAACACCACTAGTATGCAAGGGCCTTACGGCCCTAAGGCTTTCCGGCCAACAAGATCAGGCCCGTGTAGTTTATTACATAAGGCCGTTACTACAGCACCCCCTGGCTGCGGGGCACGGTCACAATTGCGACTGCTGCGAGCCCCATAGCTATGCCACAGTCACTGAAGCTACTAACAGGTTCAGAGGTTAAGTGGGCCTAGTCAGGGGAAAAACTAGTATTCCTTTATGTTGGGGAAAAACAGTGTTGACTTTTTTTAACATTATCTAGCTTTGTGGGTATATTCTGATTATGCCCTTTGGAAAAAATGTAAGATGCGGCTTAGATGGCATACAGACTCACTGCAGGGATTTTGCAGGAAAGATGGCACAGAGACAGGAGATGAAGTGGACAACTCAAACTTTACAACGTTCACACCCGGTGCCAATGGTGCACACCGCCACACAAACTCAGATCTTCACAATATGGAAAACACAATGTTTAGACACGGCTCAGGTAGGTGATGATATCTGGCTTGCTGAACACTGCCTCAGACAGGGCCAATGGTGCCCCTCCCTAGTTCAAGGGTTGGTCTGGCAATAAAGCCTAGTACGGCGCAAAATGGCTGCCCAATTGCTGCTTGTGCACGGGCTCCTGCTTGTATCCACCACTGCTCACACAAACACACACAGTCGGGAGAATTTTGTCTACAACCCACAGCTCACTGCAGGGCCTCTTCCACAGGCCCAACAATAGGTGCCGTTGTAACTTGTAGCTTCTGCAACAGCGTCTCTCTCAGCAAGAAAGCCCAGGTCTCTCCAACTTCCTCCCGATATTGAACTTTATTTGACTGGCTCACCGCCGTTTTATGCAGAAGGTGCCGTCCCCAGTTTAATGACGCGGCGTAGCCATAGTGCGCTAAAGCTCTCTGTTATGGAGTAGTTAACACAGCCACAATAGCGTCCGTGCCGTACACCATTTGTGTTACCTGCAAATGGTACAACGTTACACAGGCTAGATGGCCATACAACATAAACACATGACACATTGGCTGGACTGACCACACTCATCTTCTGGGCTACATAGGGGAAAAACAACAGAAAACAGCAGGCAACAGCACTGGGTTAAAAGCACAGTGCGCAATTATATGTCTCAACATAATTACAATGTCAAGATGGGCCCAAAATACAATAGCAAGTAAAATAGCATTCCCAGTAAACTTGTGAATGTCTCCTTCACACTTTACAGAAGCAGTAGAACTGAATGGCTGCAAAACGTCCTTGTCCCAAGAACAGATTTCCGAATTAGAAATCTGGGTGTGGTGAAGGTGTTGTTTTATGTCAGATTCTAAGGGTAAGTAAGGTAACAGGGGGCAGGATTGACTCAACATGTCAACTCATTTTGCCAACATGTTGTTCGGCACAGTTTTCACATTGATTGTTAATGCTGTATGGTGTTGCAGGTAAAACGGCTATTTAGCTGCAAAATCTTGCAGCCATTAGTGAATACACCAATAGCGCCGCATGAGTTTGCAGATAAACAGCAGTTTTACCCACAACACCACCTGACCATTAACAATCAATTTGAAGACCACGCTGGCAATAATGCCGCCCCTGAGATGCAGTTACCCACTTACAAACGTTCTCTATCCTAATCCTTTGTTTTCAAGGATTCACAACAATGGGGCCCTGAAAACCAAATGCATCTTTAGACAAATTATCCATACACTTCTAGGCTGTGCTCACACAGTGCAGTTTTGTTGAACTTTGTGCTTAAACTTTTTTTAAGGCCAAAAGGAGCAAATAATAAGGGCAGGTTCACACCTGCGTTGGTGTTTCCGTTGTTCTACTCTTTCAGAGGAGCAGAACAATGGAAACACCGGAAGCGCATGTTCCGTTATACAATGGACATCATCAGCACCCACAGAAAAAATGGGACATAGATAGACTTCAAAAACACAGAAAAGGCCATACTTACTAAATGGGTAGGTGAAAACCCGTTCCCAACAGGACGCAGACAGGTCGAAAATGCTGCAGAAGGCGGGTGCATTAAATAGTGATAGCCACTCCCACTAGTCTTGAGGGGAGTGGCGAACTAAGTGCTCACAAGTGTGCGATAAATGAGTGTCAGTGTTAGTGTAGTGCTTGGGTGTGAATGTATGGTATAAAAGAACTGTGTATGGTATAGAAGTGTCTAAACTGTGTGTGATAATGTAATAAAAAATAAATAAATGTGATGAATAGGGGTCAGTGCTGTGAATAGTACATGGGGTGTCAGTACCATTTGTAATACGTGGAGGGATAATGTGCCAGTCGTAAGGCATAGCATATCTTGCCGAATCACAGCCTAATTGTAACGCCCATAGTGTCAGCTTAGGCGGGCTGATCTGCATGCCAAACCAAACACTAACACATCATCAGAACCCAACAGAAGCCATTGACTTGAATGGGTCCTAACAAATGCAGTGGGGTTTTTTATGAAAAAAAAAAAAGGCTAGTGTATTATGTTTTGACAGCAGTAATTATGCATTACCTATTTAAAGGGAATCTGTCACCAGCATTTCACCTATTAAACCAGCAATACCTGGTGGAAGTGGGTAAAAAAAACATTTCTATATAACCTATAATTATCTTCTTAGCCGGCTCTGTACCTTTAGTATTCCGTTTTTTAGTGCACCTGCACTGTATGCTAATGAGCATAAAAGAGTCATATCTTCATTCCTCAAGCCTTTCAGAGTTATCCCCGCCTCCTTTTTGATTGACATGTTACATTTGATTGACAGCATTCAGGATGGGTCAGTTTTCGGTGGTGGGCATAAAAAGAGGCACGAACGAGACTGCCGGATTATTACCATAAAAGGCGCAAAATATTTGCAGACTATTATTTGTGGTCAGAGGAGCAGTTTAGGAGAGGGGATAACAGCAATGAACTTTTGACATCAGCGGCCACTGAGGGGTGAGTAGCGTTCAACAGGTGAAATGCTGGTGACAGGTTCCCTTTAAGGTTTTAGTTTATGCATATTTTGCATTTTCTTTATCTAGCTGTATTGTTTTTATTTTTTATATTTTTTACTTTAATGATATTGTAGAATTCTTACAGTCAGTATCTGAAGTTAGTGTGAGGTTTCATTCAGACAGAGGGACCATTCTGTAAGCTGATGGAGGACTGACGTCACACCCAGATAATAAGGAAGGAACTTAACTAAGCTGCAAATGGCATTTGGAAGTAATTGCCGTTTCTAAGCCTACCATCTGCCTCATTATCTGTCAGACAGATAGTAGGAGATAGATAGATAGATAGATAGATAGATAGATAGATAGATAGATAGATAGATAGATAGATAGATAGATAGATAGATAGATAGATAGATAGATAGATAGATAGATAGATAGATAGATAGATAGATAGATAGATAGATAGATTAGATAGATTAGATAGATAGATAGATAGATAGATAGATAGATAGATAGATAGATAGATAGATTAGATAGTAAATTGAAAGTATCCTGTAGCCTAGGCAACAACAAAAAAAGGTCATAAGCCCTTAAACCCCCCCCCCCCCACCCCACCACCACAACCACCACCACTTGTCATAATTGTACTCAGAAACATTCAGAGTATTGAGCGAGGTAGCTATAAAGGAACTGAAAATTTCTATAAGTCTTGTCAGCAAAATACTGGCTGTTGTAAGGACCTGCATCTAGTAATGGGCTAAGAGGGAATCCGCCCTACAGATCCACTGAATTTATTAAAATTGGCGTTTCAAACGCCAGTCTTAAACTGAAATGCACTGGAGTAAAATGTACAAATTTATAAAGAAGCACATTCTTAATACATTTTGCGCATCTTTGCCTTCTCACCCTGCCCAATTTTCTAGCCGCTGTTGAAAAATCGGCACGAGAAGCGTAAAACGGCAAATAGTTGCAAATTATTACACAATCATAGAGTGCACCATAATTTGACTTTTTCACTCTACAAAATAGGTGTAGTAAATTACCCAGAGAGTGTGGCTTTTCTAATGGACTAACCCAGATATCTGAATAAAGCCAAGAGGACAGCAATAGACCATCATCGGACCCTTTTTTTTTTTTTTTTTTGGGCAAAAATGAAGGGTTTCAGCTCATAGACCCATTGTTTTTATATTTGGACATTATTTCATAAGAAAGTTAAAAACTAAAATAAATGGCTATGGCCAATAGCTGCGGGGATGTGGCTCTTTGCAATATCTGATCGAGGGATTCTCAAAATAACCAAATAGCATAAGGGAAGGGACAATGCAAATAAAATGTGGCTGGAACAGAATTGATGCAACTCAGGCTAATGATGATCTGTCCCTTCAATGTGGAAGTATTGCTATTACCATTGACCCTGGAGGTGATGGATCTTATTACTATCACAGTATGTAAGAAATCCAGGTAGCAAAATTATGACAGCCCATCCAAATAATATTCTAGATCCTCTTTTATTTAGGAATGGATGTTCATAAAAGAGGATTAGACTGAGCTGGAAAGAACATGATAAAATAAATCTGAACTGGTGATATTACCCTGCAGTTTCTATGACTCATACTCTGGGTTTCAAGAGGATGGCTAAACAGTGACTACTATAAAATGACTGCTTGGCTGCATGTGTCAGGAACACCGTGCTGCTATGAAAGGACAGGAACAAGTGGGAAAGCGTGGGATGTTCACTGGATCTCCATTGACGCTGTTAGGGGTTGAAATTCTCAGTACAATGCAAACCCCATCCTGCTAGAACAGTGCCAGTGAATAGGGATGCTGAGGATTGCAGCAATGAGCTACAAAAAGAACAATGCCGACAATAAAGGAAAGTGGCAGAAAGCACAATTGAAAAAGGCTTTGTTCACATCTGTGTTTTGGCTTCCGCTTATAACAAAAACCACAACACTGTGACAGATCCGTCGCATGACAACACCAAAAAATAGCGCTGCTATAGGGTGTGCTTTTTTTTAACCCAGAAACTGTGCCACTTTTATCCATGGGCTGTGGCTGGTATTGCAGCTCGGTCCTTTTTACTTTACTTTTCATTTTAACCAAAATTCCAATAATCATATAACACATATCATGAGATGTCAGGAAAAAGAAACATTCTATTTTTTTTAAGGATTTCTAATCAATACAATGTGGGAGAGAAAGTTATATCTTAGAGGAGTTTATTTGATATTCACATTTGTATTGCTCCATTACATCTATAGATGATCTCTCCTTTACATTATATATCAGATATTATATTCAGGAGAGAATCTCCGGAGATAAATTAAAGCTATTGTGCTTCATTATCAATGTGTATCAGAGAAGAACGGCGTTGTCTCTGTTAAGAAATGGCATCGCTTCAGTTATACTTCAAGGCAGTTACACAATCAGCACAGATATTTCTGGTATAGTGAAGTTCCACCTTGAAATCGCTTTAAGTAAATTGTATTGTCAGCAATTCCATATAATATATCTAATGCCACAATTGGTCCCATTACATGCGAAATCAGCGCGGTTCTGGAGAAATCCAGTTCTCTGAAGCTACCCCCTAGGTGCCATTATGAGAATATAAACTT
Source organism: Rhinoderma darwinii (assembly GCF_050947455.1). Taxonomy (NCBI): domain Eukaryota; kingdom Metazoa; phylum Chordata; class Amphibia; order Anura; family Rhinodermatidae; genus Rhinoderma; species Rhinoderma darwinii. Next base: position 36,651,798 of record NC_134697.1, on the reverse strand, counting down.
TACTTTTGATACATTAAAACAAGGTCTTGAGACTACTAACAGAACACAAGCCGTGCTATAACTTCATGATACAGTCTGTTACATTGTAGACACCAATGGAAGTGTTTATTTATTTGTGTATAACAGTATTTTAGCAAATATTATATTAGAATATTACATCTCATATCCATTCCTCTGCTAGTTCAGCTACATTTAGTTATTACAAGGGAACCCCTGCCACTGTTGTGGTTGCACTCTCATGGCAACACTGATGGGAGGAGAGACATTGACCCAGGGTGCAGTCTTACGTGGCACAAAAATATGCCACAGTAATTCCACCGCAAATGTCACATAAAATTGAAGACTATGATGAAATGCTTCATCCAAAATCCGCGACACATACAGTAAACATTTTTACCTAAAGTAATAGATGGTTTACATTTCCACAGCAGATTTTTCCACTGCAGCAAATTACGTCATATATGACTGCACCCTAACTGGGTTATTGCATGATTTGCTGCAGATTTGTTGCGGATTTGTTGCAGATTTCACGTCCTGATTTGGGGGTGGAAAATCCACAACGGAAGACTGTTACAGGCAAGTGGATGGGATTTAAAAAATCTCATCCACATGGCACGGAACATTTTTCGCATGGAAATCAGAGCATGCTGCAGATTTCAAAATCCACAACATGCTCATTCTGTTCTGGATGTTTACTGATTTCACCTTTTTTAATGTAAAAGAGGGTGAAATCCACATCAAAATCCACACGTAACATGTCCACAACAAATCCTCTACATGTGTGGGTACCCTAAAAAGGATTGAGGAAGCGCTAGTCAGCACCCCAAAACTCTGGTACAATCAGCTGTACAAGAGTACCCATTGTTTTAAACCTTTATAGATGCCCTTATATAAAAAGTTCCACTGTCTCAGAGAGATACAAAATTTTAAAATGTTGGTGAGGGTTATCTCTAAAAAGATTTTTTATAAATTTACCTTTGGGGGAGTTCTTACATATAGTATGTATAAGGAACCATTTTTGCTAACCTAACAAGCGTATGTTAGTATAAAGTAGGGGGCAGATGGAAGAGTATCACTGCAGGATCAGACTACACAGAGTGTGTTGGTTGTCTGTTACCATGGAGATAAATAGGTCAGTGTAGGAGCTGCAGAAACAAAACAATAGAAAATTTTTTATCAAGACCTAATGCAAAGTTGCTTTATTTTTCACTTTAGATGCATTGGGACAATTAAAAAAAATTGTTTGCGAAGGTGTACATAGCCTTTAAGGGTATGTTCACACGATCAACAAAATACATCTGAAAATACGGAGCTGTTTACGGAAGTTTTTGAGCAACTCGCGTTTTTCGCGGCGTTTTTTACGGCCGTTTTTGGAGCTGTTTTTAATAGAGTCTATGAGAAAACGGCTCCAAAAACGTCCCAAGAAGTGTCCTGCACTTCTTTTGATGAGCCGTCATTTTACGCGCCGTATTTTGACAGCGACGCGTAAAATGACAGCTCGTCTGCACAGAACATCGTAAGACCCATTGCAAGCAATGGGCAGATGTTTGCCGAGGTATTGGAGCCGTCTTTTCAGGCATAATTCGAGGCGTAAAACACCGTGTGCACATACCCTAAGGCTATGTTCACACAGGGTATTTTGCCTAGTTTTTTGACGCGGAAACCGCGTCGCAAAACTCGGCAAAAACGGCCCGAGAACGCCTCCCATTGATTTCAATGGGAGGCGTCGGCGTCTTTTTCCCGCGAGCAGTAAAACTGCCTCGCGGGAAAAAGAAGCGACATGCCCTATCTTCGGGCGCTTCCGCCTCTGACCTCCCATTGACTTCAATGGGAGGCAGGAGAAAGCGTATATCTCGCTGTTTTATGCCCGCGGCGCTCAATGGCCGCGGGCGAAAAACGGCGCGATAATCGCCGCGAAAATCGTCGTGCAGGGAGAGGAATATCTGCCTCAAAGTTCCAAACGGAACTTTGAGGCAGATATTCCTCCCCCAAAATACTCCGGGTGAACATAGCCTTACAGTTATAAATTCAGAAAATACATGGTTTCATTGCCTAACAGGTGGATGCTCACCAAAGTCTTGTTGTTGTTGCTTGCTAACTACACAATTCAATTAAATGTTCACTACATAACTATTGTGCAATCCATCCATGATTCTGATGGGATGGAAAGGTGTTTTTGTATGGATCATCACTGTTCACAACTGCATTGTATGGGTATGTTCACACGTCTTATTTACGGACGTAATTCGGGCGTTTTCCGCCTCGATTTACGTCCGAAAATGCGGCTCGATAGCGTTGGCAAACATCTGCCCATTCATTTGAATGGGTCTTACGATGTTCTGTTCCGACGGTCATTTTTTTTACGCCGCACTGTAAAAAGGCGGGGCGTAAATAGACGCCCGCGTCAAAGAAGTACCTGTCACTTCTTCAGACGTTAAATGGAGCCGTTTTCCATTGACTCCATGGAAAAACAGCTCCATTTACGTCCGTAATTGACGCAGCAAAAAAGCACCTCAACATGCCATGACGGCTGAAATTACGGAGCTGTTTTCTCCTGAAAACAGCCCCGAGATTTCAGCCGTAACGGACGCTGCCGTGTGAACATACCCTATTTCTTTAAATGAAAGCCTTTCTTTCCCCTTGACATTCATGCTTTCATTTTATGCCTCCAAAACTAAAGAAACCTGTCAGATCTTATCAGTCTTGTTTATTTCCCATGCAAATGTTAAACCCTAGGCATTAGCAAGCACCATGAACTAAGGGGTGGAGCATAAAATTCAGTAAGACTGTAATGATCTAAGCTACTTCAAGCTTAATATTAACCACAATCACCTAAATAACCACTCCTGCTGCAGAACTTCTTGCAAACCAAAGTTGTCAATCATTGTTCTGTCTCACGAAATACCTATTCTATTGCTTTGTTAATTTATAGTTTTGCATACTTCCCAGTACCCCAAATCGGTACATTTAAGACCCAGCCCAGTTCTGCCTGGGACGTCCCTAACACGGTTGGAAGTGCTCACTTTTCATGCAAATCTGATCAAACCCCCACTCCTTTTGAGGTTCGGTTCACACTATTATTGAAAATCGGGACTATTGGCAAGTATGGTTTTGCTTTTGTACAGGGAAAGACAGGATATGCATTGTAATTGTACAATCTGTGTTAATGGCATATTTACTCAAAGGGAAACTGTCAGCAGGTTGTACCCCTTTAAACTGTTCCCACCATGCCATAGCACATCTATAAAAATGTTCATTTTTTTTAACCCTTTTTAAAATTATAGCTATGTGTCCACAGTAGCGCCCCATACCTTACAAAATAAAGTAATAAAAACTCCTACGCCATATACTAATCAGGACTGAAGAGTCCGCTAGGCACATCCACAGCTCCCAAGTGTCCAGGGAAATCAGCGCTAAACTCCAGCCTATGTTTGCTTGATTGACACATTCGACATCATCCACAGGCCTTTCCAAATCCATTTAGATGGGGGCCGGTGCATGCGCAGAATGAAAATTATTTCTCTGGCCATAGCAGGGAATTCACAATGCGCTTGCGCCGTAATTCAGTGAGCTGTTGTAATTGCATTGTGAAGTCCCTGCTGTGGGCAGAGGATCATTTCCATTCTACGCATGTGCCAGTTCCATGTATAACTCAATTTGGAGGGGCCTGTGGATGAAGTAGGAGGTGTCATCTATGTCAATCATGCAAACAGGGGCTGGGTTAGCGCTGATTCAGCCAAACACTTCGTAGCTCTGGAACAAAAATATAGGATTATTGCATGAATATACATTTTTACCATTATAGTGTCATTATTGTAATAGCTTCCTTTAGCAGCAGGGAGAACTCTACTGAAGTTTCCCTTCCAGCCTGTTAGCAGGCCATGGACTGTGTTACAACAGCTTGTGACTCTTTTTCTATTCATAGACTATAGGCTAAGCCCACTTTCACATGGCTGTATTTTGCAAGCCAAAACAGAGGTGTAAATCTTTCCATTATACTTTTTCCTGTGTAAGTTCCACTGATGGTTTTGGCTTACAAATACTGATGCAAAATACTGACCAAAATTCTGCCTGATGGGAATAGCCACTAATAATAAGCTTATAGAACAATGGTGAATATAAAATTCCCTCAACCCTGCATGTTATTATTGAAACACTCCTGCTAATGAGAACAATTCCGATAATAAGTACCGATTAGTGAATTACTATTTGAAAAATTCTCTAATATTCTAGTGAAGCATATATAAGTTAAACGGGTATTCCCAACGAAGATGTTTATAGCATATCCACAGGATATGCCATAAATGTATGATAGATGCGGGTCCCAGCTCTGGGACCTGCACCTACATTGATAACGAGGGTCACCTAAACCCCGTTCTGCCTTCGAGGCGGCCGCTGATTTCAGGCAGGAGCTAGTGCGCGCGGCCCTCTACATACTACTCTATGTAAGTTATGAACACAGCCGAGCAAGCGCTTCCATAGCCACTGCCTGGAATCTGCAGCCCACATCTGCATCACCAGGCGCAATTGGGGTCAGGTGGATATGCCATAAATCTCTAAGTTGGGAATACCCCTACTAGGCAATTCTTCCGGATTTGACAGAAAATTTACTTATTCTTTCCATGTCTCTGTTCTCAGGATTTATAGGTTTCAGATACGTAAATACTAACAATCTGGATCAATGCTTCAGCTATGGAATGAAATATTACAAACATTCAATTTGTATTCCCTTCACAGGAGAAAAATCATAAATATTCTCCAAATCAAAACTCTGACATGGGATCTGTCTTTTTGAAGGAATGTTCTGCTGGTAAGACGACATCTGCTCCAGTGAAGCTTGACTTAAAGTCAATCTCTTTTTTTTTTTAGTGTGGGTTTATAATTCTGTGTATGATGAAGTCATTCTCCAGATTGTGCTGCATTCATAACATTGTTTCATGTACATTTCATATAACAAATTATTAGTATAAATGGAATTCTGCGCCGTAATAAGCCTTATGTATGCGGCCGTATTATAGATCTGTGTTGTATGGATACGAAATGCAGCACACATACTGTGGCCTGCTGTGGGTTGGTATCAGATTTCCGTTAACCTGAAATTTTACATGGCGCCAGTTCTTTCTCACCAACTCCAGAGAAAAATTGTACCATGATACATCGCTTACCATATTACAGAGCATAGAATACAGACCAGTTGGGAATCGATGTGCCACCGTACAGGATCTGTGCACATGGCAATGTTTTCATGTTTGTAGCGCTTTGGCTGCAATTGAACTATAAGCCTAAGCAAGCATTTTATGACTTATTGTCCATAATAGCTATAGATCTATATTTTACTTACTTAAAAGTGGGTGCCCAAAATTATTTTAAAAAAAAATTAAACAATCTGGCAGCACCATATGTGATAAATGTGATCAATAAAACCAATACTCACCTGTTAAAATCCCCCACTGCTCCAGCGCTGATGCTTTCTCGGTCCCTTGCCGGTCTTTGTTTACATATCTGCAGCGATTACGTGCCGTAACGGCATGTGACAGCTCCAGACAATCACTCGTTGCAGAGGTGATGCATGTGACCACTTGGGAAAGCATTTGGTTGCAATGGTCATAGAGCAATACGGCACGTCATCGCTGCTGCAATGTAAAACGAAAACCAGAGGGGGATCACGTGAGCATCAGGGGTTTCAATAGGCTAGTATTGTATTTTTTGTGATTTTATCACATATGCTGTTACCAAAATTTTTATTTAACTCCTGGACAACCCATTTAACTCTAGTCGGTAGGAAATGAATATATGATAAAATGAGAATAAAATATACAGGATAGAGAGAGAGAATATTGTTACATAATTGCCATAGTTTACAGACCCACAATAATAAATATTACATGTATGCTTTATAATAGACAACACCTAAAAAGAGTGATGTCAGGGAAACAGATATTGATCATTAAGTAAGGGCCTGTTCACATTAGCGATCGCTTTCCGTTGATGGGTTCCGTCTGAGCTTTGTTGGAGGAACCCATCAACGGATAGGCAAATGGGAACCGTAGCTTCCGTTTGCATTACCATTGATTTTAATTCTTCCGTTGCTAGTGGTTTCCGTTTGTCTCCGTTCCGTAAGGTTATCGTTTGACGGAATCAATAGCACAGTCGACTGCACTTTTGATTCTGCCAAAACAACGTAAACCTTACGGAATGAAAACAAATGGAAACCGTTAGCAACTGAAGAATTACCATTGAAATCAATGGTAATGCAAACGGAAGCTACGGTTCCCTTTCGCCTATCCGTTGATGGGTTCCTCCGACAGAAAGTTCAGACGGAAACCATCAACGGAAAGCGAACGCTGATGTGAACACACCCTGAGAAGACATTTTAATTGGCTACATGAGTCCAATGAAGTATTTTACAAGTATGTCTTCAAGCACAGTACAATCAGAATTCAGTACATTGTTATTAAATAAAGTAATTTAGGCCTCATTCACATAAAAAAATAATAATTCACATATGAAAAGAACCAAAATGGATTCATCAATAAATCCCATTGATTTCCATAGGATTCAATATGATGCCAAAAAAAAACAAAACATTTCAGCATTTGTTTCTATTAGAAGAACCTCCTTGACAAGAGGAAAAAAAAAGTTCTTCATAAAACTGACTCAATTTAACTACTAGGAAGTTTTGCATGCAAGTAAATACGTAACATATCAGTCAGGGTTTATAAGAGGTCATTTATTATAAGCAGTATCTCAATAAATTATCCAGTGAAATCCAACACTTCCAATCTAATATATTCAGACAAAGAAATTCATACTGGGAGAAGACGGAGGCTGCTGCTCTGATGGTAAAATATGGAGAATACACCTGTAGGGTTTGTTTTATGTGAATTTCATCAGTTCAAGATCATAAAGCTTCTCGAGCAGTTAAAGGGTGTATGGAAGCAAGTGCATGTGTGCATCTAGACATCTAGATGTAGCAGAGCCATATCTGTCATTTGGCACAAGTCATTCCAGGTAAACCCACTAGTTTTATCACCATGCAATCCGAAAGAGTTAAATGACAAATTCAGCACTGCTTTGCCTGTATTAGTATCAAAAGTCTGATGACCTACCTTTAAGGTGGTGATGCTGATGGACCCTGTGGAGTCTGGTCTGGTGTCCTCTGGGGAATGTAGGGATGCTGCCGGACAAACTGTTACCCATGGCATCCAAATGCAGCTCAGGAGCTTTGTGAGGGATAAACGTGCCCAGGGAAACGCAGATCTGCTGCTGACAATCTGTTTGTAGCTCCTTGAATCATCCAATATCTCCTTTTCTGCCACAGAGGGACTTGAGCCCTCACTCCCCCTCCCTTTTTGACTATTATTGCAAGCTGCTGTTTCTCCTCTGTGATATGTTTTAGATCCTTCGTCTTTTTTACTTAGATGCCCTTCTTGAAAAGGGCTGAGGGGACTTCACCATGCTTGCTATCCCGTGATCTCACCTAGCAGAGCTGCCTTCTACAGTTGGCATCTCTGCCTCTGCCAGCTACCTGGCAATGTCTGAGCTCCATATGAATATATAACAAAACATCATCTGGCCAATCCATAGTCTGTACCCGCCCAACTCTGTTGGTTTCAAACTTTAAAATTCACCAAATCCTGAATGTGCTTTATCACGCCAGATACCAAACCATCTTACCCATCAATGTACCAAAGGGCATCCTGGACAGCTTTTGGATTAATCAGAAGGCATCTTACTATAACCCAAGCTGTTCTTTGAGCGCGACCTCAAGTAGGTGCATGGATTTTCCCCCGATCTGAGTTCACACATTTGTAAAAGATCTAAAGGACATCACAAAGATAATTTAACCTGAGAACCTCAGTTTATGCGATGAGATATTTTGGCTTACAGTAAATAGTGTTTCCAATTGAAACAAACATGCATTTATTAAATAAAATACACAATGTCAATGCCCTAATGGGGTTCCTATATTTACTATCATAGTAGAACATATAGAAAAAAGGACACACTTTTGACATATGGCAAAAATAGCCATAGATCCACTATAAAATTTGGGATTTGTTGCCATTCACCTAATGCCTCAGGTGCTGCTGATGTTGTTGCTATAGACTGAATGCAGAAGTATACACTGCTTCCTTCTCACAAGAGACTGTGATGAAACTTTAAAGTACATTTACATACTATTTCATATTATTGTGAATAGTCCAAAAACAGGAGCAATGTTCATTTTCCAATTAAATCTAAAAATTATTTTTTAAGAAAAACGATTTTTTGCTAAAGTCTAGCCTCAAGGACAGATGGGAATTCGTGCCTATACAGAGACCCAATCAAACAGAGAACTTCTTAAGATCTTGCAGATTTCCCTCTGGCCACTGAGCCCTAAATAGTCTGCCTCTTCCTGTTCTGTACAGATCACTTCTCGGGAGTCATCGCATTATCATCACAGGCAGAATTATAATGAAAGGTGACAACTCTATTGTATAGCTGCAGGCAGATAACACGATAGAACACCATTGACAATAGAACATGTTGACAGCTTAACTCCTCCTCCCTCTGCCCCTTCCCTGCGCAGTGACCTCTTCATATGTCACAGAGCATGCCCGTATGAAATACTACATTTACCCTGTAGTGGCAAATGCATGGCCAACCAGAGTCTACCTAGAAATAAAAACTGATTGCCATGAGTTTCTGTAGCCTAACTCCAAAAGATCAGATGATCTCTGAGACGGCTTGAGTATTAAAAAAGGGGTTGGATAAAGAGAAAACCCCTTAAAAATAAAAATGACCCTAAATTCCCGTTTTGTGGTCCTAAAATTAACCAGTAAACCAGGACAGGAAAATAATTCAAAACAACTGCCCAGACTAGGAGACATCCGTTCCCTCTTACTGGTGTGAGGGGAAGAAAAGAGAAATTTGATAACAGGGGCACAAAATGGACTATTACCCAGTAGTAACATTTGGATTGTAGCGACTGGATCATCCCGATCATGCTGGGTGTTTTTGAAAACTTCCCTTTAAGCACTAAGTGTACATTTCATCATATTTTTAGGTTTAATAAACATTAGAACATACATACAATAACTGGTAAAAATAAATATATGTCCTGTTTCTTAAATTCTCTATATGCCAGTGCACTAGGAACTGAATGTTTGCCAAAATGGACAAAATTCACTACAGTATATAAAAACGTACATAAATAAAACATACGCCATTCTAAAAAAAAATTGAGAGCATATAGGACTTTGTAAAGAGAAATGATTGGATGTCTATAGACAGTCCATTGTAGTGTGGCCCATTGGATGGCAGAAGCACAGACATTACAGACAATTAATAAATACACAATTTTACAGTTTATTTCTTTATTAAAGCATAAAAACTTGAGTAAATATTTTGCTTTACTTATGCAGCCTTAGGGTATGTTCACACACAAACTCGAAAACGTCGCAAAATACGGAGCTGTTTTCAAGGGAAAACAGCTCCTGATTTTCAGAAGTTTTTTAAGCCGTTTTTGAAGACGTTTTTAAGTTTTTCGCAGCATTTTTTACGGCCGTTTTTTGGAGCTTTTTTCGATAGTCAATGAAAAACGCCTCCAAAAACGTCCCAAGAAGTGACCTGCACTTATTTTTCACGGACGTTTATTTTACACGTAAAAAACGCAGCGAAAAATGCTCCGTCTGAAAAGAACGCCGTTTTCCAATTGAAATCAATGGGCAGATGTTTGGAGGCGTTCTGCACCCGATTTTTCGGCAACTTTTCGGCCGTTTATGGCCTGAAAAACAGCCGAAAATAAGTCGTGTGAACATACCCTTATAACCTGCAATATAGCCAATGCACCATTCTCCAAGTTACTGCTAGAACCTATTATTTAGCTGCTTATGATCTATGCTGCACTGCCTTCTGGGATGGTAATGTTTATTTTTTTTTAATTACTCTCCAGTGTATGCTGTAAAACCATTTTTGCTGAATGCAAATCACCACAGCAAAAGCTGTACAGACGTTGAACAATCAGGAAATACTGGGAGATTTTAGCTCAGAAACCAGATGTCTGAATGCAGCTCTAGAATAGGAGACATGCTTAAGAATGTTTAGGCATCTAAAATACATATAGGAATTAAAGGGGTTTTCCCATCTTGAACATTTATGGCATATTCATAGGATCCATATGGCCATTTCTGTAATACCAGTCACCTTGCCACTGATTGCCCACCTGGATGTGACAACCAACGGCTGCCTCACAAGATTGGATTGGGGAGCCCCATTTTTGAGATAGGTGCGGATCCCAAAAGCTGGGACCCACATCTATCAGACACTTATGGCATATCCTGTGAAAATGCCATGAATGTCTAAGATGGGAATACACCTTTAAGAATTCTGTAAAAATGGTTGTCTAAGCAAAAACATTGATAGAATTTGCTATCAATGTCTCATTGGGCAATAGTCCGACCACTGTGACTCCCGCGAGAATAAAGTGGCAACAATGCTAGGAGTTTAGCACCACTTAATCTCCTGTCAGCTCCATTCTGCTTTTTTCATAGGCCACGTGGCAGACCCAATACTACAACATTACAGTATGTAAACCCTGTTGTCTTTCTCCTTTTCTACTTCTCCGTGGTCAATATAATCTTTACAGGGGTATGCTGTCCGTTTCCCTAAATCAATCTCAAGCCTTTGCACAGTTCATAATTTTACCCTAGAAATCCACAGAAAGGCCTTCCGAAAACCGAAGGCATTTGCATAGATTAATCAAATTGTACATCAAAAAACAAGGCAGATAATTCTCATTCAAGGGCAGTGGGCATGTTAACATTGGCTAACTAGGCAACTAGTCGCGGTTACATCCCATTGTAAAGTCCCCTAGTGGAACTAAAAATACATATTTTTTTTTATAAAAGTCAAATAAGGTTTTATTTAAAAAAAATATATATTTTTTCCCATAAAAGTGGTTCTATTGTTCAAGAGTGTTAAAAAAATCCTGCGTTAAATAAAATTGTAATAATATTTGGTATCGCCGTAATCGTAATAAACCGTATAATAATGGTAACACGTACTTATTCCACACGTGTAAAAGAAAAATATGCAAATCCAAGTAAATCAATCAGTCCCATTGGGGGCCATTAAAATTTTTAATACAACTGATCCCGCTATAACACAAGCCCTCATACGGCTACTTTATAGGAAAAATAAAACAATGATGGCTTTCGGTATGAGATGATGGCCACAGGTAATTGAATAACTTTTTCTGTATTTGGCTATATATATATATATTCTGTGTCTCCCTTATCTGGGATCTGATTCTAGACATTGATTCCTTGGTGGATAAGTAGTGATACACACTGTGACTTGATACTAACCTGATTAGGGTCATGGTGTTTTTTTTTCACTTGAGGCTGTTTTTAAATTATGTTTTTTTTATCCTTTTGTATATATTTGTGTGGGGCGGGGTATTTTGTCCAAATTTTGGACTAATAGAGATTATATAATAAAGAACTTTTTTGGACTATTTGGTCCGTAGAACTGCTCTGGCCTACCCATTTTTTTGGTATTACTTGTGCAAGTATTTATGTCTTGATTTTTTAAATTATGCTCAGCATATATATAGGTGTATAAAGCATTTTAAAAATAACCTATACATATTTGTTATCGCCGTAATTGTTCCCACCCATAGAATAAAGTTAACATGTTATTTATGCTGCATGGTGAACAGTGTAAATTAAAAACAAAAATCAATGGAAGAATTATTGTTCTTTTTCCATTCCTTTTAAAAAAAAAAGTTACCTAATAAGTTTCATATACCCCACAATGGTGCCACATGTCAATAATAGAAGGAAACTAGTCACTGAATGAAAACCAAAATACAATTACTTAAAAAAAAATATCAAACGAAAAAAATCCCAAGCAACACAGTATTACCCATCGGAGTCTTCATTATAATTTTGATTAGTGTTGACTCTCAGCTGACCTGTATATATTCGCATAACTTACAAGAAAGAGTTAATGAGAGTCAACTAGAAGTGGGTAGAATGGAATCTGTCCGTGGAGGAGAGAAAGCCCCAGAGTTTAGATGTTTATACTGTGTAAATGATCTAGTAGGGTATACGGCCTCCCTGTGATTGCTATAGAATGTACTCATGGCTCCAATGCGCAGTGTTTATACATAAACGGTTTATTATGTAAAATGTACATTCGTTATATTAGACAAATGCTCAGAGGACTTTTCTGAAATTCAACCCTGATTCAAATCTGATGTTCGCGTAGATCTGGCTGTACATTGAACTAACTGGTTGTCAATAAAAAATTGTACAAACAGAAGCTGGGTCATGTACAATGTATTACAAAACCGCAATGGCCCCCATGTCATCACACTGCGATTCGCTAAAAGAGACCTCAGCGTCAATCCAAGGTCCTATGGATGCGCTGAGAAATGGAGTCTGTGGTTTGCTGGATGTGGAACATGTGAAATTCTGCAGAGAACTGTGGAAAATGCCGGTTGTATTATTGGTAATGGCTGGAATGTACTTATTAATCACCTGTACTATTTACTAAGGGAAACTGAATGGTTACAGAACTACAGTATAACGCACTTACCTCTTTGCAGCTTTGTGCTCAATTTATAGAAGATAGAAGAAGCCTTGTTCAGGGACAGGGGCAGAAGGAAACTGAAGAAAAAAAATAAAACTAAACGTTATAACACATTAAATAAAATAAAATAAAAACAGAATAGAAAAATATAAGAATGTCATATCATATTATTTATAATGATAAAAACAACGGTGATAAGTTTCCTTTAAGGATAAATCCTGTTAAGATAAGGAAAATCTTGGTTCTCCGTTTCTTCCTAAATATTTATCAAATTATTACGAAGCTGGGAGATCTTGATCCAAGACCCCAACAATGCATTGAATAAAATGGGGCTTGATTTGTGTATATTAAGGGGATTATCTGCTTTAGACAATTCCTATCAAGGGCATACAGACTTTAATAGATCAGGAGCAGACACTGACAACATAGAACAACTGTGCAAGAACAGTACACATGCTCCTTAAATATATGGTTTGACCACCCCTGAGCTTACCTGGCTAAAACTAGTTATGATGTCACAGTAGCTTACCTGACTAAAACTAGTGATGTCACAGATGCTTACCTGAGTGATGTAATAATAAAGCATGTTAACTGTCTAAAACCTGCGGTTTACTTCAATTTAACACTGACAGACGTTTACCTGACTGAGACCCACTTATGATGTCACAATAGTTTACCTGACTAAAACGGTTGTGATGTAAAGCCAGGTATGATGTCACAGCAGCTCACCTTACTGAAACCCATTTGTGATATCGCAGTGGTTTACCCAGGGGCAGACAAAAACACAGAGGGCAAAAACACACTATGAGCTCTATGTGCATTACACGGACCATCCATTACTTTCAATTGGCGCCGGGTAATTACTCATTGAGGAATAAAATTGAAAAGATTAAAATGGGAACTTGTGGCCGCTTTCCTCAGTGCAATCAGATGACTGCGGGTGAGTCCCACTATTGGGTGTGTGGCATGGCATGCCAAAGCTTTAGACTATGCAGAAGTAGAAAACACCTTGGGGGCTAAAGACCACCTGGCTACAGCATAATAGCAGAATTAAAAGAAGGTTGTGCAAGGTTCCTCTATTTATAAAATACTTGCGTTAAGATCATTTTGGCACGTTCTTGAACAGACTACACGGGCCATGCAATCAGACAAAAAAAAGTCCAAGATTTTTTTTTAATACATTTTGTCTCAGTGGGTAACCAGAATGAAACTTGCTATAAAATCACAATCTTCAATGGAGCAATCATTTGTAGGTCAGCTTTCTTAACACAGTACCTCATATAAGTCATAGACAAGGGCGCTATTAGGATAATTGGTGCTCTGTGCAGTACTTTCTGTTGTTTCCTTGCCCCACTTATGGTGTACCATATAGTGCCCAAATAACATGATAGTGTACAAACGGGGGGGGGGGGGGGGGCCTGAATAACGCTGCAGCTCTTTCTAAGGTATGTTAGTAATACATCATTTTTATTTAGATTAGGGCACCATTTGCTTTCTCTAAGGGTATGTTCACACGTAGTCAACCAAAACGTCTGAAAATCCAGAGCTGTTTTCAAGGGAAAACAGACCCTGCTTTTCAGACGTTTTTTTACCAACTCGCATTTTTCGCGGCGTTTTTCGCGCCGTTTTCGCAGCGTTTTTTACGTCCGTTTTTGGAGCTGTTTTCATTGGAGTCTATGAGAAAACAGCTCCAAAAACGTCCAAAGAAGTGTCCTGCACTTCTTTTAACGAGGCTGTATTTTTACGCGTCGTCGTTTGACAGCTGTAAATAACAGGTCGTCTGCACAGTACGTCGGCAAACCCATTCAAATGAATGGGCAGATGTTTGCCGACGTATTGGAGCCGTATTTTCAGACGTAAAACGAGGCATAATACGCCTCGTATACGTCTGAAATTTGGCCGTGTGAACATACCCTTATAATTGCCTCATAGGTCAGCCATATGAATTACTAATCTCATGATCACACAGTAAACTCCTGTAAACTTATGCGCGGTCAGATGTTTGGTTGTCACAGTAGTAAATGTGTAACTTGTTCAAGTGCTTTTATTACAGAGAATTTTTACATGGAATAAATTCCTGCAGTCACCTCAGCATTAGGTTTGTTCCCACGTTATTGTTTTTTTGTTTTTTTTTTCTTTTCAATGTTGCTTATAGTTTATTTATAGCAAAATCCTAACTCCTGAAATAAAACATTACAAGTAATGCAAACAATGGAGGGAATTTATTAACTTTTCTATTTACATCAGTACTCTGGCATAGAAAAGTCACAAATGGACAAGCATTTTTTTAATCACTGGCACACGAACAGCCAATTTATTAACCCCTTAGCAAAATGTGACGTAATTGTTCGTGAAAGACGCCAAGGGGGAGTATGGAGCGAGCTCACGGACTGAGCCTGATCCATACTCAGCGGGTGTTGGGTGTAACAGTCGACACCTCACTGCAACTCCGATCCTGGTTGTTTAACCACTTAGATGCTCTGGGCAATAGCGACCACGGCGTTTAAGCTGTTAGACAGAGAAGGTCAGCCCCCTCCAACAGCCCATTCCACCCCACCTCCCCGTGATGCGATTGCTGGGTGCCAGTTTGTCAAGGCAGCCTGGGGTCTAATAAAAACACCCAGGTCTGCAAACTTTGTATTTGTACGAGCGATCCAAATAAATGAATAAAAATTAACATAATTAGTATTGCCGCGTCTGTAAAATTATGAACTATTTTAATATAATATTTATTAACCCACACTGTGAATGCCGTAGGACACCTCACTTCCCCAAAAGGACGTAAAAAAAGGGATCAAAAAGTTGTATGTTCCCCTAAATAGTACCGATAAAAACTACAGCTAGCTCCACAAAAATAAGCCCTCACTCCACTCCATCGACAAAAAAAAATGTAAAAGTCATGGCTCTCAGAATATGGCCACATAAAACAGATTATTTTTTTTTTTTTTTTTTTTTTTTTTGTAAAAGTAGTACATTCTGAAAAGAACTATATCAATTTACTATCGCCATAATCACATTGACCTGCAGAATAAAGTTAACATGTCGTTTTTGCCGCATGGTAAACGCCATAAAAACGATACCCAAAGACTATTGGTAGAATCAAAGTTTTTTCCCATTCCAACCAACAAGTAATTTTTTTACAGTTTCCCAGTACATTATGTGGTACATTAAATAGTACAATTAAAAACTACAACTTGTACTGCAAAAAACGAGCCCTGATACGGCTATGTCGACAGAACAATTAAAAAGTTATGGCTATTGGAATGCAACCATGCAAAAACAAAAATTAAAAAGCAAAAATTATCTTGGTCACCAAGGGGTTAAGAGGCGTGCACCTCTTAATAAATTAGGTGCATCTTACTCCAGCGAGGTTTATGTTAAGACTGGCAAATGAAACGCCAATTTGAATAAATTTCCACAAATATGTTATAAAGACTCACATCAAAAGCCAGGATGACTGTGGCCCCCTGCTGGCCATGGCATCAAACAACTCTCCTAAATCTAAAAAAAGGGGTATAAGTATTGGAATTAAAGCCTATTTAATGTAAAACGTCAGGTAGAAAACCTAGAAAAAAGTACTCCTTGTGTTGGGGCTCTTGTGCTCATGTAAAATGTAAAAGTTTTGTAGTTTTGTATTTTTCCACTATACTTTGGGACAATACCTCACAATTTTCAAGATCTGCTTGTAGTCATTAAATAAAACTTCCAACAATTGAAAATCTGTCCCCGTCCTGTGATAAAGTAATTAGACTGTGTGAACTGGAAATGCTGCCCCATAGCAACTAAGGCGATCACTGTTTTCATATTTAGTTTTCTATTCTGAAAAAGTTAACCCTTTAATGACAAGCCATTTTTTTGTGTTTTCATTTTCACTTTTCCTCCACCTAGTTTTTAATGACAACATTTTATCTAAATTACCATATAATTTTCTAGGAAACATTTGAAAAATAATTTTGTGGGGTGGAATAGAAACAAAAACAGCAATTTTCCCATTTTTTTTAGGGGGATTTTATTTTATGGGTAACCGCAGTAAAAATTACATATTCACTTTATTCTGTGGGTCAATACGATTACGGCGATACCAAATTTATGAAGTAATTTTTATGTTTTACCATTTTCAAAATAAAAACATTTTCTAAAAAAAAATAAAAGTGTTTTGTGTCGCCATATTCTGAGACATAGAACTTGTTTCCTTCAATGGAGCTGTGTGAGGGCTTGTTTTTGCAGGGCAAGCTTTAGTTTTTATTGGTATCAATATGGGTCACATACAGTGGCGGATTATCATATGGGCGGTTCGGGCGGCCGCCTGGGGCCCGAGGCTCCCAGGGGGCCCATGGCAGCCCGAACCGCACATAGTCTGTCAAAACTATTCAGCGCGCTAGCGCTGCTAACTGCCGCTACGAAGATGGGGAGGAGCAGAGAATTGGCCAAGATAGGGGTAGGACACGCCTCCCTGACAAGTGCGGGCACCGCCATTGAGTAACAGAACAGCGACGGACAGCTGTTCTGTTACTCCAAAGCTGGAATAGAAGAGCCGGGCGGGCGGTCACCGGCGCTGAGGTTAGTACAGGCTTATCCTCCTGCCCAACTGGTTCCCGACCGCTGGATGTATTTTTACGGCCAGCGGTCAGGGACGGGTCCTTAAAAGCCGAGACATAGACTTTCTACGGCTCGGGTTTTAACTTGCTGCCCGCGCGATCGGGCAGCTGAATGTCGGGTCTCCGGCTGTCAGTGACTGCCGGGGACCGACCCTGAGGAGAAGACAGAAGCAGCTTTCGCTGCTTCTGTCTTCTCCGATGTCTTTTTACACAGCGCTCAATGAACGCTGTGTAAAGGAATAGAGATAGCAGCAGCGGCGCTGTGTCTATTCCTCCCGGTGATCATGTGACTGGTCACATGATCGCCGGGTGCCGTTAGTGGCAGGCTGCTACTGGGTCTTACTAGACCCAGCACAGCCCTATTAGTGACAATCGTCACTATGAGAGGGCTATGCAGCTCCAGTTACAGTGGAAAAGATGGTGTAAAAGAAAGAAAAAAATATATAAAGTTCCCCAAAGGTCTTTTTTGACCTTTGAGAAACAGACCATAGTAATAAAAAAATAGTAAAGTAAAGTGCAAAAAAAATAATAAACACACATAAAATACCCACCCCCAAAAAAAACATTCCCCCTGCCAATCATTGTTGTAACGCTAGCGCTGACCCAATTACCCTAATATAGACATGCAATATATTAAAATTTACGGTAAACAATGACGATTACAAATAAAAGGTCTATTTTAGGGTAAAACTACGTTATTACCAAAAAAAAATAGCTGAAACGTAAAAAAGCTTATTTTTTTACTATTATTTTCAAACTTTATGAATAAAAATTCTAAAATAGCAAAAAAGGTGTGTATAAAAACACGAAACCCGCATTGTCTACGGAAAAAACATCGCAAAAATCACGTCGGTTTTATTTATTTTTAATAAAAATGTGTGTTTGGTGCAACTTTGTAATTACGTTTTATTAAAAAATATTTTCACTTTTTGAGATACAGCTGCTTTGTATCCTGTATCTGTCAGGTCAGCAGGACTGAGTCGTTCTGAGTCATTCTGCAGAAATGAGTCATGGCCGGGAGAAGTCGTCATGAGCGCTGGACCGGATGGAGAAGAAAAGAGGAAAAAAACTACTAGAATCTGAGACGTCGTCACCTGTGAGTCACTAGATTTATAGAGAATCTGTCACCTCTCCTGACATGTTTATTATAGGAAATCCTTGTATTTCACAAAAAGTCTTTCTGCAGTCCAGGACTGATAGACAATTCCCCTTCTCAGGAGGATGTGTCCCTGCACAGTGTGATACTGTCAGTATGTAGGGACACCGCGCTGTGACAAGGGAAATCGTAACACTGTGTTAATGCTTGCCCAAAAAGGTAGTGTTAAAAATAGTTACGGCGCGGCAGGGCGGCGGTGAAGAAGGGGGGCCCAAGTTTGGGTAACAGCCCAGGGCCCATGGTCTACTTAATCCGCCACTGGTCACATATGACTTTTTTTGGGGGGAAAACGAGTAAATAAAACAGCAATTCTGGCATTTCTATTCATTCTTTTACTGCGTTCACCGTGCGGGTAAACAATGTTATATTGTAATAGTTCAGATGATTACGGATGCAGCGAAACCAGTTATGTTTTTTACATTACTCTTTGGGAAAAATGGGAAGAGGACGTCAATTTCCCCGCCGCCATATTGCCAATCGCCTAGGAACTGCTAACCTTACAATGAAACACAGTCAACCAAACAAAAAACAATTGCTACACGGAATACACACATGCAGATCCCACCTGATCCTCTTCTGTTCTTGTAAAACGTTCAGGAACAGTTTAGCATTTAGCATTGCAACAATTAAAAAAATAGTGATGGCCGTTCTTGACAGTCTCTTTCTGCACACCTTAGGATCCTACACCTTACTTATAGATGCAACATACGGAGCAATGAGATGAAACTATGATATTGAGTGGCTACAATTTAAACAACGCATAAAACTATTTTTATATGTAAACACAGATTTTTTTTTAATTTTTAAATATTTCTAACTGGTTATAACAAAAATGATAAGACATTTACACAGTTATGTAAATACACTACTCTACAATATACTTCATCGTCTGCTGACTGTTACCATTTCCTGAATATTCATCCAGGTAATATTAAATTTTCTGTCCACCAGAACAAATAGGGCGGCTCTGAGAAGTAGTCCACATAGAACGATGAGCACTTCTGCTAAATCATGTCAATGTTGCGAAGACTAAAGGCTCATTTACACGGACCAGTGATCGGGCAAACGTGCTTTCGTTCATACGAATGCTTTTTCCTGATCATAAACAGGGCAGCGATCAGTTGATGAACGAGCAAACGCTCATCCGTCAGCTGATTTAATCTTTCATGTTGCCCTGAAAAACATAGTTGTCGGGAGCCCATCTCCCACGTAAACAGGGTGAAGTGCTGCCAACATTACGTATTCTGTATAAGGACCAAACAATCGTATAAACGATCCTTCGTGGGAGTCGTGGGAGTCATGTGTCTTGAAAGGACATTCTCGGTCCTCCAGAGTGAGATGTTGTTTGTAACTGCTCTCCGATCCAGCTAATTGATGGCGGTTATGAATGAGGAACTTTACCCCCTAAACCCACTGCTAACTCAGAACGCTAATAAGGTATTCAAAATGGGTTGTTTTTCAAACCAGACTACTCCTTTAAGAATTATAAGATTAAACAGGGGCCATAGAACTACTGACTTGGTGGTAAATATGCATATACCTAAAAAAGAATGCAAAGAATGCCAGTAGATATGCCTTTGCATATTTAGAGTAATGGCCCTACGGTGCAGATTTACAGAATATATATATTCACACATACATAATGTTTATTTTTGGGTTCAAGTTAAAATTTTAGATGTGTTCTTTATAAGAATTTGTTTTTTCTTTGTGGTTAAACACTCAAACTTACTACATCAGTCCATGGTTTATGTTATTAAATAAGGCTGATATATTGCGGATTTCCAGCACCATGCTTTCCACAGTTTATGCCAGTGTATAAAAATGGAATATTAAAAAAGTTCAGAGATCTTTCTTAATATCAAACTACCATACAAGTTGAATTTATTATGAATTCCTAAAAATGGTTCCTGGATTCAAGGACAAGATAATGAGCAGCACAGCCCTTATATTCTATACTGTTAATAATACAGGATGGTAATTTATACAACAGTCTATATCTTGCATTCTATTCACAAACTATAGACTGTGGAACGGAGCGCATTTCCCTACTGAAGGATTCAATGGCATAAAATTTGTCATTCCCTTCATGTGTGTCCTATCCTATAGGTGGCACTAGAGGGACAGTTTTCTTCCTTCTGAAGGAGGGCTGTTTTGCATACTTTTCCCAGGGAGCATTGCTGGATCTCCACAAGGAGAAACAGTACTTTCCAAGAGCTACAATAACAACTGCAACTTACTTACTTCTATAACACATCTTTGTAGTTTTATTCAACTGTAAACCTATGATTTAAACATAAAAATAAGGCTTAAGAAAAAAAAAAAAAAAAGACAAAGATGGAAATAAATGTAAGTAGGAATCACACGAAACAGCTGTGTAGCCTAATGGCCTTAGAGGTGGGGTTTAGCCAAAGAGACAGCCAAAGAGACAGCGCTTAGTTTGCATGATTTCCATTGCAATTTTATTTCACCTTAGTATCCCTTTAACTAAAACTATATTTTAAGTCAGCTTGGCCCTGA
This sequence comes from Rhinoderma darwinii, assembly GCF_050947455.1. NCBI lineage: Eukaryota > Metazoa > Chordata > Amphibia > Anura > Rhinodermatidae > Rhinoderma > Rhinoderma darwinii. The sequence goes on along the minus strand of NC_134697.1, from coordinate 36,630,948 downwards.
TGTCTGCACGGACATAAAAACTGATAGTTTAATGAATTAACAAAGCGAGTCCTATCATCCTCCCACAGAATAATAATAAGCACACGTTTTATTCTGCTGTAATTAATTAATAACTTCCTCAGTAATTGCCCCAGGAGCATGATCCCCTACCAGTGCCTTGATCTCCTCTCCTGACACCAGTCTATGCAGCTCTTGTCTTGTGACCTGCAAGCATGAGGTAATACTGAGGTTATCTCTGTACTGTGGCCATTCATAAATCAAGTTTGCCTTCCCACGGGAAAGTTCTTTTTTTCCAGTTATAAATGATCTCTTACTACAAAGATTAATCCATGACGTCTGTGCTGAAAGTCACCAATACTGCTCATTATAGACTTTAGAATTGCTGCATATATATCGCTGTGTTTACTTATGCAAAAGACAGAAAGAATTAATCAGAATTACAGAGACAGGTTTTTTTCTGAAGACTGAAATTTGATTTGACATGTTTGACAGAAAGGGTTAATATCACTTTGATATAACTTGAAATATTGTTCTACTACATTCTCATATGCTTGTGTAGGAAAAGTCAGACTGTTCTGCGAAGCAAAGTGCATAGAGAACCTCACAGTTGTATTTCTAGTTTCTAAACAGATCCATGCGATTCCCATACATACAAAAATGGCAATCAAAGCTGTTCTCGTTTTATCAGTACCCAGGACATGCAAACGAGGTGACTGAACAGTATTTACTCATTGTACCATGTTCATGTAAAAATAAGTGGAATTGTTCTCTATATTTGTGCAAAAAGAAGGACAAAACAATTTTGAAATAGAGAAGGAATTCTCTTTTAAATTAGAAAAAAAAACCTGAATGTGGTGCCAACCATAAGGCTATGTAAATACTGAATTCCGAGCTGTACAGGTGGTACTGCCCATCAGAGCCCATGCAAATAAAGGGCCCAAACTCACTTGTGAGCTGCCACTCACCTGCTACTCACTAGTCACCGCATTTGCACTTATTTAATAGATAATGATGTGCAAACCGGGTTCCTAACATGGTGCCCTAAATTTCACATGTGTAAATGCACAGGCATCAATTAATATTCGGTTCCCCTCCCACATGGACCAACTAAAAATATTATATGGACCTGAGGGGCTGCATTAAGATTATGTTTTTCCAATTAATATCAAATTCCCTGTGAGAAGTATAACCGCCTTTCCCAAGTGCTTATTAAATATGTTCACAAGGATGGTGTTTGGTGAACATAATAAGAAGTTCAGGGGCACTGACCATTTGCTTGTATGGGGCTAATATTTATAAATGCAGCCCAGTCTGAATTTCAGACAAAGGGCGCTATGGGACTTTTTTTTTTTTTTAACAATCTTAACATTATATCAGCCAATGACCATCAGGCCTGCAATTCTAAGTGGGTTATTTAGATATAGATTATGAAGCAAAATGTGCCAGAATTGGGTCAAATTGGGCACTCAATGGGCTCAAAATCACATCGCTCGACAACATAAATCTATTCAAAATACACACCAAAAATGATAAAAATTCTACTTCCTGTTAGGGGCGTAACTATAGGGGTGCAGAGGTTGCATAAGCACCTGAGCCTTAATGTCACCCCAAAAATTTTTTTTATATCAGTTTGATGTTAGTGTTTTATTAAAAACGTTTATATTTATTTGTGTGTTTGTGTGTTACTTTTTTTTATTTTTTAACTTTTTCTTCCCTATGGGGGCTGCCATTTTTTTCTCCATTTCTGTATGTGTCGATTAACGACACATACAGACATGGAGTACGGCAGCTACAGTCCCATAGTGAATGCGAACGGGGCCCGTTCCATCCACTATGGTGTACGCCGTCTGTGTGGGAACGGCGCATGCGCCACTCCCACACAGTCCAAGTTGAAATGTGCGCCGTCCGGCGCCATTTTCCTGTAGACCGGAAGTCGCGGCCGGACAGTAAGATTACTACTTCCGGTCGCGTCTTCCGGACTTGTGCACTTGGAGCAGCGGCAGCAGACGGAGCGGACGGACCGGAGGGAGCGGCGGCGACTGGAGCAGGTAAGTGATTTCTGTGTATGTAAGTGTTATACTGTGTGTTTACTAGTGTATGTTAACCTACTACACTGTGTGTTAGCTCAAAAAATGGCGACACACAGTGTAGGAGGTTAGACCGTTCAATCCCCTCGTTTCTCCCGGCACTAGCCAGGATAAAGGAGGGGGGGATTCTGAGAGCTCACTAGAGCGAGGGATTTTTTTCCAATTTTGCAGCATAAAGCAATGTGGTTGCTTTACCACATGCAATGCTGCAATTTTGGGAATTGCTCCATCTAGTGACCAGCACTGGGAAATATTATAAATTAGAATCCAATTTATAATATTTCCTGACTCGTGAAAAAAATAAAAAAAATTAGAACAATGTTTAATCACCTACACACTAATTGTTTAACTAAAAAAAAAAAAACATGTTTTGCTAAAAACACATTCCCTTTAAGGACCAATGGTATCTTTGTCAAATAAGGGCACACAAGTGTTTTTTTTATCCCTGCACTGACATTACTGCGTGCATTGTCCTTGTATTATGATGCTGTGTTTATTATCTCTGTGGTGTGAGATCACCATGTGCATTATCCTTGTATTACAATGCTGTGTTTACTATCTCTGTGGTGTGAGATCACTGTGTGCATTATCCTTGTATTCTGATGCTGTGTTTATTATCTCTGAGCTTTCATATCACTGTGGTCTTTAACCACTTGCTCTGACATCAATATGTTTATTATCTCTGTTCTGTGACATCAGTCTGCAATAACCCTTTTCTATGACATATCCATATATTGTGGCATCACTGTGTTTGTTATTCCTTCTTTGTGAGCATCTCTATATTGTGAAACACTGACCATAATTACTGCACTGTGACATCACTGTGTGCAATAACCCTTTCTTTCTATGAGCTCCCAGTATTTATTATAACTGTACTGTGACATTACTTCTACTATTCATGCTTTGCTGTTACTTCACTTTGGCAATGGCCCATGTGCTGTGACGTCACTTGGCTCATTATTCCCATACTGTGATATCACTGTGCACTATAACCTATCACTTCAGATGGTTAACTATCCATATACTGTCAGATCACTGTTTGTTATTTTTGTTTTGTGACATCACTGTGTGCATCATCCTTCTATTGTGATACCTCGGACTGTTAAAGAGGCTCTGTCACCAGATTTTGCAACACCTATCTGCTATTGCAGCAGATGGGCGCTGCAATGTAGATAAGAGTAACGTTTTTATTTTTTTAAAAACAAGCATTTTTGGCCAAGTTATGACCATTTTTGTATTTATGCAAATGAGGCTTGCTAAAGTCCAAGTGGGCGTGTTTAAAGTAAAAGTCCAACTGGGCGTGTATTGTGTTCGTTACATCTGGGCGTGTTTACTTCTTTTACTAGCTGGGCGTTCTGATGAGAAGTATCATCCACTTCTCTTCAAAACGCCCAGCTTCTGGCAGTGCAGACACACAGCGTGTTCTCGAGAGATCACGCTGTGTCGTCACTCACTTCCTGCCCCAGGTCCTGCATCGTGTCGTACGAGCGAGGACACATCGGCACCAGAGGCTACATTTGATTCTGCAGCAGCATCGGCGTTTGCAGGTAAGTCGATGTAGCTACTTACCTGCAAACGCTGATGCTGCTGCAGAATCAACTGTAGCCTCTGGTGCCGATGTGGCCGACACGATGCAGGACCTGGGGCAGGAAGTGAGTGACGTCACAGCGTGATCTCTCGAGAACACGCTGTGTGTCTGCACTGCCAGAAGCTGGGTGTTAACGAACAGAAGTGGATGATGGTGATTCGTCAGCATCATACACTCCCATTCCTAACGCCCAGCTAGTTAAAGAAGTAAACACGCCCCGATGTACGCACATAATACACGCCCAGTTGTACTTTTACTGTAAACACGCCGAGTTGTACTTTTGCAAGCCTCATTTGCATAAATACAAAAATGGTCATAACTTGGCCAAAAATGCTCGTTTTTTAAAAATAAAAACGTTACTGTAATCTACATTGCAGCGCCGATCTGCTGCAATAGCAGATAGGGGTTGCAAAATCTGGTGACAGAGCCTCTTTAAGCTGGCCATAGGCACGAGATATTTATCTGTAGACCATTGGCAGATCCAGCTAAATTTGGTGAGATCTGCTGACTATCGGATGTCTGTGGTGGTCATACACATACGATTAACAGCAGATGCTACAAAATTAGCTGTATTTTCCAATGATCTGCAGATAAATAATTAATGTCTATGGCCAGCATTATTCCTGTGCTGTTACTTCACTTTGGTTATTACTTATGTGCTGCGTCATCACAATCTGTATTATACCTGTGCAGATATATCACTGTTTATTATCTCATCTCTGTATTGTGACATCACTGTGTTTATTATCTCTGTACTATGACTTCACTCTGTTTATTCCCATCCCTGTGGTATATCAGTATTCCTTGGCAGTGAGATCATGGTGTGCGTTTCAGGGGTATAGATATATGAGGTCCAGAGGTTGTCCAATGGTTACTCTGCCTTAGAGGATACTACTATTGTAAATTACAGGTAAAATTAGGGGCCATGTTACAGAGTGTGTTAGGGCCCAGAAAAGTTATGCCTCTGCTTCCTATTACACGCAAATTTGATAATTATCATTCTAAAACCTTATAAGTATTCAAATATTATATATTACCATTACATCAATGAAGGCAAATAATGCTATAAACTTTTACTGTGCAAAATCGCTGACAAAATGACTGATACAACTAATTCTACAGCAAAAGCAATTAAAGGGATATTCTGGTAGTAGGAAATGATCACCAATCCACTGGATAGGTGATAACTGCTAGATCGGTGAGTGTCCAAATGCCGAGTCCCCATCGATTGCCAGAATGGGGGTCCTGTGTCCCTCAATTCCCCAGCTGCAGGATCGCTGTCCGGATGAGTTGAAGGGTGCAGAAGTATCTGTCAGTGCCATAGAGTTTTAAAATGGAGCGGCAGGGTACTCCTGGCAGAGGTATTGGGGCTGCGAGAATGGGAACACAGAACCCCATTCTAGTGATCAGTGGGAGTCCCAGTGGTCCCACTTCACGAATATAGCAATTATCACCTATCCAGTGGATAGGTGATAATTTGTTATTACCGGAATACCCCTTTAAAATATATTGAATTTGGTATAGGACCAGGATATGCAGTGCCCATATATCTAGTACTAAGTATACTAACAATCTTATAGACCGAAACAGACAGAGAATAGTGTGCGGTGTCTGAAAAACCATACCAGGAGCAGCTCTAAGTTTTAGGTGTCCCCTAATGAATGTGCAAAAGATTGAATGTTTATATTAAAGTGACAAGTATTCCCTCTCCAGTGTCTTCTGCCGAGAGGGAGTCGACTGCGCTATTGATTCCATCAAGGACAACGGTACCCTGTCACAACGGTGACATACGGAAACCATGAGCAACATTTTGATCAATGGTGAGGGAAACGGAAGCTAAGGTTTCAGTTTGCCTTTCCATTGAGGGGTTAACCCAATGGAAACCTCCGATGGAACCCCTCAACGGAAGGGCAACGCTGATGTGAACAGGCCCTAAGATGTTTCACCGAAAAGCAGAAATTTATTAGGCTGTGAAATAAAGTAAAAACCACTGGAGGGCACTGTCTACATTCATTTGTAAAAGTTGAATTGATGTCTAAGTGTTCTCTTGGTTACAGTTTCCCTTAGTATTATGATTATTATCCTCAATGCAGTATTATACTCTCATTAATTCATCAAAAGTGCAAAATAACAGATCAGATATTTAGAAAAGATTCAGAGAAACATTGCAGCCTTAAGAAAATATCCATTAATTTGCTGATCAAAGTATTTGCTTCAAGCCCATAAACGCCAAGACCCCACAGAGCACCATTGACACATTTGTGATGCAGCCGGCAGCTGAGCAGGCACTGGGTTTTCAACTTTGCAGTTAATAACCACACGGTATTGCTGGTAAAACAGCTATTTACCTGCAAAATCGTGCGGCCATTAACCCCTTCCCGCCGCAGACACTTTTGGACTAAATGACAAAGCCACATTTTTCAAATCTGACATGTGACACTTTATGTGGTAATAACTCTGGAATGCTTATACCTATCCAAGCTACCTATCCATGTTTTCACGTGACAAATTATACTTTATGTCAGGGGTAAAAAAGTGAAACATTTTTTCAAAAAGAATTCGCTTTAGCTCAAATTTTTTCATTTTCTCAACAAATAAAGGAGAAAAAGCACCCCAACATTTGTAAAGCAACTTCTCTGGAGTACAGAAATACCCCATATGTGGTTATAAACTGCTGTTTGGGCACACAGCAGGGCTTAGAAGGGAATTACTATTTTTAGTGCAGATTTTGCTGGATTGGTTTCTCCGCACCGTGTTGCTTTTACAAAGCCCCTAAGGTATCAGTACAGTAAAAACTACCCAATAGTGACTCCATTTTGCAAACTACACCCCTTGAGGAATTCATCTAGGGGTGTAGTGAGCATTTTGACCCTACAGGTGTTTCATAGATTTAATTAGAATTGGGCAGTGAAAAAATTACTTTTTTTCCCCCAATAACATGACAAATCGGCGCTGTAATGTAGATAACAGCAGTGGTTTTTATTTTGAAAAACAATCATTTTTTAGCAAGTTATGAGCAATTTTCGATTTCGTTTCTCAATGGACAACTGGGCGTGTTTTTACTTTTGACCAAGTGGGTGTTTGTAATGGCAGGAAGGGGGTGAAGGGAAGGTGAGCCCAAATCTACCCACCGCCCTGTCCCTGCCTACTTGCAACGACCCGCCCTAGGCGACGGGGTACAACTGGGCGGCGGTCCCTACGCTGACTAAGTGCACGGGAGAACAAACAGGGAACACGTAAGGGAAGGGGCAGTAGCCCACGGAACGCCGAGGAAAGGGAGTGGTGAATGAGATGTCAGGACCAGGATGAAGTGGAGTATACCCAAGTGAGCACGGAGGAGGAAGCAAGCCGGAGGCAAAGCAAAGCGGGTTAAGCAGAACAGCAGCAAGGCAGAAGCACGGCAGGAGCAGGCAGGAGCAAGCAGCAGTGGGGCCAGGAATCCAAAAGAATTACAAGCACTGAGGAGGAGAACACAGCATGTAATAAAGGACAGGGGGCGGAGCTAACTCAGACTGACCAGGCCGCGATAGGCTCTCCCACTCCTGAGCCTGCCACCCTGGTTGGTGGGAGATGGTGTCAGTCGAACAGGTCTGGCCTCAGGTGTGGATTTATTAATCCCAGGAGTATACCTAGACGTAGTACCTGGCAGATCCCTAACAGTACTCCCCCTTTTATGAGGGGCCACCGGACCCTTACTAAGAGGACCCGGTTTAGTAGGGATAGGATAAGGTAAATCAATAAAAGGCATTTTTAGAGACATAGCAAATTCCACAGACATGATATTAGCAGATGAGCCAGAATCCACGAAGGCACTGCCAGTGGCAGACCGGCCAGCAAACGAGACTTGAAAGGGAAGCAAAATTTTATTGCGTTTCACATTAACGGGAAATACCTGTGCGCCCAAGTGACCTCCCCGATGATCACTTAGGCGCGGAAGTTTTCCGGCTTTTTATTCTTGCGCCTGGGACAGGTGTTCAGAAGATGCTTGTCGTCCCCACAGTAGAAGCAGAGACCATTCATTCTGCGAAACTCCCTACGTTGTCGAGGGGACATTGAGACCCCGAGTTGCATAGGTACCTCCGAGTCCTCCGTGGAGGGGCGAGGAGAAGGGACCTCGGGGGGGATCGCAGAAAAGTCAGAGGGGAGCACATTGAAGCGTTCAAGCTGACGTTCCCTGAGACGTCGGTCAAGTCGTACTGCTAGGGCCATAACCTGGTCAAGGGAGTCAGAAGAGGGGTAGCTAACCAGCAGATCCTTCAGGGCGTCAGATAATCCTAACCTAAACTGGCACCTTAGGGCCGGATCGTTCCACGGAGAAGCTACGCACCACTTCCTAAAATCAGAACAGTACTCCTCAACCGGTCTCCTACCCTGACGTAAGGTCACCAGCTGACTCTCGGCTAAAGCAGTCCTGTCAGTCTCGTCGTAAATGAGTCCGAGGGCAGAGAAAAAGCGATCAACAGAGGAAAGTTCAGGGGCGTCAGGAGCCAAGGAGAAGGCCCACTCTTGGGGCCCTTCCTGGAGTCGGGATATGATGATACCCACCCGCTGGTTCTCGGAACCTGAGGAGTGGGGTTTAAGGCGGAAATACAGTCTGCAACTCTCCCGGAAGGAGAGAAACGTCTTACGGTCCCCTGAGAACCGGTCAGGTAACTTGAGGTCGGGTTCTAGAGGTGAGGTGAGGGGAACTACTACGGCAGCGTCACCCTGGTTGACCCTCTGGGCCAGGGCCTGGACCTGTAGGGAGAGGCCCTGCATCTGCTGGGTCAGGGTCTCAAGGGGGTCCATGATAGCGTCAGCGTAGGGGAAATGGTAGACTAGGTAAGAGGCTTGTAATTATGTAATGGCAGGAAGGGGGTGAAGGGAAGGTGAGCCCTAATCTACCCACCGCCCTGTCCCTGCCTACTTGCAACGACCCGCCCTAGGCGACGGGGTACAACTGGGCGGCGGTCCCTACGCTGACTAAGTGCACGGGAGAACAAACAGGGAACACGCAAGGGAAGGGGCAGTAGCCCACGGAACGCCGAGGAAACGGAGTGGTGAATGAGATGTCAGGACCAGGATGAAGTGGAGTATACCCAAGTGAGCACGGAGGAGGAAGCAAGCCGGAGGCAAAGCAAAGCGGGTTAAGCAGAACAGCAGCAAGGCAGAAGCACGGCAGGAGCAGGCAGGAGCAAGCAGCAGTGGGGCCAGGAATCCAAAAGAATTACAAGCACTGAGGAGGAGAACACAGCAGGTAATAAAGGACAGGGGGCGGAGCTAACTCAGACTGACCAGGCCGCGATAGGCTCTCCCACTCCTGAGCCTGCCACCCTGGTTGGTGGGAGATGGTGTCAGTCGAACAGGTCTGGCCTCAGGTGTGGATTGATTAATCCCAGCAGTATACCTAGACATAGTACCTGGCAGATCCCTAAGGGTATGTTCACACGGCGGGGGTCCGTAACGGCTGAAATTACGGGGATTTTTCAGCCTGAAAACATCCCCGTAATTTCAGTCGTACCGGCATGTGCAGGCGCTTGAACGCCGCGTCAATTACGGCCGTGATTAGCGCTGCTATTCATTGGAGTCAATGAATAGCGGCTCCAATTACGGCCAAAGAAGTGACAGGTCACTTCTTCTACGCGGGCGTCTATGTACGCGCCGTCATTTGACAGCGGCGCGTAAATATACGCCTCGTGTGAACAGACAAACGTCTGCCCATTGCTTTCAATGGGCAGATGTTTGTCAGCGCTATTGAGGCGCTATTTTCGGGCGTAATTCGGGGCAAAAACGCCCGATTTACGTCCGTAAATAGGCCGTGTGAACATACCCTTACAGTGTTGTAAAGAAGTGTATGAGGCTGACCAATCAGTGAGCAATCAGTGACCAATCAGCGTCATACACTTCTCATTGTTCCAGCCCAGCTTCTTTCACTGCACAATCACACTGTGCTGAGGATCATGCTGGGCTGGAACAATGAGAAGTGTATGACACTGATTGGTCACTGATTGGTCAGCCTCATACAGTCCTCTGTACAACACCCAGTTGGTAAAAAGTAAAAAAAACGCCCAGTTTTCTATTGAGAAACTAATTAGCATAAATCTAAACTAGCTCATAACTTGCTCAAAAATGATCGTTTTTCAAAATAAAAACCACTGCTGTTATCTACATTACAGCGCCAATCACATTATGTAGGAGACAGGGCACTTATAATCTGGTGACAGAGCCTCTTTAAGTAGGTTCTCCAGAATACAGTAATACCCCATATGTGGTCATAAACTGCTGTTTGGGCACACTGTCCGGCTCAGAAGAACCACCATTTGGCTTTTGGACCGCAGATTTTGCTTGGTAGTAGGTTTGTTTGGGGTTTTACTGGTATTTCAGCTTATAATGTGGGGGCATATGTAATCTGTGCGGAGTACATCAGGGTATATGTAAGCTGGGCGGAGTACATCAGGGTATATGTAAGCTGTGAGGAGTACATCAGGGTATATGTAAGCTGGGCGGAGTACATCAGGGTATATGTAAGATGTGAGGAGTACATCAGGGTATATGTAATCTGTGTGGAGTACATCAGGGTATATGTAAACTGGGCGGAGTACATCAGGGTATATGTAAGCTGTGAGGAGTACATCAGGGTATATGTAAGCTGGGCAGAGTACATCAGGGTATATGTAAGCTGTGCGGAGTACCTCAGGGTATATGTAAACTGTGAGGAGTACATCAGGGTATATGTAATCTGTGCGGAGTACATCAGGGTATATGTAAGCTGTGCGGAGTACCTCAGGGTATATGTAATCTGTGCGGAGTACATCAGGGTATATGTAATCTGTGCGGAGTACATCAGGGTATATGTAAGCTGGGCGGAGTACATCAGGGTATATGTAAGCTGTGAGGAGTACATCAGGGTATATGTAAGCTGGGCGGAGTACATCAGGGTATATGTAAGCTGTGAGGAGTACATCAGGGTATATGTAAGCTGGGCGGAGTACATCAGGGTATATGTAAGCTGTGAGGAGTACATCACGGTTTATGTAAACTGGGCGGAGTACATCACGGTTTATGTAAGCTGGGCAGAGTACATCAGGGTATATGTAAGCTGTGAGGAGTACATCAGGGTATATGTAATCTGTGCGGAGTACATCAGGGTATATGTAATATGTGCGGAGTACATCAGGGTATATGTAAGCTGTGAGGAGTACATCAGGGTATATGTAAGCTGTGCGGAGTACATCAGGGTATATGTAAGCTGGGCGGAGTACATCAGGGTATATGTAAGCTGTGAGGAGTACATCAGGGTATATGTAAGCTGTGCGGAGTACATCAGGATATATGTAAGCTGGGCGGAGTACATCAGGGTATATGTAAGCTGTGAGGAGTACATCAGGGTATATGTAAGCTGGGCGGAGTACATCAGGGTATATGTAAGCTGTGAGGAGTACATCAGGGTATATGTAAACTGGGCGGAGTACATCACGGTTTATGTAAACTGGGCAGAGTACATCAGGGTATATGTAAGCTGTGAGGAGTACATCAGGGTATATGTAAGCTGTGAGGAGTACATCAGGGTATATGTAAGCTGTGCGGAGTACATCAGGATATATGTAAGCTGGGCGGAGTACATCAGGGTATATGTAAGCTGTGAGGAGTACATCAGGGTATATGTAAGCTGGGCGGAGTACATCAGGGTATATGTAAGCTGTGAGGAGTACATCAGGGTATATGTAAACTGGGCGGAGTACATCACGGTTTATGTAAACTGGGCAGAGTACATCAGGGTATATGTAAGCTGTGAGGAGTACATCAGGGTATATGTAAGCTGTGAGGAGTACATCAGGGTATATGTAAACTGTGTGGAGTACATCAGGGTATATGTAATCTGTGCGGAGTACATCAGGGTATATGTAAGCTGGACGTAGTGCATCAGGGTATACAGTGGCCATCAAAAGTTCTGGAACAGCCTTATAACTTTTGAACGGCTCGAGGTATATGGTTGAAATTTGGTGGGATTTAATGGGGTCATAAAATCTACCAGTTAACGCCCCCAAAAAAACGCCCCACCCCCTTGGGGGCGGTGGGGTGGGCGGGGTCAACAAAATCTTAAATGGCACAGGGGGCTCTTTTCAATACAAAATCAATGGCGCAATCGATTTTGAGATAGGATTTTTTTTTCGCTGAGATATTTAACTTTAAAGTTATCATCTTCATTATCGGCTACCGCCGGTGTTAGCATTACCCAAAATGTACCGCACAGGTAAAATCCTAAGTGTGTGGGCGCGTGTGTGTGTGTGTGTGTGTGTGTGTGTGTGTGTGTGTGTGTGAGTGTGTGTGTGTGTGCGCGAGCTTGGGAATGTCACATCAAGGTGACTTTAAATTACGTATTATTACAATCAGCCTCTGCGATACAAAATGGACCTTGTCTACGATTGTAACATGATTTCATGTGTACAGATTTCGGTAGTCGCTTGTGAATTTCAGAGAAGATTATCATGTACAGTGAGCAGAACCATCTAAAGCTTTTTCGTCATTACTCGCATGTTTGGGTCTTCCGGATCTTGGTGCGTCTTTAATTGAACCGATTATTTTCGAAGCGATGAACATTTCTTTTAACAGTTGACAATGAAATTGGATCACGGATGGGATAAGTGGCATTGAATAAAGCCGCTACTTCTCAATAGGATCTTATTTTTTCTTCGCCATACCCTCTCATCATCAATAAAGGGATCCTTTCCGTTTCGGTCAAATGCATTTTGTGATATGACAATAGAAATGTACAAAAATGAAAATTACTCTCTGAATTAGCGCTCTCTGAAATTCACAAGTGACTACCGAAATGTGGACACATAAAATCATGTTACAATCGTAGACAAGGTCCATTTTGTATCGCCGAGGCCAATTGTAATAATATGTCATTTAAAGTCACCTTGATGTCACATTCCCAAGCTCACACACACACACGCACACATTTAGGATTTTACCCGCGCAGTACATTTTGAGTAATGCCAACACAGGCGGTAGCCGATAATGAAGATGATAACTTTAAAGTTAAATATTTTAGCAAAAAAAAATCTATCCTATCTCCAAATAGATTGCGGCATTGTTTTCGTATTGAAAAGAGCTTTCAAATGAGCCCCCACTCGACCCCCCGTGCCATTTAAGATTTTGCTCCCCCTAAGGGGTTGGGTGTTTTTTTTTTTCATTAACTGGTAGATTTTATGACCCCCATTAAATCCCACCAAATTTCAACAATCTACCTCAAGCCGTTCAAAAGTTATGAGGGTGTTCCGGAGCTTTTGGTGGGCACTGTATGTAAGCTGTCAGGAGTACATCAGGGTATATGTAAGCTGTGAGGAGTACATCAGGGTATATGTAATATGTGAGGAGTACATCAGGGTATATGTAATATGTGCGGAGTACATCAGGGTATATGTAAGCTGTGAGGAGTACATCAGGGTATATGTAAGCTGTGTGGAGTACATCAGGGTATATTTAAGCTGTGAGGAGTACATCAGGGTATATGTAATATGTGAGGAGTACATCAGGGTATATGTAATCTGTGCGGAGTACATCAGGATATATGTAAGCTGGGCGGAGTACATCAGGGTATATGTAAGCTGTGCGGGGTACATCAGGGTATATGTAATCTGTGCGGAGTACATCAGGATATATGTAAGCTGGGCGGAGTACATCAGGGTATATGTAAGCTGTGCGGGGTACATCAGGGTATATGTAATCTGTGAGGAGTACATCAGGGTATATGTAAACTGTGTGGAGTACATCAGGGTATATGTAAGCTGTCAGGAGTACATCAGGGTATATGTAAGCTGTGAGGAGTACATCAGGGTATATGTAAGCTGTGTGGAGTACATCAGGGTATATGTAAGCTGTGAGGAGTACATCAGGGTATATGTAATCTGTGCAGTTCAATGCTGGATCCTACCATCCCCAGGTATATATGTAGGCTTAGTCCCAGTTCTGGGTGTATGTGCAGCGTAGGTACCCACCTTACAGAGGTCGCCTTGTCGTGGCAGGTGGGCTAACACTTTTTGATCAAAATGTGCACTAAGAACCTCCCTATTTGTAAGTAGATTTAGCTTTAGTGCATATTTATTTATATTTAGTGGTTTAGGTGGCATTAGTGTTGCAGGGTGCTGTCGCCATTTTTTGTCTGCTGTATTTCTGCAGTCACAGGTGTTCTTGCACCTGCATACATTTTGTATCATTTAGTTGGAATGTGCTGTTCAACTTTTTGTTCTGTTTATGTGTTCCATATATGTGGGGTTAGTGACTGCCTCCACTTGTTGTTCTTGCACTCCTCCCATTCTGCCCTGGGTGATTTTAATCAGTTCAATGCTGGATCCTACCATCCCCAGGTATATATGTAGGCTTAGTCCCAGTTCTGGGTGTATGTGCAGCGTAGGTACCCACCTTACAGAGGTCGCCTTGTCGTGGCAGGTGGGCTAACACTTTTTGATCAAAATGTGCACTAAGAACCTCCCTATTTGTAAGTAGATTTAGCTTTAGTGCATATTTATTTATATTTAGTGGTTTAGGTGGCATTAGTGTTGCAGGGTGCTGTCGCCATTTTTTGTCTGCTGTATTTCTGCAGTCACAGGTGTTCTTGCACCTGCATACATTTTGTATCATTTAGTTGGAATGTGCTGTTCAACTTTTTGTTCTGTTTATGTGTTCCATATATGTGGGGTTAGTGACTGCCTCCACTTGTTGTTCTTGCACTCCTCCCATTCTGCCCTGGGTGATTTTAATCAGTTCAATGCTGGATCCTACCATCCCCAGGTATATATGTAGGCTTAGTCCCAGTTCTGGGTGTATGTGCAGCGTAGGTACCCACCTTACAGAGGTCGCCTTGTCGTGGCAGGTGGGCTAACACTTTTTGATCAAAATGTGCACTAAGAACCTCCCTATTTGTAAGTAGATTTAGCTTTAGTGCATATTTATTTATATTTAGTGGTTTAGGTGGCATTAGTGTTGCAGGGTGCTGTCGCCATTTTTTGTCTGCTGTATTTCTGCAGTCACAGGTGTTCTTGCACCTGCATACATTTTGTATCATTTAGTTGGAATGTGCTGTTCAACTTTTTGTTCTGTTTATGTGTTCCATATATGTGGGGTTAGTGACTGCCTCCACTTGTTGTTCTTGCACTCCTCCCATTCTGCCCTGGGTGATTTTAATCAGTTCAATGCTGGATCCTACCATCCCCAGGTATATATGTAGGCTTAGTTCCAGTTCTGGGTGTATGTGCAGCGTAGGTTCCCACCTTACAGAGGTCGCCTTGTCGTGGCAGGTGGGCTAACACTTTTTGATCAAAATGTGCACTAAGAACCTCCCTATTTGTAAGTAGATTTAGCTTTAGTGCATATTTATTTATATTTAGTGGTTTAGGTGGCATTAGTGTTGCAGGGTGCTGTCGCCATTTTTTGTCTGCTGTATTTCTGCAGTCACAGGTGTTCTTGCACCTGCATACATTTTGTATCATTTAGTTGGAATGTGCTGTTCAACTTTTTGTTCTGTTTATGTGTTCCATATATGTGGGGTTAGTGACTGCCTCCACTTGTTGTTCTTGCACTCCTCCCATTCTGCCCTGGGTGATTTTAATCAGTTCAATGCTGGATCCTACCATCCCCAGGTATATATGTAGGCTTAGTCCCAGTTCTGGGTGTATGTGCAGCGTAGGTACCCACCTTACAGAGGTCGCCTTGTCGTGGCAGGTGGGCTAACACTTTTTGATCAAAATGTGCACTAAGAACCTCCCTATTTGTAAGTAGATTTAGCTTTAGTGCATATTTATTTATATTTAGTGGTTTAGGTGGCATTAGTGTTGCAGGGTGCTGTCGCCATTTTTTGTCTGCTGTATTTCTGCAGTCACAGGTGTTCTTGCACCTGCATACATTTTGTATCATTTAGTTGGAATGTGCTGTTCAACTTTTTGTTCTGTTTATGTGTTCCATATATGTGGGGTTAGTGACTGCCTCCACTTGTTGTTCTTGCACTCCTCCCATTCTGCCCTGGGTGATTTTAATCAGTTCAATGCTGGATCCTACCATCCCCAGGTATATATGTAGGCTTAGTCCCAGTTCTGGGTGTATGTGCAGCGTAGGTACCCACCTTACAGAGGTCGCCTTGTCGTGGCAGGTGGGCTAACACTTTTTGATCAAAATGTGCACTAAGAACCTCCCTATTTGTAAGTAGATTTAGCTTTAGTGCATATTTATTTATATTTAGTGGTTTAGGTGGCATTAGTGTTGCAGGGTGCTGTCGCCATTTTTTGTCTGCTGTATTTCTGCAGTCACAGGTGTTCTTGCACCTGCATACATTTTGTATCATTTAGTTGGAATGTGCTGTTCAACTTTTTGTTCTGTTTATGTGTTCCATATATGTGGGGTTAGTGACTGCCTCCACTTGTTGTTCTTGCACTCCTCCCATTCTGCCCTGGGTGATTTTAATCAGTTCAATGCTGGATCCTACCATCCCCAGGTATATATGTAGGCTTAGTCCCAGTTCTGGGTGTATGTGCAGCGTAGGTACCCACCTTACAGAGGTCGCCTTGTCGTGGCAGGTGGGCTAACACTTTTTGATCAAAATGTGCACTAAGAACCTCCCTATTTGTAAGTAGATTTAGCTTTAGTGCATATTTATTTATATTTAGTGGTTTAGGTGGCATTAGTGTTGCAGGGTGCTGTCGCCATTTTTTGTCTGCTGTAATCTGTGCAGAGTACACCATGGTATATGTAAACTGTGTGGAGTACATCGGGGTATATGTAAGCTGTACGTAGTGCACCAGGGTATATGTAAGCTGTTTGGAGTGTATCAGGGTATATGTAATCTGTGCGGAGTACATCAGGGTATATGTAATCTGAGCTGGAGTACATCAGGGTATATGTAATCTGTGCGGAGTGCATCAGGGTATATGTAATCTGTGCGGAGTACATCAGGGTATATGCAATATGTGAGGAGTACATCAGGCTATATGTAAACTGTGCGGAGTACATCAGGGTATTTGTAAGCTGGTTGGAGTACATCAGGGTATATGTAAACTGGGCGTAGTACATCAGGGTATTTGTAAGCTGTGCGGAGTACATCAGGGTATATGTAAGCTGGGCGTAGTACATCAGGGTATGTAAACTGGGCGGAGTACATCAGGGTATATGTAAACTGGGTGGAGTACAACAGGGTATATGTAAGCTGGGCGGAGTACATCAGGGTATATGTAAGCTGGGCGGAGTACAACAGGGTATATGTAAGCTGCGTGGAGTACATCAGGGTATATGTAATCTGTGCGGAGTACATCAGGGTATATTTAAGCTATGTGGAGTACATCAAGGTATAGGTCAGCTGGGCGAAGTACATCAGGGCATAATAGGATGATGTAATAATGGGGTGAATGAAGAATAAAATGAATAATCCATGGATTGGTGTGGTACGATTTGAACCAATCCTTTATGCACAGGCCAGCTTTTTTGGGGCAGGTGTCACACTGATAAATGGTGTCCTTTCTTATACCCTTTTTGGAACACACTCTGCACTATTCTTAGGTCCTTCCCTTGTTTGCGGTTTGGGGAGCCTCGCTGAGTAAGTGTTGCCCTGCTATATTAAGGCAGTACGCTTCCAGCGGAGATAATGAAGCTTTGGGGCAGACGTGCTTGGGCCCTCCCCGGTTCCCAAATACTAGGGCCTTGATAATTACCTCTTAAAACTGAAGGAATGTTCCCAACTGACGTGCACATCGGTATAGCAAATAAGCGTTATACAATGCCATCTGTATGATGTGCACGGCCAGCTTTATGTACCATGGGCCACGGCTATGTGGTAAATTCGGGGTATTGCACAAAATATCTGCGCTCCAGGATTGCCTAATCTTTGACTTATTCACTAGCCCTATAATCAGTACAAGGCCCTAAAGTGTCCTCATCTCCGCCGCATCTACGGGGCCCACCTGTGGTGTCTAGCAAATGATGTGGGGTTTTTAGTGAAAAACTACTAGACCTAAAAAAATTAGTCTGGGCCGTCATTTAGCATCATTGCGTTCTGAGAGTCATAACATTTTACTTTTCCGTTGACGGAGCTGTGTGAGGGCTTGGTTTTTGTGGAACGAGCAAGTAGTTTTTATTGGCTTAATTTTGGTGTACATGCGATTTTTTTTAATACTATTTATTCT
This sequence comes from Rhinoderma darwinii, assembly GCF_050947455.1. Classification (NCBI taxonomy): domain Eukaryota; kingdom Metazoa; phylum Chordata; class Amphibia; order Anura; family Rhinodermatidae; genus Rhinoderma; species Rhinoderma darwinii. The sequence goes on along the minus strand of NC_134697.1, from coordinate 36,613,120 downwards.
ATTTTTTGGGAGACGAAGAAACCAAAAACAGCAATTCTAGCACTGTTTGATTTTTTTCTTTTTAACAGTGTTCACCATGCAGTATAAACAACATGTTATTTCTGTGGGTTGATACGATTACGGCAATACCAAATTTCTATAGTTTTTTTTTTTACGTTTTGCTACTTTCCCACAATAAAATTATTATTTTCTAAAAAAAAATCATGTTTTAGTGTCGCCATTTTCTGAGAGCCATAACTTTTTTTATTTTTTAGTTGATATCGCTGTGGGACGGCTTGTTTTTTTGCATGATGAGCTGTCGTTTTTATTGGTACCAATTTTGGGTACTTGCGACTTTTTGATCACTGTTTATTCAATTTTTTTTAGACAAGGTGACCAAAAAAATAATTTCTGTCATTGTTTTTTTATAAAAAACAAATTACGGTGTTCACCGTGCGGTAAAAGTAACATTATATTTTTATAGTTCAGGCTGTTCCGAACGCAGCTATTATGTATAGGGTTTTTTTTCCAATTATAAAGGACTTGATCGGGGAAACAGGGTGATTCTTGTTTTTATTACTTAAAGGGGTTTTCCACGTTCTGACAACTGATGACCTATTCACTTGATAGATCGTCAGTATCAGGGTTCACATCTGCATCAGGGTCCTGCTCTGGCGTTCCATCTGAGCTTTCTGTCAGAACGGAACCCTGACTGAGACAAACGGAAACCATAGGCTTCCATTTGCATGACCATTGATTTCAATGACGACAGATCCGGTGCAAATGGTTTCCGTTTGTATCAGTTGTGCAAGGGTTCCCTCGTTTTGACGGAATGAATACCATAGTCGACGTCGCTATTCATTCCGTCAAAACGACGGAACGCTTGCACAACTGAGACAAACAGAAAACCATTTTCACCGGATCCGTCATCATTGAAATCAATGGTGATGCAAATGGAAACCTATGGTTTCCGTTTGTTTCAGTCAGGTTTCCGTTCTGACAGAAAGCTCCAACAGAACGCCAGAACAGGACCCTGACGCAGATGTGAACGAAGCCTAAGAGCATGGACAGCCACAATCAGGGATCCATAACGTAGAATTTTTTTTAAACTGGACAACCACATTAGTTCAGGCTTTAATGTTTTTGTAGAATCAGAAGGCGTTGCAGTGGAAACGTGTGGCTGATTGCTGAGGGTATTAGCAGCCAGCAGCGATGGCAATCTGATGTGTTTAAAAGAAATGTTGTGCAGAAATATCACTATAGTAAACTTAAAATGGCGCCCCCTTGTGTTTCTTGTGTGCGAATCTGTGCACATCTACCTAGCTGCGACACAGAGTAGCAGGATCACCTAGACCGGCTCGTTCACCCCACGGCGCTGCACTGAGTGGTGAGTGTCTCAGATTTCTATTGTATTGATACACCATCTGCTTAGTTTGTGTGTCCGGCTTATTGAACTAGGCTTTTGTACTACACTGGTGGTCAGCTCTGTTTGGTATGTGTATGGTCCCGACTAGGTGATATATCCTGTTACTCTGTGTTGTTGCTAACTCCTGTGAAATCAGTGCGATGGTATAATAAAGGAGGAGCCAGCCAAAAAGAAACTGCGTATACTGTGCACCAGCTAGGTGGATGTGCACAGACTCTTACACAAGAAACACTAGTGGGCGCCATTGTAAGTTTATTATAGCGGTATCTTAAAAATAATTTTGTTCATGGGACAACCCTTCCTAAATGGTAATGTGAACTTCTAATGATTATTAAATTGTATTAATGAAAGTTAAAACAGATGTTCTGAAATTTATATTTTTCACCTTTACCTGCGAATCTGCAGCCAATGAACCGTAGTGATATATTACAGAACATAAAGCATGTCTTTACCTATCACAGGTACTGCATTCTAAGAAAACGATCCGCGGAAGCTGGAAGGTTTTTAGCCCTTTCTTAAGGTTTGAAATTCTAAAATATTTTATTTAAACAGTCTCTATTACATCAGCAAACAAACAATAATAATAATAATAATAATAATAATAATAATAATTTTAAAAAAAGATGCCATTTTATGGCATAATTAAAAGGGTATTTCCTTTCTTGCACATTTACGGGAGGATATACCATACATGCCTTATGCATGTCCTACTTCTGGGACCCTCACCTATTAGGAGAAGAGGGGTTCCATGACCCCTGTTCACTGATTCGAAGAGCCGGTCAGCGGGTGCTTTTTCCATTAAATCAATTGGGCACGGCACTCTACTGAACTGAGATTGACGGAAACAGCAGAGCGCTGTTTGCTCAGCTCTTTCTACAAATCCCATAGACCTCAATGGAGAGAGCAGCGCACAAGCATCATTGTCAGGCTGAGTCCGCCAGAGCAGGAACAATGCTTTGCTAGTGGCTGTAATAGCGAGGGTTCCTGAGCAGCATCCCTTTAATGTTAGATAACGTCAAATCCAGTACTCTATAAAATGCCTAAACTGATTTGGTGCTACAGAAATTTAGTTTGGCATGAGTTGGGTCCAATAGCAACTAATAGGATCTGTTAACATGTGTCCAAAAAGACCCTTATGACTGTCAATGTTCTTATCAGAATGAAAGTCTATGTACACCTTTGAAATATTTGTATTTATTTTTTTCAATAAAAATGTGTATCAGTGTGTTTTGTGCAACACTTTTTATTAAAAATAATTATTGCTTTTTGAGATACAGCTGCTTTGTATCCTGTATACAGAGCAGCTGTATCTAGCACTGAAACTTGTATCTGTCAGGTCCGCGGGACTGACAAATTCAGTGACAGCGGGTGCTGATTGTCTCTGACACGCAGGATCGAGCTGCTATTCATCACATCTAAGTTCATAAATTAGATGTGATCAATTACAGGAGGATCCTGCGTGACCCGCTTTCATTGAAACCGTTAGGGCTTGTGCACACGACAAAGCCCTGGGCACGTAGCCTGTATGGCAGTGCCCGGAGTCTGCACGGCTCCGTCAGACTACGATGTATCGAGATACTTGGCCCTAGAAACAATGCTCAGTACAAACCTGAGCTGTAATACACCTGTGTGCATAAGCCTTAGTAATGGTAAAGTTAGGAAATTGCATCTTCCGATATCATAACAGTCAGGGATGGAGGAAATTGTCCAACCGCTTAGCTCAACTGCAAGCACTGAAATTCTATATGGTCGCCAACCCTGTAAAGCTATGATCAGTTTTGCATTAGTTCTCTTCTGCCAGGTTTCCGTTACTTTAACGGTCAGAATAGCATAGCACGCTGTGCTATTCTAGCATATGGAAAAGACAAATCAAAACAGATCAGTCATATAAGTAAAGTCATAAAGCCATTGTGAACAGGGCCTTACTAGTCTATCTTTCAGGCAAGCAAAATACTTTTCTACTTACTATAAAGTGCTAACAAAGATAAAAGTATTGCTCTTTGATGTTTGTTTTCTAGAAACCATCATGGAAAAAGTTATAAAATACTTCAAGTCGGGCGCAGAAGCCAAGATGAATGTAGTTTGTGGGATAATTGTCCTAGCAAGCATGATGGTTTACAAGACCTATGAATTCAAGTGCCCATGTGTACCAGGCTTCAACAAACCTTATGCTCTGATGGTCTTGCTGGCACCACCATTTATTTTCTTCTTTGTTGGGATTCTTGTCAGTCAATATTGTGGTTCTTTGACAATAGAATATTCTAGACCTGAAGGAAGCCGAGCGAAAAATAAGAAGGTTTTAAAGTAAGTCTAAATCATATGAACAATTTCCTACTTCCTACTAAGAAAAAGTACTGTCTGCTGCTAGAAACGGAATATGAGTGTATGGGGTTGTAGCATTTGCAATCTGTTTTATGGATATCTGTGAATACGACTTCCACAGTGGTGTATGAGAAAGGGGTGATCATAGCAAATATCAAAATGGGCTCTCCATTATGATGCCAGGTTCTATCACCAACGGATTGGTGTTTGTTTCCCACCTCTACATACTTTTCCATGACCCTTGAGTCAACTCCCCACCCACTAGCTCGCTTGCCAACAATGTAGTTCCTATAGAGCGGGGAATCCTGCACATGTTCCCATCACCCAGTAGCAAAGGGGATAGCTGCACTTTCCAACCACTTTTACGGTTAAGAAATGCCTACAGGGCAGAATTTGCCTCTCCTTCTGTTCCAAGTCTCCACTAATACCACCATTCAGCGTCCTGGCTGAGCAGTTGTTACTCCTAGAGTTTCCACTTCACAATAATGGCCCTTACAGTTGACTGGGACAGATCTGACACGTCAGAAATTTGACAAACGGACTTGGCAAAGAATGACCTATACTACTACCAATGTTTATTTATGGAGATTGCATGACTGTGTGCTTGATTTTATGCACTGATTTGAAACAGATATGGCTTAAAAACCTGAACTGAATAATTAGGAGGAGGGTCCATATACTTTTGGCCACACAGTGTAGCTTCCTCCAAAGATCAAGGTTGCTCATGTGAATGAATTGGCTTGGTGTATGGTTACAATTCCATTTATTTAGCAGAACAATATATGTCCATTATATCTCACATGCAGAGCCACATGTCCTATTACTTTGTTTGTCATTGTTTTCATACCTTTTATTTTTGTGTGTCTTAATCCAGTATCATTGCACAGCTATGTACACACACACACACACACACACACACACACACACACACACAATGCTTCAAAGTTAATGCTCATCAAACTATTATGCTGATCTGTTTGCCAGTTTCTTTTCCCTCATGTGGATGATAAAATGTATCTGGGTACTTGTCCTCAAGTGACTGATGTAGGTATTTGTGTGGGCTTGCTTTGGGTACTCCGATTATGTGCCACACTGAAAAAACGACTCACCTGAGCATACATACTTTATGCAGTCAGAGGCAGAGAGTGTAACCAGACCGCCTTTGTGCCAGCTTATGTCACGGAAAACAATGGCGGTCATCAAATGCAAAATCTCAACTGCTATAATCTCCCAAGATCAGTCACCTAGGGAGGGGGGGGGGGGTCTGATGACATGAATATAAAACTTATGTTTTATTATAAGGGTTCAATCAGAGTTTTTCCACCAGGGTTTTCTAGTGAATCCACAACAAATACATGTCAATTTTGCTGCAGTTTTCTGCGTTGTAAGTTCCCGGCAATTCTGCAACATAATAGGCATGCTGCAGGTGTAAATTCTGCACAGATTTTATTCTGCTACATGTGGATAGGTATTTTAAAAAACAGTCACATGTATTTTATTGTTATTTGTCACCAAAAATCTGAAACAAAATCAGCCACATCTAAACAAGGCCTTAATGCCAGATGTGAACCAATTATCGGGCAAACGAGCGTTCATATGAACACTCATTCCCGATCATTGCTCTGTGCAATCAGAGCAATGATCAGCCTGTGAACGAGTTTGCTCGTTCATGGGCTGATTGTATTGTTTATGCAGCAAGAAATATTATAGTAAAGGCAGAAAAGAACCACGGCACTCGTATTCACAGAGTTTTTATTTATTTTTGCGGAAAAACAAGGCCTTGACAAAGCGTGGGTGCAGGCGAAACGGCCGTAGGCTTGAGCTCCAAATCCATACTGCTTTTACCTGTTTTGCCACAACAATAAATGAAAATTCTACTGAATGGTGTCACGATCTGTGGGTATGTGGACCCACTGGGCCGTACCACCGTAGTGGGATAGCAGCTGGCCAAACAGTGTACCAAGTCAATGTATATATAGTCCAAGCACAAGGGTACCTGTAGTAGTTCAGATAGTAGCAACGGCTAGGCTCAGATGGGACCTTGGCAGCACACACTAGGCGTGGTGTAACACAACAGGCGTGACCGGTGGCATAACACGACTCCAACTTTCTAAGGCACAGGAACAAGGTAGCACGCAATACAAGATACAGGTACCAGGTATGGGAACACTGGGAACAGGAGAACACTAAGGGACCATTTGCAAGACTAACACGGGTAAACACAACAATGCTCAGGCAATGAGTAAAAGGGCAGAGCACCTTTTATAGTCCAGGGTGATCATGGGCTAATTAGAGATACTTTTCATGCGCACGCACTGGCCCTTTAAGGCCGGGCGCAAGCTCATCCTACAGGACCCAGTGAGGCAAGGCGGAAGTGAGTGCTGGCGTCTCCTAGGAAGGAGATCCTGGCCAGCACTCACAGAGTCATGGCCGCGGCCGTCGAGGGTTGAGTAGGAACGACCGTCCGCGGCCATGGCCGTTACAAATGGTAAGTGCCGTGGATCTTTTCTACCTTCACTATTGTACCGAAACTTCTCTCATCATACCACTGAGCACCGCCTGTTGTGGATCTAATGGAATCCATTTAGATTTGTGTGGTTGTTTGATTGCTGAGACTCATAGTGCTCCAAGAGCCAAAGCAGTGCCGATCTTTTTCTATCTTGGACATTTGCAAGAAATATTATGAGTGTCGGCAGCACATCTCCCTGTGTAAACATGGACATGATAGAAATGTATGGGGACGAGCGATCGTAGTAATGATCGCTCGTCCCCATACATAGCTCCTTGTGAAAGGATCAAACAAGTGCCGATCAACTCGCTGTCTCATTGATTGCCGCTCATTTACACGGCCCACGTTGGCCGTGTAAGTGGACCCTATGAGTGTAGTACAAACTTTCAGAAGTTATAGGAGATCAAGGTAACGGATGAATGGAATACTGAAAGGCTTCACTCTTCGTACCTTAAAGCGAGTGTCCATCTTTTAACACTATGTCATTTTAAGCTCTAACATTCTACCTTGATAGGGGTCGGTGCTTTGTTTTTCTTATACAGCGCTTCAAATCACCTGTAAAGTTAAAATTAAATGATACAATTCTGGATGCCTGCAAGTGACACCAAGGGGAGCTAGAGAGCCTAATGCATACAGTTTTACTCTTGAGTTCAATGTGTAAGTTGTATGCTATAGGTGGGGGGGGGGGTTTACATCAGGTTCCCCACCTAATGGGAGAACAGGGATCCACAGACCACATCCTACAATCAGTCAGCCGTTCTCCCAATAGGTGAGGATCCACACTATCAGACACTTATTTCATATTCCGTTAATATCCAATGTATTTGGAGCACTGTATCAGGAAAAACAGAACTCTAACTGCTACAAAGATATATTAATTCTCCTATTTTCTAAATAAATATAATATAATTAACAAATCAGACAAAGATAAAATATAAAATGCTGTTTAAAAGGTGGACATTACTTTAAGATATGCTAATGTAATATATAAAATCTTAACAATATGCCTTTTTTTGAGTTTGTTGAAGAAGGAGCCAGTCCTTGTCAATGTGTTTTTGATCAACACATTAGCTAACATCTTTGTGAGTGGATAGAATGGGAGGACAAGAAATAGTGTCCTGGGACCCAAGTGACTGAGAAAATATAGTGAACCTCACAATAACGGAGTCATACAATTCCATTCAACACAGAGATTGCAAACCACTACGATAGAACTGACTGGTATTTTCTCCTGTTTCAGGCAAATGTTCATAGCAATGTTGAGCAGAGCACTAGCAGCACCCATCTTGTGGATCCTTGTCTGTTTACTAGACGGAAAGCCAGTAGTCTGTGCATTCAGTGAGACACTTGATCCTGACCAGTTTGGGGGATTTGCAGACTTCCCTGAATATGATACATCAGTCCTTCTGGCTAAAGTGCCATGCAAAAACTTTGACCTTCTCCATAAATCCACAACCAGGAAAGCAATATCCAGGTTCCTCAAATTTTTATCACAGGTAAAAAGCACTGGTTGAGGGGAGACGTGTAGTTATATAGTAACAGTACAAAATCATTTTATGCACATGTGGAACATACAGAAAAGAATGTACAACAGAACAGGCTGAGTAAATAGCAATGCCATATCTCAATCTGTCCTAATGGTTTCTTCTGCTGTCCATTTATTATACAGTTTTTTTGCTTCTTATTCCCCCAAAAAATTTTACAAAAATATATAAAAATGTGTATAAAATGTATATACAATACCCAACGGATTAGACAGCAGACTGGAAAATGTACTTTGAGTACCGGAAAATAAGGTTTTATTTTAGATTTAAGTGGCAAAACCAAGCAAATCTGAATATCAACAAAATTGGCTAATTTTAAGTGTATTTTCAAAGTGACCGAACCAACTATAAAAACACATCCTTGTCTAAACATTCCAATCAAAGGTTGATGATCAATATACAACAATCTTCAGAACTTCATTTGGTTACCCATCATTGAAGGGATCGACCATTAACATACATTATGGTATAATGAAAAGTTAGAAAACCTAAATTTATTTTGCTGCTCACCCAGAGACTTTGTAAATGTATACAGTTGCAAGAAAAAGTAAGTGTACGCTTTGAAATTACATGGTGTGGTTGTTATCTAAGTTATATTTATAGACAAACACAATGTAACTAAACTAATAGCACACAAACAGTTGTACTGTCAATGTCTTATATTGAGCACATTGAGTAAACATCTACAGTGCAGGGAGAAAAAGTGAACCCTTGAATTGAACCCCTTTATGCTCCATGATGAAACTACATGTCATGGTACGGGGGGATTGCCTAGACTGGATACATTGTAGCAAAACCTCAGTGGCGAGAAGTATTACATCTTTACAGATTTTTATCACCCATAAGGCTTTCACATTGCATTTTGGGCTGTCTATGTGCCATAAAGTGAAATCTACGAGTTAGCGTAGATTTCCGCTATAAATACAGCCAGCTTCTAGAGTAAATTATAGTAAATCTGTTGAGTCGTGGATGACCCCGTCCCCTCTCACTGAGCTCCACCCACTTAAAAAAGTGCCGTGATCGACAAAAAAAAGAAAAAAGACGAAAATTATTGCGTATATATGGCAAGCGCCATAAATTGCGACTTTTTTAAATTCCCCCTTGTGTTTCAATTCCTCACCATTTTCAAGATATTGGTTTGCTGTTAGTGAATAAGAACACTACTGTAAAGATTCCCAAGTTGCAAACTGGTACAGACCTAGTCCTGCTCTCAGAAGAGAAGTAGATACAACTGTATCCAGTGTAGACAATACTCTAAACTGAACATCCTAGATTGAAGACTGATACATTGTAGCAAACTATCAGTACGATTTGTGAAGCTGCTGGGAAAAAAAAGCGACATGTTACATCTTGACACGATTTCCACGTGCATTCCGAACGAAAACCACATTGGGTGTCCATACGCAGATTAGCCCCATTGAATAGGCTACTCTGCATGCGGCAGAAATACAAGGTTCAGCCTCGGATATCTGCTTTGGATTCTTAGCCAAATCGACATCAGATTTTTTTCACATGAAGGGTAGGAATACACAGGGCGAATACACAGCGTATCTGTCCTGGAAGCCGCAGAAAATTCTGCCTGATAAATTGCTCCAAATTGTGGTGCAGTTTTTCAGGCGTCATGTCCGTTGCAGAAATATTGCACGAATTTAAAAAAAAAGTTTATAATTACCTCCCACGTGTTGCCTTGACAACGCGTCCCTCTGTTCTGAACGCAACCCGACCTCCTGAGATGACGCTGTAGTCCATGTGGCCACTGCAGCCTTCGATAGGTTGCAGCGGTCAAATGGGATGAAACGTCATCCCAGGAGCCTGGGCTGCACTCAGAACAGAGGATCGCGTTAGTATGAGAATGGCCAAGGGTAAGTATAAGTTTTTTTAAAATGAATTTTACATTTAAAAAAAAAATATTCTAACTTGCGATTTTTGCAGCATTTCCACCACAAAAGTTACAACACATGGCTCTTTGTTGCGGGTTTTACCTCCCCATTGAATGTAACTGAAGAGCAGCGATTCCGAAGCATAAATTGAAATGCAGCAGCTTAAAAAACTGCACAGCAGGTGAATTTATGAACGTTTTTTCGGCTGATATTTTTCTGCTGTGCTTGGATGAGATCTGTTCAAATGTCATCCACACGGATGCTGTACTATGCTGCGTATTTTAAAATCTGCACTATATACGCACAGTGTGTTCCTATACAAAAAGTTCTCTGTGTGATCGTGGTCTTATAGTTAACTGTTTTACTACCTTACCTATTGTGTTTGTGAGCTGTGGTCCTTGTTTGTTTTATATTATTGTCAGTAGATGTGACTTTGTCTTCTCCCTTTATAGGGCATTGGCTGTATATCAGTTCTGACACTTATCCTGCTTGGTGCTATTATGCGTTTTGTGATTCCACTTTTCAGCACTCATGAAAATCTGCAAGTGCGCTACTGGAACAAGTACTCCGACATGGAGGAGAAATGTTTTGAGGAGATGTGTACTGATTACAATCGTAAGCTAGCCGAGAGGTGTGTGAAGAATTACTTTGAAGGGACAAGAAAGGACAGAGAAGAGGAAGTATATTATGATAGAAAAAAATTCAATGATGCTCCAGTGGAGACACTGGTATATGTCGACCAATGGTACAAATGCCGCCCTCCAATACTTGGTGCAGATTTTCCAGATCATCAAAGCTAAATATATCTAAAGAAACATATTTTCCAAGGAGCAGAGTGATACAGGGGTCCAAAAACATATTGAATTATTAGACGGCGAGTTGTCTTTTTGCCAAACTTCTACCCACTACAAGAAGATTCAGTCATCTTAGATCTAAGCTGCTGCAAAGTGGCTTTAGCTGCCCCTGTGCCCACAAATGTGACATGGATGGTACAATGTAGTGACAACTGAGTTTCCTTGACTAACAACAAAGTGGCTCTGCCCGGCTAAGGAGTCTTTCTTACTGTTTCTTTATTGTTTGTGCTATTTATATTAATTGTCTAACGGGTTGTGTGTATAATGTAAAACCTGATCTAAATAAACAAAATATATACAAACATGTCACAATATATTCTTTTTAATCAAATTGTTTCAAATTGATTTTGTATTCTCATGTGTCTGTTCTGTAAAAGAGACAACTCCCTTTCAAGAGAACAGTCAATAATATATTCATGAAGGCAAACATTTGACTAGCCCATTTACCTACACAAGCCTGACAACCTCTACATCACACTCTACGAGAACATTCAATCAAGCTTTATCCTGTAGACCGATCTACTGCGGGACGATACATCTTCAAATCTAGACAATAATCACACCTATAAAATACTTTTAAAAGCAGGGTTAGGGTTAAAGCTACGAGTTTACAGAGTTCTTACACGTACTTTGGAATAGAGAACAAATCAGAACAACCATGGATCGGTTTAAGATGATATTTCAGTACTTCCAGTCAAACTCAGAATCGGTTATGAACGGGATTTGCGGACTTCTAGCTCTGGCCAGTGTTAAAATCTACAATTCACTAGATTTTAATTGCCCGTGCCTTCCCAGATACAACATGATATATGGCATGGGGATTATGTTTGTGCCTCCAATTGCCCTTTTTCTTTGTGGTCTTATAGTGAACAGACAATCGGTTATCATGATAGAAGAGTGGAGGAGACCCACAGGCAGAAGAAAGAAAGACCTGGCGATTGTGAAGTAAGTGTTCATGTCAAGTCGTGTGAAGAATGTTCGTTAGATATAGTAAAACTACATAGCATTAAATAAGTAAGAAAAGCCCATAAGGGTTAATTGTTTATGTTGTGTTTTAATAGTAAAACTAATTGAGTTTGACAAATGATAGACCTGTAATCAATATAAATAATGGAAAATATTTCTACTTCTGGAGTAATACTGAATCCTTTGCACAAAATGCTATACATGACCATAGACCTAAATATTGCCAACCCCGACCCAGTCAAATCTTCTGAATGTTTTATTAGATGTGACTAGTTGTGGACCTTATAATCTGGAGGCCAAAGCTGCATCTATCCACAGTTAAAAAAAAATTGTGTAGTCCTATTACTGCTCAATTCATTTTTTAACCAATTCACCAGATTTCATCCATTATTTTACCATAAATGCACCAGATCCCTACTATGTGATGATCAGGCCCAAGGGCCAAAATCCGTGTGTGCACTGGTTAGCCAATACGGACTCATTTTCTGTGATGCCTTCTAGAGTGAGATATGAGGGGAGGCGATTTTTTTCAAAACTGGTGCAAAGGAATACATGAGCAGTCCATTTATTCATTTGGTTGTTATGGGAAATTGCTCTACTTGTTATTTCGTTAATCTCCTATTGACTTTAGAGAGTTTCCATCAATTTGGAGTTAAATTGTATTCATATTTTTCCCAGGTAGAATTGCTCAAACTGTCCTTTCTTTTCTGCACACCCTACCTAAGAACAATCAGTATTCTCTGGGAATGTTGTAAATTGTTACATCAATACCTTTCATAGCAACAATATCAACGACTTTGTAAGCAATGCACATCTGGTCTAATAGCTATCTAAAAACTCCTAACCTTCCCAACCTTATTATTATGAGGGAACCCCTGAAAATATTTATCAGAGAACCCATACTCTCATTATCTCGAAGACATGTAAAGAATTCTATAGTTGCCCAGAACTTTAATTTGGCTGAGATATGGCAAATGCTTTTTCAAGCATCTTTGAGTAGGAGGAAATCTGTTTATCTTTCCTACTGTAAAAGTTACAGGTCTTGCTGTTGCTTTGTTCTGTGGAACCCCTGATCAGGGCCCAAGGGACCCTGTTTGGGAAACAATGCTTTAGGCTCTGCGGATCTTGATTTACAGTGTAGATAATAATATGCACTACCTCTGTAGTAGTATAGTCATGTACTGAAACTTATATTTCATTGTTAATATCATATAAATATGTAAAATAGACATGACATTTTTGTCTACAGCCAATAACGTGTATGCTCAGCAGAGCTATCATGGTTAACTTTAGGGACTCCTACTTCAGGCACCAATGGAGCTTGTTCAACCTCCAACTAAAAGGCAGATTTTGCTATATGCCCTAGCAGCAGTATGATTTAATAGGACAACCAGCATTGTTTCATGTTGCCCTGAATGAGGCTGTTCAATAAAAGGGTATTACCAGATGCTTCTCCACTTGACCGTGGGGGCTGAATCATGGCAAATTATTGCAGGTGAAAGCTGTTTCAGGTCATGTCATAAAAGTGTTGCGGAATGTTTCATGTGTAAATATGTATATTAATTTAACTTTGTACTTTCAGATATATGTGTACTTCAGTCTTCACACGTGCCATGGTTGCTCCAGTGGTCTGGATTCTGACTACACTCTTGGATGGAAAATGTTTTGTCTGTGCATTTAGCGGCTCTGTGGATCCAGACAAATTCCCAGGCTTTGCAAATAACACTTCCCCAGAAATGCAATTCCTGCTCTATAAGGTGCCCTGTAAGGATGACGTCATGATCAGGAATAACACTTCAAGAAAAGCGGTTTCAAGATATTTAAAATGCTGGTCACAGGTAAATCATCCTTAGTCCAGTGAAAACAGCGATTTTGCACTGCATAGTGCTATGTAATGGTTTGTTATGTAACAAGCTTATTCGTGATGAGCCTTTTCATAAAATATATTGCTTTACATGGTACCCCTTACAAATGTTTGCGAGAACGGGAGTCCTGAACACCAAGATCCTCCTCACTGCATCCCCTGCAGTGAGGAGCTTAAATGGAGCGGCATTCGAGCATGCGCTCGCTGCTCCATTCAATATCTTTGAGAATGATGGAAACAGCCGTCCGCTGTATCTACTATTCCCATACACTTTGAATGGAGCGGCAGCGCACATGCTGGACCGCCGCTCCATTCTTCAATGTCCTCCTCATTGCAGTCAAGCAGTGAGGAGGATATGGGGGAGCAGGACCCCCATTCTCACAAATCGGTGGAGGTCCCAGTGGTGGGGGCCCTAGTAATCAGAAAATTATCATAGGGGGGCCCTATGAATCGGTGATAATTTTTTATTTTAGGACAACCCCTTTAAAGGGGTTTTCTGAAAATAGAACATTGATGTTCAATAGGTGGGGGCCCTCTGGGACAACAACTTGTCCGTATGTGCGGTTGTATCTGGTACTGCAGCTCAGCTCCATTCTGAAGAGTGGTGGGGGTCCAATAGTTTGGAACACCACTAATCAATCATTGGTGGACTTTTTTTTTTCTTTTTTTTTTTTAAGGATAGGCTATCAATGTTCACTCCATAAAATCCCTTAAATATTTTCATTTATTCTGTTCCCATATCACACTTAATGCTTCACAGTTTATTTTATTATACCTTCTATCTAGGCTTTAGGATGGAGTATCCTGTTGTGCCTTATTATCTTGGCATTCCTTGCTCGAACTCTCAAGCCCTGCTTTGATCAAACATCTTTTCTACAAACTCGCTACTGGAGTAACTACGTTGACATTGAGCAGAAGATCTTTGATGAGACTTGCTGTGAACATGCAAGGGACTTTGCCCACAAATGCATTCTCCATTTCTTCCAAAGTATGCACAAGGAGATGAAGGTTGCACAAATGATAAAGAAGGCAGAAGAGGAGGAAGACCACTTGCATGGAATCACTGAGCATGAGCAAGTAAACAAACTCCTGAAGTCTTGGTATCAAAGCAAACCCCCACTTTCTATAAATCTCCCAACTCATCGACAACATGTGAAAGGAAAAAGCAATGGCTGCTTCTTGGACAATAATGGCAAACAAACAGATGTATAAAGTGAATGCTAATCTAGAAACACATAAAATATTTACCCCAGAAATTGGCTTCAAAACTATTCACCCATTTAGGGTAGGCCCACCTTTGAATAAACTTTTACAGTTTATATATAGTAAAAAGTTGAAAATCTTCCGCTGATCTTGGGTTACAGCCTTTATTACAGTTCAGAGCTGCACTCAGTTCTGCTGGCCATCGTACGATAGGCTTTTACTCCTTAAAGGGAGCCTGTCACTATATTTTAGGACACTAAACCACCAACATGTTGTTATACTCTGAAGTTTTTATAATGCGATAGAGGAATAATTTCCTCTCTAATTATATTGCTGAACAGTGCCTGGTGTAATAAGATACTTTAAGAATGCAAATCACCAGCAAACTCTGTGCAGATATTGAGCCAGCAAAGAATGATGTTATATTTTAGCTCTGAAGCCAGCAGAATGGTGAATAGAGCCCCCTAGATTATAATATAGGCTGTAATTATACAATATAAGTAAAGCAAAGAAAGTCAAACTTTTTACGTAGATTGGGTAAACTGTAGACAGTATTTCCTCATCACTCAGCTACAGTTTTCATTTTCAGTGTCTTTACAGTTCAATAAACTCACGACTGATGACGCTGCAGATCATGATGATTTCAATTTTTATATGAACTCCCAGAGTAACTGTTGATGCAGAAATCATAATAAGTATTTCTATAGTAGGCATCTATGCCAGTAAAAATAATAAAAATGTGTAATTCTAAAAACATAGTATAGTACATACAGCAGCAAAGAGATCTTGTACAATTACTTGCATCACTGATGTCACTCTATTCAACCAACTTATTTTACCAGCAGCAACATAAAAACTCAAAGCAGACTCTGTAGATTTGTTCGTTTCAGTTCACATTTCTAAATCGCCAACCCATACTGCTGCATTATACTTCTAGGACAATCCGAGAAAGAATCTTATGTTTGTGTAACTTTTTTTAAACAATAACTTATTTTTCTTGTCTTTAAAAGCGAATCTGTCAGAATGTAACCCCGCCCCAAACTACTGTAATGGCAGTATAGATGAAAAGCTGCGGATTCCAAAAATGTAATTCTTGTATTTGTACTCACCGACATTCCTCTGCAATAATACTGCAAACTATCGGCTTGCTTTATGCTAATATAGTATAATCCGCGCTCACTCTTTCCCGCTTGTTGAATATTCAGTTTATTCCAGTTGGTCCGCCTCACACACCGATAAGATTATCAAGTCTTCAATCAATTAAACAGGACGGGCAGGGATTGACTTGGGCTATTTGTATACCTAGGACTCCCTAGTACAGCAAAATAATACAGAGAACTCCTAAGAACACAGACCAATTGCAGGATTACAGCAGGGAATGCTAGGGATAATTATATATTCTGAATCAGCATCTTTACACCTATCCAGGTGTTACATTAGTTGTAGGGGGGGGTTAACATGGTGGCAGATTATCTTTAGGGACATTTTCCAACCTTTGCTAAACCTTTTAATATTGAAAAAACATGAGGAAAGAGGGAGGGAGGAGGGAACCTCCACCTCACCAGCTTTGCGTCCTGCACTCAGATCTCGCCCCGATCTCCGCGACGGCACACGGCAGACAACATGGAAGAAAATAGAAGTAAGATCAAGCGACGTACGGTGGGTAAAAGGAAATCCTGGATCCACTTTATTGAGCAGTCAGAAATGACATGTAAAACACGGGAGGGAGAACGCAATGTAGGTGGTCTTCCAAAGGCAAGTAACAGAAGCCTACGCGTTTTGAATACAAACAGTATTCTTAATCATGGCTGATATCGGTCATGATTAAGAATACTGTTTGTATTCGAAACGCGCAGGCTTCTATTACTTGCCTTTTGAGGACCACCTACACTGCGTTCTCCCTCCCGTGTTTTACATGTCATTTCTGACTGCTCAATAAAGTGGAAACCAGGATTTCCATTTACTCACCGTACGTCGCTGGATCTTACGTCTATTCTCTTCCAAACCTTTTAATATAGCTTGAAAACATTTGTAATGGAACGCTGTCTGGGGAATTATAATGACCTTTCCATTGCCCAGGCCAAATATTTAGTTTGCTGCCCTAGCCTTGTGTCTAAATACCATCCCCCCGGCTATGCTCTAAGCACAGGCACCACCACTAGGAGGTAAGCCTCAGGTAAAAAACTGAAAATTATAATTATGTTAGTATAGTGCTGATTAAGCAATGGTGATTCAAAGTATTTTGATAGAAACAGATTAAAAAATACAATAGTCATATAAATACATTGCCCTTATCAGGTGCGGATGCAGGATTGGATTCTTAGTGGGAGAGGTAGCGGCACGAATAGCTACAACAGAAGACACCCCCAACTGGTACACCCAGCTGTCAATTTATTTATACATTTCTAACAGGAAAAAGGGCTCCTGAATAGTTTTTTCATGGGAAATACAATTATTTACTAAAACAGACCCCTTGAGGAAAGGTGATAGGTCTTCTTTTAGCATATTGCTTGTTTCACATTGCTTGGTTTACTGAACTGCAGAAACTATTTTAGCACTTTCAGAAGAAAATGTAGGAATGTCTAAAGTGACACAATTCTTACACATACAAGATGTATTTGCAGGCTGTCATTCCGGTTTAGACTAATAAATGTCACATTCCCCACAAATGTAAAGCCGGCCCCACGTTAATTACTACCTGTAATTTTAAATCAGAAGTAAAAGAATAACAAAAAAAACAGAAATGGTTATATCTGATAGGTAAGACTCCCATTACGATTTAAGCCCACATTGGAAGTATAAGTCGGGAGGACTCCCGATGGATACCTGACAATTGGCTGCAATGTATCCTACTGTACAGACAAACAGTGGGATATGTCCCCCATAGGTTCACATTGGGAAAAAAAAAGAAAATTCATACCCCGTATACATTTTTTTTACAAGGTTAGGCCCTAACGTAATGTTCTGAACACTTTTCACAGCCTTCAAGTCCTAGCCAAACACAATCTTCAAACCCCCAACAACTGAACCACTATACTACAGATTTTTACGCCTCATGCACACTTCCATCACCGTTTTCACGGCCGTTTTTCACGGATCCGTGTGTCCGTGATTGGATCAGTGTGGTTCCCGTGTGTACTCCATGTACACTTCCGTGTGCCGCGCATGGTAATCACTGTCCAGCGGTAGTCACTGTTCAGGGTGCTGAAAGAGTTTAGTGCTGGATAGAGAGAAGGGGCTGCACTGATCGGCAGTAACTCTTTCAGTACCCTGGACAGTGACTACCGCTTGACAGTGAGTACTATGCGAGACGCTTACAATATAGATTTCTAATTTTTCCTACAAAAACCCCGAACTCAGAAAAAAATAAGTTTATACTTACCAGAACTCCCTGCTTCTTCCTCCAGTCCGGCCTCCTGGGATGACGTTTCATCCCATGTGACTGCTGCAGCCAATTACAGGCTGCAGCATTCACATGGACTGCCGCGTCATCCAGGGAGGTCGGAAGAGGGACGCGTCACCAAGACAACGGCCGTATGAACTGCTTTTTCTTTCTATCGCTGCGGTTGCTCTGCCCAAAAGGGCTGCCCCTTCTCTCTATCCAGCACTGATAGAGAGAAGGGGCTGCCGATTAGTGCAGTGCAATATCTCTTCTGTACTTCTGCCCGCCCGGCCGTTGCTAGGCAACGGCTCCATCACACATGGATAGCACACGGATGCCTTCCGTGTGCCTTCAGTTTTTTTGACAGACCCATTGACCTTTATGGGCCCCACAGTCACGGAATCTCGGTCCAAAGTAGGACATGCTCTACTTTTGTCGGAACGGAACAACGGGACCGTCAAAAAAACTAAAGTGTGCATGGCCCCATTGAAATGAATGGATCAGGGTGCTAGCCGTCAAAAAAACGGCTAGCACTCTGAAGGAAAAAACAGAAGTGGGCATGGGGCCTAAACCTATTTACCACTGCATGGCCCAATAAATTGCTGATTAGAGTTACTCCCTTCTCGAGTCTTTAAAAGTTCTGCTGACATCATCCAGGACGGGGCTTAAGAGCATACAGTAATGAAAAATAGAGCGCACTTAATGGAACCCACTTGCTACATGCAGGAAATTAAAAGTTGATCACAGGCTATGCTGCCTGTCTGATGTACCAGGGCCCACCATCCTGCTATACACAACCTGTCCCATTTTAAGTGTGTACTATAATAATAATAACAATAATAATAATAATCATCTTTATTTATATAGCACCAACATATTACGCAGCACTTTACAATTTAGAGGGAACATGAAACAAATAATATCAGACATTACATAGTGACAAAGTTAATTTACAATTCAAACCTGGGGAGTGAGGACCCTGCTCGCAAGAGCTTACAATCTATGAGGAAATAAGGGAGACACAAAGTGTAACAGTGTTTGTTCTGTACAATGGTCCGGCCATTTTTATACACATGCGGTGGTAACATAAAGCTGCATGAGCCGGTCACCAGCCAGTATCCGTGTATGACGGACATGAAGAGAAGGAGTGTGAGGGAATCTTATTCTGATGACTAATCTAAAAGGAGGGCCATGGAAAGGAGTCAGATTAGGGATTGTTATAGGCCTGTCTAAATAGATGTGTTTTCAGAGCACGTTTAAAACTGTGGATATTTGGAATTAATCTGATTGTCTGGGGTAGCGCATTCCAGAGGACGGGTGCAGAATGAGAGAAATCTTGGAGACGGGAGTGGGAGGTTCGGATTATGGAGGATTTTAATCTAAGGTCGTTGGCAGAACGTAGAGTCCGAGTAGGGTGGTAGACAGAGATGAGGGAGGAGATGTAAGGAGGTGCAGCGCTGTGGAGAGCTTTGTGGGTGAGAGTAATAAGTTTGAATTTTATTCGGAAGGGGATGGGCAACCAGTGCAGTGACTGGCACAGATTAGAGGCGTTGGTGTAGTGGTTGGTCATAAACATGAGCCTGGCTGCTGCATTGAGGATAGATTGGAGAGGGGAGAGTTTGGTGAGGGGAAGACCGATTAGTAATGAGTTACAGTAGTCAAGACGAGAGTGAATCAGAGCAACAATGAGAGTTTTGGCGGTTTCCTCCGTAAGAAAAGAGCGGATTCTGGAGATGTTTTTGAGGTGAAAATGACAGGAGCGTGAAAGTGTTTGTATGTGAGGAGTAAAGGAAAGATCGGAGTCAAAAATAACCCTGAGACAGCGGGCGTGCTGCTTAGGAGTTATGATAGTGCCACACTGTACTGTACTGTTATAGCGAC
This sequence comes from Rhinoderma darwinii, assembly GCF_050947455.1. Lineage (NCBI taxonomy): Eukaryota > Metazoa > Chordata > Amphibia > Anura > Rhinodermatidae > Rhinoderma > Rhinoderma darwinii. The sequence continues at coordinate 36,593,310 of NC_134697.1, read as the reverse complement.
ACACAGGACATTACAGAAATAAGGATTTATAGTTTATTTGTGCCCTAACCCTAATAAGTGAATTAACCCCCTCCAATTATTATATAATTTCAGAACTTGATCTTCTGCTCCTACCATGGGCCAGTCAGTCCCTTTTGCCCATCCTACCATGTCAATGTGATGACCAAGCAGAGAAGAGGTTATTTTAAAACTAGCAATGTCTCTTTCTATCCAGAGCCTAAATGTATACACTTTCCTACGCCCATGCTCAACCTGGCGCTGTCCCCCTTCCCTCTTCCCTTCTGTAGCTTTGATCCCTCCCCTCTTCTCTTCCCTCTGCATAGAGCCATTGGAGGTACAAGTCAGGAGAATCTCCTGACATATACCTCTGATGGAAAGGTTGCAACATATCCCACTGTATAGGCATACAGTGGGATATGTCAACTTTTGTAAAACAATAAAAATACTGCAAAGGCCTTTTTCTCATTTAATAGTAGTGTATTAAGGTAATTTATACACTAACATATGGAGCCAAATATAGGGTTTAATGTGTAAATCCCGAGTTGTTTTAGATTTAGCAGATTCTGAGTTCTTCTAAGAAGTGTTTGTACAATGCTATATGCACACATGTAACAGGAAACTAGAATTTACATAGATTATAGGTAAAGAAACAGATTAAGCATTGCATTTGGTTGGCTCTAGTTGACTACGCTATTCATTTAGTCAAAACAACGGAATCTTTACACAACGTTGACAAACGTAAACCATTGGTACCGGCTCCGTCACCATTGAAATCAATGGTGATGGAAACGGAAACCTATGGTTTCCGTTTGTGTCTGTCAGGGCTCTGTTCCGACGGAAAGCTCAGACAGAACAGAGCCCTAGGCATCCCCATACCCTTTTCCCTTCCCACCAATTCCCCCTCGCATACACAAAAGTTATTCTTATAACTAACGCAGCCACCACGTACATGTGCCCTGGCCCCATTCATTTTGACGTCGGCTGGTCACCTAGCAACATTGTGACGTGGCTGAAGCCAACATCGGGCAGGCGCAGCCTCCAAGTGACAGCCTGTTGCCTAACAATTGGGCAAACAGAACTGATTCACCGGAAGGAGTTTCAGCACCACAAAGCTGACCTCCCCAGCTGCTCCACTACCATTACCACCGAGCGAAATGTCCTAACTGTCCACAAAGAAAGGGGATTCCCCCCCAAAGCGCGTTGTACCTCGAGACCCTCCCTCTTTTTTATATACATTTTATTATGATCTATTGTTTTAGACAAATTATATTTTTCCCCAAAAACGTGTTGGACTCGTGGAAATATTGCGCCTGGATGGTGTTGCTTTTTAACAGTAGATCCCACCTGGTTCCCATTGTTTTTATCTACCTGCATTTACTCCCCAGCGAGGTTGGCACCTGACACTCTAGGGATTACGGCACCAGCAGCATCCTTTCTAACCATCTGGCTCCGCAATAGTGTTGTGCCTATCCATGCACAACCCCTAAAGGTGACATATCCGCTTTGAGGGTGAAAATTGTGAACACAGGAAAACTTGGGGAAGCTGTAATGTCGGGGTAGGGAGACAGACAGGTGAGCCCTAATCTACCTGCCACTCAGTCCCTGCCTACTTGCACGGCCCGTCCTAGGCGACGGCGTACAACTGGGCGACGGTCCCTACGCTCAATATGTGCACAACAGACAAACAGAAAAGGGTACACAGCAGCTAAGGGAAATGGGGCAGTTGCCCACGGCAACACCGTGAGCAACAGGAGTAGTGAACGAGCCGAGTCAAACCAGGAGTGTACAAGGTACCAAACGCAGTGCAGGAGCGCTGTCAGTAAAGCCAGGGTCAAAATGAAGCAAGGTCAATAGTAATAGCAGGAGCAGCAGAGCCAGGAAACAATCACAGGCAAAGACAAGCAGGAAATCAAGGTATAAATAGACCGAGGGCGGGAGCTAGAACCGTCTGGCCAGGCTGTGATAGGTTCTCCCACTCCTCAGCCTCCCAGCCTGAGTGGTAGCAGATCGAGTCACTCTATGGGTATGTGCACACGATAGCTTCCTTTTACGTCTGAAAAGACAGACTGTTTTCAGGAGAAAACAGCTCCGTCGTTTCAGACGTAAATGCTCCTCCTCGCATTTTGCGAGGCGTCATTGACGCCCGTAATCTTGAGCTGTTCTTCATTGGCTTCAATGAAAAACGGCTCAAATTACATTTCAAAGAAGTGTCCTGCACTTCTTTGATGAGGCAGTCATTTTACGCGTCGTCGTTTGACAGGCTGGGTTCACACAACCTATTTTCAGGCGTAAACGAGGCGTATTATGCCTCGATTTACGCCTGAAAATACGGCTACAATACGTCGGCAAACATCTGCCCATTCATTTGAATGGGTTTGCCGACGTACTGTGCCAACGACCAGTAATTTATATTGCAGGACACTTCTTTGAAACGTAATTTGAGCCGTTTTTCATTGAAGTCAATGAAGAACAGCTCAAGATTACGGGCGTCAAAGACGCCTCGTAAAATGCGAGGAGGAGCTTTTACGTCTGAAACGACGGAGCTATTTTCTCCTGAAAACAGTCTGTCTTTTCAGAAGTAAAAGCCACTTATTTTGTGCACATACCCACAGCTGTCAAACGACGATGCGTAAATTACTGGTCGTCGGCACAGTACGTCGGCAAACCCATTCAAATGAATGGGCAGATGTTTTGCCGACATACTGTAGCCGTATTTTCAGGCGTAAATCGAGGCATAATACGACTCGTTTACGCCTCAAAATAGGTCGTGTGAACGCAGCCTATCAGACCTAGGAGCAGATGCAGACTGATTAACCACGGGCGTCGACACAGAAGCTGTGTCTGGCAGATCCTTTACAGAAGCCAACTCCAGTATTCTGTATAGTAGTGGGTGGCTCCACAGAGGCACTTGTTAAGTCAAGTCTCCCGAGACATGTTCAACGCACTTCAAGCTCGGGTGAAATCCATTGGGGTCGATGTTTACCACCTCAATTGATAGTGGGACAAACTACAGTGCCAAAAAACAACATACACCAATAGTTTCTTAAAGAAAATACTTTTTCCTAAGAAGGGTCTGATTTGTCCTCACCATCCTGTTAGGTATTTGTACACTGTATGATAGCAGTCCATACTGGGGAGGAGCGCCAACAGAAGGTACCGCACAGAATAGAACAACTGGACAGAACATGAAAAATCACGAGATGGGTCAAAAAACCTATTAGGTATGTTCACGCATAAAGTTGTATTTCAGTTTGCAATGATTTACCCAAACAGTCAGATTGGGAAGGTTGTTTATTTTTCACTCTGTTGGGATCCGTTCACATAGTTAGTTAAGAAAAAATAGCCATTCACTTTATGCATAAGGAGAGAGTGTGACATGTTCTAAAAAAGAAAATGGTCAAATTACCTAATGGCAAGCGCTGTACGGACATACAATGTAGAAAGGAGTTTCTAAATGGTCAAATAACGCACACTGCAGATGAACTGGCAACAATATATTAACGGTATTTTGCTTTGACACTTACATTTGAGTGAAATATTTAAAGGTTACCTTTGAAACCCTTTTTTTTTTCAGTGTTTTTGAGGCTACTTTCTCTGACCCACAGGATCCACCTGAAACCAATCACATCTAAGTTATGAACTTAGATGTGATCGGTAACAGCTTGATCCTGCGGACCTGCTGTCACTGAATCAGTCAGTCCCGCTGACCTGACAGATACAGGTTTCAGCGCAAGATACAGCTGTTCTGTATACAGGATACAAAGCAGCTGTATCTCAAAAAAATAAAAATAATTTTTAATAAAATGTAATTAGAAAGTTGTACTAAACACTCCGATAGGCAAAGGTGTACATTTGATTTATTTGTAATGATCTATGTCCTAAATTAGGTAAAACCGAATGTGACATGAAAGACATGCCCTCTTTTTTGTGACAGCTTTAAATATTGGTACGTTTCATTCAAACCCTTCTTTAGGATCTGCATTTGAGAATTAACAATGTGACGACAGTCAATACATGCTCATGAATAGTCCTGCAGGAAATCTTTACAATAATGTCAATGGAGCGTGATCAAGCACACATGACCATCTCTCCACTGAGAATGAGGCCCTTGCTTTCTCTGGATCATGAGGGTCCGTCCCTGATAAAGCTTGATGGAGTTTCGAACTTGTATGTCATAAAAAGTGTTTGCGGGAAAACCGGTTTGCCCTGGTCTACACAACTGGGTTTCATACAGGTATGAACATGGCTACTAAACCCTATTTATGAACTGTACTCATTCTACGTCACTGATGTGGTTTACATTTAGTTTATCATAAAAAGTGATTATTGAAATGGATCATAATCAACTGAATATTTCCTGGTAATTACAGTTCTCTGGATCTGATAAGCACAACACCATGATATTTCACCAAGGAAAGGAGTTTGTGAAACACAGCAATGTTTTTTTTTATGCCAAGAATGCTGCCATATGCAAAGGTTCAGATATTTAAGCAACTTTGGTTCCAAACTAGACATTATGCAAAAATCAGATTTTCCTTGTGGCCTTCTCTCCTATGGAGATTTCACATGAGCAAGAACATTTGCATGATCTGTTTGCATCCTCTGTACAGCATGACATGTTGTCCAGCACTGAAATAAATGCAAAACATACCCACTGCTATCAATTCAGGGGTCAGATAGGACCAACAAATTATGTTTTAAAGGGCTTATTTATGTTCTAAGAGTCCTGTATCAATAATAATTATAGAATACCTAACCTTTCAGATGACTTTTCAGGAATGAGGAATAACACTATTTCTGGCAATTATAGGACTTGTATTTTGCATTTTTTTTAGCAGTTTTCCCCTCTGCAGCAAGTGGGTGGAGAATAACCTCTATCATGTTTGCCATACATTGTATGCATAGAGAAGAGAACATCCTGCTCCACTATCTCTTTGTAGTACACCCTCAGACACAGCAGCAACATGGAAGACACCATACAGATTTAACACTTACTAGAAGACTTCTATGGGCAGCTACAACCTGATCCTTCAGTGAGCTGATAGTCCGTCTCGTCTTGAGGGACAGAATTTAGCAGTAAATTCAGAGTGAGTGAACAGTTGGGGGGGGGGGGCGGGCGAGCCTGATAAGTGAAGAAGCATTTTACTAAAATAGGATTTATTAAAAAGTTTTATATTGTATTATTGATTTATGCAAAGTTTGTTGAAAAGTTAGTGACCATTTCAAGTAGAATATTTTTTTTCAAGATTCCCGTCAATGACTATTAAAGTGCTGTTATATCCAGAATTTTCCTTTTACCAAGTGACCATTTCCTGCTATAGCGGACCTTTTATCGAGCAGTAGTGACCTAGACATACACAGCCTTCTAATAAAAAAACACATACAAAAAGCATGCTTACATTGTTGCTAGTACCTAAAGTATTATGAACCTACTTAAGCACTTCGTAAACAGACTATTTTATCCTTTAACTTTTCCCATGTTTTTAAAAAAACAAACAAAAAAGACACTAATTGAGCCTAGTGGAAAATCAATACTCTTAAAGTCAACCCCTTGGGCATATGCCCGTCATAGAGAGTCCATAAGCTCGGATCATTACCAATTCTTCAACAAGAAGTCTCAGGAGCTTTATGGAGTATCAGAACTCCCTTACCTTTACTCAAATGTTCCACTGCCGTAAAGCTCTGACACACATTTTAAGTACATTGCATTGAATAGAATGGCCCTTTTCAAGGAATATTCGGTCAAAGTTTCCAGTAACAGATCTCTGAGCGGAACGAAGGAGGGTCAGAGCTCACAACTTTACTGATGTCATCTTCTCACAGGTCTCTAAAAAATGTCGAAAGCTCACTTTTCAGTCAGTTTATACTGCTCAATTAGGGTATGTTCACACGCTTAACAAAAACACGGCTGAAAATACAGAGCTGTTTTCAAGGAAAAACAGCCTCTGATTTTCAGACGTTTTTTAAGCATCATGCAGTTTTTTACGCCTGTTTTTGGAGCTGTTTTTTATTGAGTCAATGAAAAACGGCTCCAAAAACGGCTCAAGAAGTGACATGCACTTTTTTTCACGAGGCGTTTTTTTACGCGGCCGTTTTTAAAAACGACCGAGTAAAAAAACGCCCCGTGGGTACGGAATGCCATTTTTCCCATTGAAATCAATGGGCAGATGTTTGGAGGCGTTCAGCCCCTGCATTTTTAGGCGTTTCTCGGGGCGTTTACGGCCCAAAAAACGCCTGAAAATAGCCCATGTGAACATACCCTTAAGACTGCTATAGTAAAGTGTGTGAGACTATAGGGTTAAAAAAAAATTATACATATCTGTCCTGGTCATGTAATGGACACACAGGTGAACAGCGCGTTACAGTTCGAGTACAATTGCCTTGTAACAAGCAAAGCACCTGTGTGGTCACATGATCAGGAGAGATTTGAATCCCTAGGAAGTAAACAATGAAGGTTTCCATTGAAATACAGCAAGACAATATCTTGAAAACGTGAGGAATTGATACATAAAGGGTAGTGGAAAATGTTATAACTTTTCATTGTACGATGAATAAGCTTTATTTGCCGAAACTGTAATATCATTTTAAAACAAGAAACATACCCACTAGAAGAAATATATAAAAATGTTCTTTAGTGTACATTAACCAGTTAGTGGCACCAATACGCCTTTTCACAGCGGTCGCTAATGAGTCTTAGGGTAGGCCGTCGCATTTTCACGGAGGCCTAGTCTAAGTCCTGCTCGGGTGTCCCTTGCAGGCTGGAGTGGATGCTCGGCTGCCTCATGACAGCCGGGCTCCTGCTCCAACTGTAGCGATCAAATTTTCCTTCAATCGCTACCATTTAACCCCTTAGATGCCAGTCAATAGCGACCGCTGCATGAAACTGATTTACAGAGGGCTCCCTCTATCACTCATCGGCAGCCCGCAAATGCGATGACCGTTTAACCCCTTAAATGCTGCAATCACGATCGCAACATCTAAGGCGTTAGATTCGACAGCTCCTCGCCCCCTGCAATGTGATTGGGGAGTGCCGATGGTTGGCATCTCCACATCTCTTTCTTCATCTCCTGTTAAGCCCTGCCACTTAACAGGAGTCTGTAAAAATGACGATATACTGCAATACTAATGTATTTTACAGTGTATTTTACAAGTGGTCTAACGATCTCTGGTTCAAGTCCCCTAGAGGGACTAATCAAATATGTAAAAAAAAAATTGCATCGCCGAACCCTTAAAAGTCTGAACTATTACAATATATCATCATTTAACCCGCACCGTGAACGCAGTAAAAAATAAAAAATTAACGCCAGAATCGCAGTTTTTTGGTTACTTCATATTCCACAAAAATGTAAATAAAAAGTAATCCAAAAGTCTCATGTGGCCCAAAATGGTACCAATAGAAACAGCTCGCCCAGCAAAAATAATTCCTCATATCACTCAATCGACGGAGAAATAAAACAGTTACGGCTCTAAGAATGTGGTGACAAAACAGAAATTTTATTTTTAACAGTTTCTGTCACATTCTTATAAAAGTAGTAAAACATAAAAAAAAAAAAGCTATATAAAATTTGGTATCTCCGTAATCAAATTGACCAGTAGAATAAAGTTAACATGCCATCTTTACCGTACAGTGAAAGCCATAAAAACGAAACCCCTCAAAAGATTTTTTTTTCCAGTTTCCCAATACATTATATGGTACAATAAATGGTCTACAGTCTTGGAGCCATTGGTGCGGACACACAAAACTGACCTTACATGACAGTGGAGCAGGGAACAAAGCCGCAATAATGCTCATGTTTGCTGTTAATGGGCACAGCCCACAGAAAATCTTCAAACACAGTAATTGTAAACACTATAAGCTTTTATGTGGGGAGATTTTAGATTTCAATTAAATGATCCATTGTTGTACACAATACATCTCAATGTTTCTCATTGATATACCCATCAACATGTCAGCAACCAAATCACTAAAAAAGATGCCCAGGTAAACTCCAGTAATGTATGTTGTCTCTGGTTTCACTATTCGAATATAAGAGATTCAAAGACATGTATTAAATTAGATACAGTGCCTTGCGAAAGTATTCACCCCTTGATGTTTTTCCTGTTTTCTTGCATTACAACCTGAAATTAAAATGGATTTTGGGGGGGTTTGTACCATTTGATTTACACAACATGCCTACCACTTTAAATGTTCATAATTTAAAGACAAAAAAAATGGAGATCTTTAATGTGCAGAAGTATTCACACCCTGAAAGCCAACTCATTGTGGAGCCACCTTTTGCTGCAATTACTGATTTAAGTCTCCTGAAATATGTCTCTATTAGCTGAGCTCATCTACACACTGGGATTTTTGACCATTCTTCCCTGAAAAACTTCTCCAACTACTTTAAGTTAGATGGGTTGCAGCAGTTTCAAGTCATGCCACAGATTCTCATTTGGATTACCGTCTGGGCTTTGACTCGGCCATTCTGAAACATTTTAGTTTTTTCCTTTACAAACCACTCCACTCCCTTTCCAAACCACTCCAGTGTTTCTTTAGCACTATGTTTAGGGTCATTGTCCTGCTGGAAGATCAACCTCCGTCCCAGTCTCAAATCTCTGGCAGACTGGAACAGGTTTTCCTTGAGAATTGCCCTGTATTTACTGCCATCCATCTCTTCTGCAATCCTGATGAGTTTTCCAGTCCCTCATGATGAAAAGCATCTCTACAGCAGGATACTGTCAACACCATGCTTCACTGTGGGAAAGAATGGCCGTAAACGAGCCACACGGCATAGGGGGAGGCCCCATGACGAGAGGAAGAAGAGGAAGGGGAGGAGCCGAGGGACGCGAAGCTGCTGGTTTAGACAGCGCTCTGGTTTGAGCGCCAGTCCGACCAGAAGCAGCAGAAGGAGCAGTTTATGGGCAGAGTGGCGTCAGATCCTTCTTGAGCTTCAAGGACCCCTTCGCCAACTTTATGTCAATTGTGGTGATTTATTTCTTGTATATTTATTTTTTGCATATTTATTTGTTGAATTGTTGGTTGTTTGTTAATAAAATAGCTGCTGTGGCCAATTCATTCCAAGCAAAGTCTCTGTGTCTTATTGGTCTTTTTCGAGTTATGGTAAGTGGGAGGTATAAAGGATTAGGGGTGTGAATTGGCATAGTAGCAAGGTGTAAGGTAAAACAGGACCGCATTCTATTATTCCTTGTCATGGTGTTCTTGGGGTGATGGGAAGTGTTGGGTTAGCGCCAAACATAGCGTTTCCCATGAAGGTCACAAGGTTCCATTTTAGACTCTTCTGACCAGAGAACCTTCTTCCATGTGTTTGGAGAGTCTGTCACGTGCTGTTTGGCGAACAGAAAATGTGTTTTCTTCTGTTTTTCTCACAGCAATTTGTATTTTCTGGCCATTCTTCCATAAAGCCCCACTCTGTGGAGTGTACGGCTTATAGTGGACAGATACTTCCATCTCTGTGGATACTAGTGTTATCAATGGTGTTTTTTGTTTAACCTCAAATTAATGCCCTCCTTGCTTGGTCTGAGTTTTGATGGGTGGCCTTTTCTGGTCAGGTTCGTAGTTGTGCCATATTCCTTCCATTTTGTTATAATGGATTTAATGGTGCTCCGTGGGACGTTCAAAGTTTAAGATATTTTGTAACTATGTAACAGGAGCCTGTAAAAATTACAATATACTGCAATACATCAGTGTTGCGGTGTATTGTACCAGCGACCTAATGATCGCTGGTTCAAGTCCCCTAGGGGTACTAATAAAATGTGTATAAAAAAAAACAAGTAAATAAAGTTATTATTAGTGGAAAAAATAAATAAATATTTAAGGCCCAATATACTGTTGGGAACCAGACAGATGCTTTCAGGAACAATACTGTAAATTTATTAATGCAAATTTGTTCATTATGTCAATGTGTACTGTCCCATCAGGCCACTTTAAAATGTATTCTTATTACATAATCTAGGCATACTATCTATTTCTTGCTTGGCATCCTGGCTAGAAGATGGAATCAGAAGTGTATAATTCCCATGCAAACAGCAAAGTGGCTAATGAAAAATGAACACAAATTCCAGAACATTCTCTGAAATTTGCGTAAAACATGCATTAAAAGTTGCTGTTTCACAAGTGCTGTCACACCTCCGCCTGTGGGAGAAGATATGTGCTACATACAAACAAGACAAAAATAGACTTACAAATGTAGTTTGGCAATGAAATACTCAACACAACTTGCTGATATAATCTGGGACAAATAAGAAAACTAAATGGACAATGTTAAAATGAGAAAAGTTGTTGCCTTAATCCTAAACTATATTTATAAAACAGGACTATACAATTCTGGCAATATATTGCTGTCCCTGTTATATATCTGCTTGTAAATTATGATTTCTCCACACTGTAAAGTAGTTAAAAATTGTAGCCAGTAATTTCTTAGTTAAACCGGTTTCTGGGAAAGCTTAGCGACAAGCAATATGGCAGCCACTAGAGCTCCCACAGAGATGGTCACCAAGCATTCCTGAAGATCTGAATGGCAAATCTGCAGTATATAGTGATATAGCACATACCCATCTTTTCTTTTTATTGCTGGGGTTTTTGTGTGGGTGCACTGCTTCTGGACAGAGTGCTCTTCAGTGGACTACAGTGTTATCACGTTGGTTTGTTGGCAGGGTTCAGGTGGTTTCCCATCCGGCGTCTTTGATTTGAGGGAAATTGGGGCTTTTCAAAAAAAAAAAACAAAAAAACTTATTTTAACCCCTTAATGACCAGCCTATTTTAAACCTTAATGACCAAGCCATTTTTTAAGTTTTTCCATCGTCGCATTCCAAGAGCTATAACCTCTTTATTTTTGCGTCGACATAGCTGTATAAGGTCTTGTTTTTTGCGGGACAAGTTGTATTTTTTAATAGCACCATATTGAGGTACATATTATTTATTGATTAACTTTTATTAACTTTTTTTGGGGGGGAATAGAAAAAAACTTGAAATTTCGCCATTCTTTTTCGCATCTTAAATCTACGCCGTTTACCGTGTGGTATAAATAACAGAATAACTTTATTCAGCGGGTTGTTACGATTGCAACGATATGAAATTAGTATAGTTTTTGTATGTTTTACTACTTTTACACAGTAAAAACGCTTTTTTTTAAAAATTATTTGTTTTTGTGTCTCCATATTTTTATTATTCCGCCGATGCAGCTGTTTGAGGGCTTTATTTTTGCGGGAAGACTTGTAGTTTTTATTGGTACCATTTTGGAGTAGATGCGACTTTTTGATCACTTTTTATCACATTTTTTTTAAGTCAGGATTTACAGAAAACAGCAATTTTTCCATAGTTTTTTATTACATTTTTGACGGCGTTCACTTTGTGGGTTAAATATAGTCATAGATTTATAGTCGGGGGTCATTACGGACGCGGCAATATCAAATATGTGTAATTTTTTCACTTTATTTTGTTTTTTTAATAGTAAAGCATTTTGTAAGGGGAAAAGGTGGGTTTTTCATTTTTTTTCAATTTTTTTCAATTTTTTTTTAAAATTAACTTTATTAAACTTTTTTTTTACTTTTTTACTAGTCCCACTAGGGGACTTTAATATGCGATTCTCTGATCGCTATTATAATACACTGCAATACTTTTGTATTGCAGTGTATTACTGCCTGTCCGTTTAAAACGGACAGGCATCTGCTAGGTCATGCCTCCGGCCTGATCTAGCAGGCATTCGCTCCAGGCAGACCTGGGGGCCTTTATTAGGCCCCCGGCTGCCATTGGAGACACAGACACTCGGCGATCGTATCGCCGGGTGTCGGCGGGAGAGAGAGGGAGCTCCCTCCCTCTCTCCAAAACCACTTAGATGCGGTGCACGCTATTGTGCACCGCATCTGAGGGGTTAAACGGGTGAGATCAATACTTATATCGATCTCACACGGCAGAGCAGGGACGCCCCCAGCCCTCAGCTGCCTCTGGCAGCTGAGAGCAGGGAGATTTGACGGCTCCCTGCTCTATTTACTTATCCTGATGCAGTGCCGTAAAAAGGCATATGCATCAGAATAAAGCCCGTTAGTGGCTGCCGTGAAAAGGCGTATTGGCGGTCACTAACGGGTTAAGGCCACTAATGTGGTGGGAAATCATTTAATAAATTCCCTTCATTGTATATGAGCTAATAAATTCTTCAAAACCTTTGATAAAGAAAGCTGTACTGCATCATCTCAAGAATTTAATAAATCTCCTGATGTCAACAACCAGCTGGAGGGTTGGCCCTTTCTCAGGAGTGCGGTCATGGGCGAGAATGAAAATATTAAGCACAACTATAACATTTCTAGATTGAAAAAACCTTAAAGTGTTTTCACCAGAATAGAAAATGATGACACATCCTGACAATGAAGGGGTCTTAGCTATAATTTAGCACTTCACGAACATCCACTGCAGGGAACTGCAGCTCCATTGAAGCACTGTGCACTCCCCATACTCAGGATCACCACAGCTCCCAGAGTCCCCACCATTTAAAATGTTATGATTGATGCTACATGTGTGAAACACAACTGTTTGGAACTGAGTATTTGGGCCCTGAAGCCAGTTGCGGGTGACAAACAGGTGCCTTCTCATGGGTTGAGGTGTAGTGTGAGCTGTGGTGCATTACAGGCAGTAGATATAACATTTTGATCGGCACGTGTGTCAGAATGTGGCAAGTCAGCAAGTGCAGTCAGATGCGGCCTAGTAGGCCTAAACACGGGGACCATCCCCTGCATTAGGGAGGAGTGCCCTTGGCTCTGTCCGAGACAAGTGAAATACAGCAAGCCATCAACCACCTGCCTAAGTACGTTATACAAAGACAGTGCCTCTCACATCTGTGAGTAGTGTCATGTTTCTCCTTTGGCCGGGTGTGCCGTTATCACCGGCTTACTAAAGTTTTTGTTGCCACGACTTCATGGTCTCCGTTCTTTGTTTTCTTCGACAACGCTGCCAGGGGTCTTACACCACCTAGGCCCCCGTTCTTACATCTTATGGCATAGTTGATAGGATGTCCTGGCCCAGGAGCAAAATAGCGAACTCACATATTCAGCTGGGCAGCCGCCATGAGTATGGTAGTAGGGATTCCCAAATGGTAACAGGGTTAGGAGATAACTGGGCAAAAGATGACACAAACAACCATTTATTAGTTATAGATGGCCATTTTTTTTTGCGGAATAAATAGCGCAGTCGACTACGCTATTCATTCAGCCAAAAAGAAACAGAAACCTTACGGAATGGAGACAAATGAAAACCAATAGGAACAGAAGTGTTACCATTGAAATCAATGTCAAAGCGAACAGAAAGCTATGGTTTCCATTCGTAAGATTCCCCTGATGGAAAGGTCTGACGTAACCCACGAATGGAACCCCGATGCACATGTGAACAAAGCCTTACATGTTGATAGAAATCTTCAAGAGGGTTTAAAAATCTAAATTTTTCACCAGTTTATACAGCTGAAATTATCTACACATGAAATTTCCTAATATAATCTCACTAGTTGTCTTTAGACTAGTGAAGGTCAGTAGTAGTGTAATGGCCGCAGTCGTGGACCGCCGCCTCCCCTTACCTTCTGACGGCCGCATCCACAAACTTTCCTCCTCTTGCCGACGTCTCCTTCCCCAGATACGTCAGCGCATCCGGCTGCTCTATCCTGCAATGTCCGCGAGGGGGCGTGCACTGGTTCCTGGCCTTAAGGGGCCAGCCTGCGCATATGTAATTAATTTATTATTTTCCAGATCACCCTGGACTATAAAAAGGGCCCTGCTCTTTCACTCCTTGCCTGAGCGTTGTTGTGGTCTACCCATGTTCGTATTGCAAATGGTCCCTGCTAAGTGTTATCCTGCTCTCAGTGCTCCCGTGCCCTGTCACCTGTATTCTGTATCCCGTGCTATGTTTCGTTCCTGAGCCTTTCTAGTGTTGGAGTCGTGTTGTGCCGCCTGCTGTTATACACCACGTCTGGTGTCATCTGCCACTCCTGGTATCATCCGCCATGTCTGGCGCTACCTGCCACGTCTAGCCCCATCCATGCCAAAGCCTCTGCCACTGACTGGACTATCTCAGGCACCCTTGTGCTATGAACTTTTGTATAGACGTTGCATAGACTGTGGCTTGGCCAGCTGCCTCTCAGCTACAGCGTAGCGGCCTAGTGGGTCCACATACCCCTAGATCGTGACAAGGAGAAATCAAATTCCTTAAAGCTTTGGACAATCACTTATTGTTAGAAAGGCCTTCTGACAATAAGCTGATCACAAAATGTTGCGCAGCGATCAGCTGTATTCTTTGGAGGAATGTGGCACCCAGTTTTCAATTCTTCTGCAGCCCCACCACAGAAGAAATAAAGAATTAGATCGTACATAACAGAATCCTTCAGAGAGAAAAATGCTCTTTGTTGCTGCTTCTGCTTGTAGATGAGGATCTTGAACGAGGCACCCTTCTAATACGTTTTTTAAATTACTTTCACAATGTTAGATTTTCTATACCAGTTTACCCCTTTAATCTACTTTTTTCTAAAGATTTCCCAAAGAGCGCAGGCTGCAGACCGTAAAAGATGGGCCACAAAGGATGTGGGGAATTTGATTCCCCCTTACTACCGATACGGGGAATAATTCTGCTAGTCAGACAATATTAACCCCTTAACGACATACCACGTACTAATACACTGTAGGGGGAAGTATGGAGTGGGCTCATGGGCGGAGCTCGCTCCATACTCAGCAGGTGACGGCTGTGTTATACAGCCGACACCTCACTGCAAAGGGCGGAATCAAAGATCACTTTGATTCCGCCCGTTTAACACCTTATATGCCGCAGTCAATCGCGTCAGCGCGCTCCCCCCCCCCCTCCCGCGATGGGTTCGGCCGGTGTCTATGGTTATTATGGTCGCCTGGGGGCCTAATGAAGGCCCCCATATCTGCCATCTAGGCAGGGCTTCAAAGGAGACTGTCAGAATCACGATATACTGCAATACATTAGTATTGCAGTAGATCATGCAAGCGATCCGACAGTCGCTGGTTCAAGTTATAGCTCTCAAAATATGGCGACACAAAACATTATTTCTTTTTTAGCAATTTGTTTTTTTTGTTTTTTTTTTTTAAAAGTGGTAAAACCTAAAACAAAACATATAAATTTGGTATTGCCGTAATCGCATCAACCTGTAGAATAAGGTGAATATGTGGTTTTTACCGCCAGGTGGACGCCGTAAAAACAAAACCCCCCAAAAAATGGTGTAATCACTGTTTTTTGCCTATTACACCCCACAAATAATTTTTTGCAGATTCCCAGTACATTATGCAATACAATAAATTGTGCTATGAAAAACTACAACTTGTCCCGCAAAAAAAAACAAACCCTCATATAGCTATGTCGACAAAGAAATAGAAAAGTTATGGCATTTGGAAGGCGGGGAGGAAAAACCTAAAATGAAAAAAAATCTAATTGGCCTGGGGTCAAAGGAATTCAGATAATGTAAATTGCCAAACAGAAGGTACACACAAGCATTTTTTCGATGTTATTCTATTTTATAATTTTCACAGAAAAACAAACGGAAACATGTCTATTAACATTCTCATTGGTTTTCATGTGCTTTTTCTAATGGCAAATCATCAGAAGGCTTCAGTAAACCTCCATTGTTGCTGATTTTGCTGGGCAAAAATAGCATAGTGTTCTGTATTATTCTACCCAGTGTAAGAAAAAAAAAACGACACCTCTGCAAATCTTACTAGTCAATAGGATCCATCATGATTATTCTTCGATTTTATTCTTTTTAAAGCGCGCCAGTCTAAAATATAAACCTTGATGCAGATTTGAAGTTGCATTCTATGGACCAGAGAGATAGAGAGTTGTAATATTGTAAATTCAATCACTAACAAGAACAATCACAGCTACATAATGATATCAATCTATAATGTCTCGAAACAGAAGCTTCCTGAGAAAAGCATTGCCCCACAAGTGGTGACAGACGCACTCCTAATCATGTCAGTGGGAGATACAGGAAACTTTTCAACTCTGTTGCCCGAGCTATTATAAAGTTGCACTTTGAGACATTTTATATATTCTTGTTGTGTCAAAGTCTTAAAACAATACAAGCAGAGCCCAACAACTAAAGTAAGTAATAACCTACTAATAAAGTAAGGTTTAGTATGTGGCGCTTGTGCCACCCCTATAATGTCTGATCCTGCAGAACATAAATATTTACTTCCCATTAAAAAAAAAAGTACAGCTTAGTCGAAACGAAATAAGTTACTCTTCAGCCAGTTTTCTGCTCTCTGGACAAAGATGAGATGACATGACATGATTGCCATCTAGCTCCATCTAGATTTTGCATAGGTGTGTTGAAGGTTGGGCATCTCTCTGTGGGAGTGAAGACGTCACAAAAGCATATGCAAACAGCTTCACATGTAATAGATTTCAGAGAAAAGCCGAGATTCTATACGGACTGCAGAAGAGACTAAACCAATTTCATTTTTCATAACCACATATGTATTTTTTTTCTATATAACATCAAGCTGAAAGGATTGAGCAGCAGGCAAGATTTTAAGAGAATAGAAAAGTCAGAAGACTTCAGAACAGGTAAAAGATTTCCAAAATCACCCCTTCCATCCCAAGTCGTGTATCATCGTTTCAGAGTCTTAAAGCACAACAGGCAAACAATTCATTTGTTTGAGAAATAGAAAAGCCTAACGATGGATAAGTTTCGTATGATCTTCCAATTTCTGCAAGCCAACCAGGAATCATTCATGAATGGAATATGTGGTATTATGGCACTTGCGAGTGCCCAGCTATACACAACATTTGACTTCAACTGTCCATGCCTTCCAAGCTACAACATGGCTTATGCCATGGGTGTTATGTGTGTACCGCCTATTGTATTATTTTTACTTGGATTTGTAATGAACAATAACGTGTCCATGCTGGCAGAAGAATGGAAGAGACCAACGGGCATGAGACAAAAAGACTCGGCTGTACTGCGTTACATGTTCTGCTCAATGACACAACGTGCATTAATTGCCCCAGCAGTATGGATCTCAGTGACCTTATTACATGGGGAGTGTTTTATATGTGCCTTTAGCACATCCGTCCCTATCGATAAACTGGGAAACATGACTGATGTAACCCTGTCCGAAAAGGAAATAAAACGAATACTAGCCAGGATCCCCTGTAAGGACATTTATGATGGACATGATATTATTCCACAAGAAGTGGCATCAAGATATCTGCGCTGTATCTCACAGGTAAGACGTTCCATGCAAACACTATACTGTATAATATGGCTAGGGGTTACTTTCCTCTTCGCCCGTTTGTATTATTTTTCAAAATTATCAATATAAATACTTATTGGTTCCAAAAAAGGTTCACATACAAATACAATATTCTACCTTATGACTTAAATTTAAGTCTTGTTTTATATAGCGGGCATCAAAATTCTTGAGATATGATACATAACTCAAATACCCATATAAAAGAGAAATATAAATTTATGTTCCCATATTCTAAATATATTTGCAGTATTAGATATGTACAAGATATATGGATAGATATACAGACATCGCCATTTAAAATAGAAATCCTTATTGAGAACTTCTGCCTGAAATAAAGGTCTCTTAGTTGTCAGACTAGTTACATAACGAGGCAGTGGTGCAAGTCAGGAAAGCCGTGTGACAATTTTTTTATAAAAGGGATCCTGCAAATATATATGCATACATACACACAAACAAGATATACAGTTGCATACATCAGGGCTATATGTTCTGCGTATATATTGAATGCGCACCACAAATGTGATGTGAACAGAGCTGCAATACCAGACACGACCCATGGACAGGAGTGGTGCTGTTTCTGGAATAAAGCAACCATGTTTTCCTAATCTTAAACACCCTTTTTAATACCTGAATTTTAATACCCTCTTTATTATATGCCATTTTATTGTACTGCCTAATATTTCTCTATAATTTTTATATCGTTTATTTTTACAATAAGCATTCCTTATTCGAACATGCAATATTCCTATTCTTTCATTTATATCTTCAGTTTAGTATTCTCCACATGACATTCTCAATTGCAGCCAGTGCTATTAACCAGATTTTTCTAAAAACAAATTCAGGTAAATATATTTTTTAATCTACATGGTCAGGTGTCCAGTTTTAAAGGGAATGTGTCGGTAGAATTTTTTTTTTAGTTAAACAAGTCAGGAAATATTATAAATTAGATTCTAATTTATAACATTTCCCTGTGCTGGTCACTAGAGGGAGCAATTCCCAAAATTGCAGCATTGGCATGTGGTAAAGCAACCACATTGCTTTATGCTGCAAAATTTGAGAAGACTCACTCGCTCTAGCGTCCTCAAACAATCCCCCCTCCCTTATCCTGGCTAGTGCCAGGAGAAAGGAGGGGATTGATTGTTCAAACCTCCTACACGATGTGCCGCCATTTTTTGAGCGAACACACAGTGTAGTAGGCTTTTATACAGTAGTAATCACACACTAAAACACGTACATACACAGAAATAACTTACCGGCTCCTGCCGCCACCGCTCCCTCCGGTCCGTCCGCTCCGTCTGCTCCCTCCGCTCCTAGTGCTTGCATCAGAACACATGTCCGGAAGCCGCGACCGGAAGTAGTAATCTTACTGTCCGGCTGCGGCTTCCGGTCCACGAGAAAATGGCGCCGGACGTCGCTCGGCCGAAGACCTTCCATTTGGACTGTGTGGGAGCGGCGCATGCGCCGTTCCCACACAGACGGCGTAAAGCATAGTGAATGGAACGGGTCCCGTTCACATTCACTATGGGGCTGTATGTGCCGTATTCCATGTCTGTATGTGTCATTAATCGACACATACAGAGATGGAAAAAAAATGGCAGCCCCCATAGAGAAGAAAAAGTTCAAAAATAAAAAAAAGTAAAACACAAAACACACAAATAAATAAAACATTTTTTTAATAAAACACTAAAAACAAATTGATATAAAAAATAATAATTTTCGCGACACCCATCCTTTAAGGGCTTTTTAATTAGTGAGAACTCTTAGCAAAGGGATCACATGTTGCATTTTCTTTTTTTCTGCTCTGGTCAGTTATCACATTGCAGTAAGTGGGACTTGCAAAAATCCCATTTACACAATCATGCAGTACGTTATGCTATGCCAAGGTTTATATATATATATTTTGTTATTAATTTTTTTTAAGTAGTTACATTTTGTAGCAGATCTGCCATTGAATTCAATTGCGGTTTTTCAGTGGTACCATGACTCGGTTATCCATAAAAATAGTTCTAGGAGCATTTTCTGCAAACTGTGTCTTTAGCAAAACCACAGTACCTCCCAACTTAAAGTATCGCAAAGAGGAACAACTGATGCGGCGCGTGTAGCGTGGCATGGCAAACTTATTTCCTTTTTAAGCCATGCCTCTAATCCCACCCATACACACCAGGATCAGCCCACACAGTATCATGCTCCTATAGTGCCTCCGACACAGTGTAACGACCTCTAGGTGCCCCCACACAGTATAATGCCCTCTATCTGACACGATACAGTATAATGCCCCATAGCTGCCACCATACAGTATAATGCCGCCATAGCTGCCACCATACAGTATAATTTCCCCACAGATGCACCCATACAGTATAAAGCCAACACAGATGCCCCTATACAGTATAATGGCCACACAGATGCTCCTATGCAGTAAAATGCCCAAATTTCCCCATACAGCATAATGCCCCATAGCTATAGCCATAGTTGCCCCCACAGTCTAATGCCCCCATAGCTGCCCTCATAGTATAATGTCCCATAGATGCCCCCATGCAGCATAATGCCCCCTTAGCTGCCACAATACAGTATAATACCCCCTTATCTTCCCTCATTCAGTATAATGCCCCATAACTGCCCCTATACAGTATAATGCCACCATCGCTGCCCCTATACAGTATAATGCCCCCATACACTATAATTCCCCTATAGCTTCCCTCATACATTATAATACCCTCATAGCTGCCCCATACAGTATAATGCCCCCTTAGATATGACCATACAGTATAATGCCCCCTTAGCTACCACCATACAGTATAATGCCCCCTTAGCTACCACTATACAGTATAATGCCCCCTTAGTTGCCCCTAGTGCCAGTACCCACATATAAAGTGTTAGGGCCCACGTAGATAGTGCCACAGTGCCCATGTAGCTAGTGCAACACACAGTGCCCATGTACATGGCGCCACAGTGTCCCCTGTAGATAGTGCCCCTATGTAGTGCCACAGTGCCCATGCAGATAGTGCCACACCTCCTTGAAGACAGCGCCACCCCCAGTAGATAGCGCTACCCCCACTGTAGATAGTGCCATTGGGGCTCCCTCTGGGAATGGAATGCCCGGCAAGAGCATAGGCAAGGCTCTTGCAAGGGATTTCACTCCTGGAGGAGTCAGTGACATCACTGTCCATATATGGACAGTGACTTCAAGGGTTTCCCCGAGCGTTGTGCCCGCTGAGTCCTCGACGTGTAGAGGAGCTCCCTCTGCTCTGTACTAATGCTGAAGCAGGGAGCTGATGGTTTCCTGCTTCAGCATTGAGTTCAACTGCATCTGTGTCCTGAGGAATTCGGACTGTCCCGTGGAATCCGGGACATTTGGGAGGTATGTGTGACCTTATGGGTACAGCGGGTGGGACAACATATAATTAATTTGCACTTGTTATGAAAGTCATCTACAAGATGGCCAATAAGGTTTAACCTTGTAGGAAGATTGTATACTGTGTGATAATGGTCCCAATATCGATATTTGGAGAAAGGGTTGCATCTTATTGAAAATGAAATGGGTCACACTTTGCATTGTGCTGCGGCAAAAGCATGAGAAAATCATGTAATTTTGCTACAAATTGGCAAAATTGCTAGATTATCAAATATTCTGGATAGTCACAGAAAAGTAAAGTATAAAAATAAGACAGCCCTCCAAAAAAAGTACAAAATACTATAGATGCCAATGCTCAGGCCTGTGCAATACCACAGGGATCTAACAGCTTCCTAAGTTGCATTCTGCATAAAGCCATCCTCAACATCATTCACAAACTTATATACTAGACCCACTATAAAAATAAAATTCTAAATTAAACCAAATTACTTTCCATTTTTTTCTAGGCATTTGGCTGGACCTTCGTCCTACTGATGACTTTCCTGGCCTTTCTTGTAAGAGCCATTCGACCCTGCTTTACACAAGCTGCTTTTCTGAAAAGCAAATACTGGTCTCACTATATTGACATAGAAAGAAAACTATTTGACGAGACCTGCACCGAGCATGCAAAAAGTTTTGCAAAATTGTGCATTCAACAATTCTTTGAGAACATCAATAAAGATTTTAACATGGGGCATTCCCACATATTAGAGAAATCAGAAGAGCAGGAAGAAACAGATAAACTCCTTGGAGTCACCAGCCAGGGGACAATGAACACTCTTCTGAAGAACTGGCACAAATGTAAACCCCCTCTCAACCTGAATTCATTTGAACATCAAAACGGGAATGGATGTCTTAAAAATGATCAACAGTTCAATAATCTAAATGGACCCAAGAAAGAAATTGTAACTTATTACAGCAAAGTTTAAGACAAAAATAGATGAATCCTACGTAGACAATGAAGCTGCGAAAACAACTTCTGCTTTGAAGACGACAGAAAAATAAGACAAGGAACAAAAGGAGTTAAGAAGAACATTCTCTGGGTTTATTCACGATGGCAAGGTGTTTATCAAGAGCAATTATGCAGGGACAGAGAAGAGGCTTTGTTACATAACTAGGCAGAGGTGCCATTCAGGTGTAGGAAAACAAGTGTTTTGGGAACAAAAATATTGAAGGATGTTACATTATATTGACATATAATGCCAAATGAAGCTACAAAAAAATCAGAGAGGTTCTGCAACAGTTGCAAAACTAGGGAAAGTAATGCCAACCAATTCTGTGCGAGAGATTTTGGGAACGATATTTTGGTTTACAATTAAGGGTGAAAGTTTAAGCATGGACATTACTGGGCAAAGCCTGTCAATTATAAGTGGGGCCTTGTGGACCCAATAACCTATCAGACCCAAAGCAAGCATTACCCATAATTGTAATATTCTCTTCATAAACTTTTTAAGACACTATATTTAGTGTTTTTCCGTGGTAAAAGCTTTTCAGGGTAAAAGTATAAAATGAGAAATATTTTGATCAGTATTACAAAGAAATAGAATTTTGACTTGTAAAATATGACATTTTGTGACTTATTTTTTTCTCATGTTAGTGTCTGAATTAAGGGTATTTTTTTAATTGTAAAGAAATCTATCAAAGATTTTGGATAGATATGATATAAAATAAAAAATGATAGAAAAACTACAAGCTCTTGTAAACGAACAGCAAAACTTTTTTGAATTTGCATTCCACAGTATATATTTGTTCGGCAATATGAAAACCTTTTAGACTTTTAGCTATGTATAGACCGTCTTTTTCAAAAACTACTGCAGACAGTTATGGTGTTGCCCATGCTTTATCATTTAGCTCACTTTTATATTGGAACATCACAGTAGAAGCTTTACTTATTGCCATGGGTTAGAGTTTTTTCTTTGAACTAGGTGTTTTGAGCACTGGTTCAAGGCAATCAGCATTCGGTGGTCAACTGTTTGCCAAGGATTACCCCATGGCAGACATAGATAAGCCACTGTAAAAAGTGACTGGCACCTGCTGGTCTCCCTGTCCCTACTGAAAGAAGCACGCACAGCCAAACCAAATGGCCATATTTATGGTGAACTGGGGAGAAAAAAAAACAAAAATTGTTGGCTGACAGTGCATGGCCAGCACTATAGAAATGGGATTTATTGGCAGAACCAGACACATTAGTGGTATCAGCCAACAATGCATTCTCTGTGGCCTATCATAGAGAAGTCGTTTACAGATTTCATTAAAAATGGCTGGATCTGTCAACAAATCAACAATAATTCGTACCAACAGTAATTTTGTTGAAGTTCTTCGAAATACGGTGAATAACTATTCTCACCTCTCGTAAATCTACAGGGATGTAGGAATCTATCTACCCCGGCATCTAACATTATCCTGATTGTAATACAGTATACATCAGTAGCTGTACAAGATGCTTATGGATCACCCAGTGGATGCCCATGCATGACCATAGACTATATGGGATTCTGCTATAAATCACACTATCTGAACTTTTTCAACACTGTATTAGTTTTATAAAATAAGTATGCAAACAACAATAGAAAATTCAGTTTTTTATGTTCTCCAACGGTGACTAATAACAGGACTCTGATCTAGGGCTTCTTAAAACCAAACCAATCCTCCAGGGGTAACAACATTCCAGGCCATAAAGCCATTTCAGCTTTAATTATCAGTGCGACACTCACGCTGACTAGTTCTAAAGCTTACATTTTTAGGGCAGATGGAAACTTTACAAAAATGCATTGTACCTTCAGGCATCTTCAATAGACTGTGCTTTAGTAAACATTAAATGAGTACCTATCCTTACAAAATAAAATTTCAATGTATCCTTAAAGAGGCTCTGTCACCAGATTTTCAAACCCCTATCTCCTATTGCAGCAGATCGGCGCTGCAATGTAGAGAACAGTAAAGTGTTTTATTTCCAGTGTTTAAAGTTATGTCCCAGTGGGCGTGTATTGTGTGTGTACATCTGGGCGTGTATTATGTGTCTACATCTGGCCGTTTTTACTTGTTTTACTAGCTGGGCGTTGTGAATAGAAGTGTATGATGCTGAAGAATCAGCATCATCCACTTCTCATCATTCCCACCCAGCTTCTGGCAGTTCAGACACACAGCGTGTCCTCGCTCATCCGACGCAATGAAGTTCCTGTGGGAGGAAGGGAGTGATGTCACAGCGTGATCTCGCGAGGACACGCTGTGTGTCTGTGCACTGCCAGAAGCTGGGTGGTAACGAAGAGAAGTGGATGATGCTGATTCGTCAGCATCATACACTTCTATTCACAACGCCCAGCTAGTAAAACAAGTAAAAACGCCCAGATGTACACACACAATACACGCCCACTTGGACATAACTTTAAACACGCCCAGTTGTACATAAGAAAGGCTCATTTGCATAAATATAAAAATGCTCATAACTTGGCCAAAAATGCTCGTTTTTGAAAAAAACAAAACGTTACTGTTATCTACATTGCAGCGCCGATCTGCTGCAATACGAGATAGGGGTTTGAAAATCTGGTGACAGAGCCTCTTTAAGTAGCTGTAGATGTAAACTATATGGCCAAAAGTTTGTGGACACCTCCAGTTATTGAGATAAAAAGTGTTTCAGCCACACCCATTGCAAAAAAGATGCATATATCTAGCTCACAGCCATGCAATCTCAGTAGACCAACATTGGTGGGAAGTTAACTTTGCCACAAGTCTGTTAATAAAATGTCCGATCTGCTAGATCTGTTCCGGTCACCAGTAAGCGGTAGTATTGTGAAGTGGTAGCATCACAACAACTCCGTTACAAAGGGTTAAACAAGGTAAGCTCACTGGGCTGACTGCTGAGAGCTGCAGGGCTTACAAATCTCCTATCCTCTGTTGCATCACTCATTACAATGTTCCAAACTGCCTTTGAAAGTGACATCAGCACAAGAACGGCAGGAGCTTTATGAAATAGGCTTCCACGGTTGTGCAGCTGCACACTAGCCTGAGATCGCCATGCACAATGCCAAGTGTCCGCTGGACTGATTTAAAGCACAGCGCCACTGGACTGGATTGAAGCCTGGGAAACTTTTCTTTGGAGTGATGAATTGTGTTTTGCTATCTGGCATTTGGCAGATTCCAGAAGAATGCTATCTACCAGAAAATGCATAGTGCCACTGTAAAACATAGTCAGGGAGGAATAATAGTTTGGGGCTGTTCTTCAGGGTTTAGACTGGACACATTATTTCCAGTGAAAGGTAATGTTAAGGGCTTGTCCACACACAACGGAATTGTTGCAGAAAATTTCTGCAGCAATTCCGTTGAAAGTTGCAGACTTTCCGCTGTGGCAAAAACGCACCATTTCCTGCGTTTTTTACGGCAGAAAATTGTGCGTATTTTGCTGCGTTTTTCACAATGCAAGGCCTCTGAAAAACGCAGCAATTCTGGCCAGCAGGAATTAACACGCTGTGGTCCGAAAATTACGCACCGCAGGCCAATTTTGGCTCTGAATTTTTACGCAGCGTGTGGGTGAGATTTGTTAAATCTCATCCACTAGGCTACTACTGTATCCTGCTGCGTTTTTTCAGTCCGCAATTCCGGATGGAAAAAAAAGCAGCAATTCAGCTGCATGTGGACGAGCCCTAATACTACAGCATACAAAGACATTTTAGACAATTGTATGCTTTTACCTTTTGTGGAAACAGTTTGGGAAAGCGCCTTTCCTGTTCCAGCAGGACTGTCCCCCTGTGCACAAAGCGAGGTCCATAAAGACATGGTTTGACGAGTTTGGTGTGGAGGAACTGAATTGAAATGCTGATTGTGCACCACACCTTCTCGTTCATAAATTCTCTTTTGGCTGAGTGGGCACAAATTTCCAGACACACTCCCAAATTTAGTGGAAAGCCGCAAAAGGGAGCCAAACTCCATATGAACACCCCCTTTATTTTGAAATTGGATGTCTATCAAGCTCATATAGATGTGATGGTCAGGTGTCCACATACTTTTGCTGCAAGAAATGTTTTTAACCTAGATATTTTGGATACTTGAATCTGTATCATAATTGCAAATGTTAATTTTCTCTCATCATGCACATTAAATGGATGGACTCTTCCAGGTGTGATGTCAGACCTGGGTTATATGCTCTGAGTCAATCAGATGTATCCCCTGCTGCCCCCTCGCCCTCAACCAGTTTTACACAAAGGCTCCAGGCACACGAACGTGCTTTTGCGGCCGCAATTCCCCCGAAAATCCATGGGAGAATTGCGGCCCCATGCATTCCTATGGGGCCATGCACACGACCCCGTGGTTTTCATGGTCCGTGCATGGCCCCGGAGCCCGTACCGCAGAAAGAACGGGCAAGTCTTATTACGGCCGTGTTCTGCGGTCCGGGCTCATTGAAAATAATGGCCGCGGCCATGTGATCGGCTTGCGATTTGCGGGCGGCTCACAGCTGTCACTCCGTGGCCGGCCGACCCGGAAATCACGGCCGTGCACATGGCTACGGTCGTGTGCATGAGGCCAAAGGCTGAGGCAGGGAGACTGTAACATGATCCTCCCCTCTTACAGCACGAGTCTCAAACATTGCTGCAGCTCCCTCCTCCCCCTTTCCTCTCTGTGCAGCATTTAATGTTTTATCCTAAACAAACTTTTCGGGGAGTGAAAAGATTCCCAAATATTTTTGGAGAGCCTGCAGGGAAAGGAGAACTGCAAGCTGCTTACAGATATATTAATAAGATAAAAAACATGTTTAAACAGTTTCTTCTAGTCACGTCTGCTACTATTTCTTTCAAAATCAATTATAACAATAGTTAAAAGCAGGTAGAGACATAATGAAATGACATTAAAATAATCTATAATTCAATGACTAACAAGTTCATATAAAAAAAAAACAAAAAAAAAACCAGTGAAAACAATGTATGGTGGTTCACGCAAGGTTGTCGTGTAGATCTGCCCCTGCAGTAAACGTCATCACACCCACTATCGAATGTTTGACATACTTCAAGTATTACTTTCGGTAGCTTGCATTAAACCGGTCTGAGTCATGTGTGCAGAAGAAGGATTTTTCATACAATATTGAATGTTCTTTTAAAGGTACTCCATCACGGACAGCTAATATAACAAGAATGCAGAATTTCTTGGTGCATGTGGTCCATTAACTTAAATTTTGTGAAAGCAAGTACATTCTTGACCCCACATCATGTGTGTAACTCAGACAAAAGAAATAGAAACTATAGTTCTGTGACTGCTCAATGTCCTGTCATCTATCAGAATGAACAAAATAATGACCTTTATTTTACAATGTAAGGCACATGACCGTAGCCGTAATCACGATCCGTGATTACGGGCACGGATGACCACGAACTGTCATCCGCATTCGTGGGCCGTGCACCCATTATAAGGTATAGGAGCACATTCCATAAATTCAAAAAAGGGGACATGACCATTTCTACAGCCCGCACTCCTTCCCATAAATATACGGCAAGGTATTCGTGGTCCATAGAAATTAATGGATCAGTATTCTGATCCGCAATTACGGATCCTTAATTGCAGATTAAAATGACGGTTGTGTGCATGGGGCCTTAAAGGTGATTTTCAACCACAATTTTATTTTTATTTTTTAGAAACAGCTTACAATAGTATAAAATAACAAAAGGAGTCATACACCTTACCAATCCCCTGCCGCTCCTGTGCCCACGCTTCTCTGGTCATCCGCTGGTCTTTGGGGGACCAGTGGGGGACCAGGGACCATCTTTTTATCGTCTTTCAACTATTAAATGGTTACAGATTCCTGAACGTCTTGACATTGGCGAATACAAAGAGTTAACTACTACTTTCTTTCTAAAACCGCCCAGTGGTAACCCCCTTACTAAAAGATGCTACTGCTGCGGAAAAAAATATGTTTTGACTAACATTTGCTTAACATAACACAACCCTGGTAAACATGCGTTGTTTAGACTGCAGGATTAAGGTCGGATTTCCGCAACTCTGTTTTTACTTCTCTTCTCATCTCAACATAGAAGCATTACAAATCCACACTTTCTTCAATGGAGATGGATATTAAGTGCAGTCTATATCACCACCCAACCCAACAACACGTCATTGATGGAGTGTACGGCCTCAGTGCAGAAACATGGCAATGGCTGGCATATTTGTCTGATGGATCTGCTGCAACCATTTATTACAATGCCGAGCAGGGGTCGTCGTAGTACCCCGAAAACCCTCCTCTGAGCAATTCAGTGGAAAAAGATGGATTTTAAAGCTAAAATTCTTCCTGCCACCACTAGGGGGAGCAAATTAATTTACAACGTATAATATAATATATAAAGTTCAATGGGATCTGTATAAATTACTCTGCAGTGAGCTCCCTCTAGGTGTGGCTGCTGACAGATAAAATGTGATCACGTTACTCTTGGCTGTGAGAGGGGAGGCAAAGTATTTGGAGCTCTGTAGCAGAAAACCAGAGCTCCAAACCCCACTAAGAATTTTGAGCATATTAAGAATAAGATTAAATTGCGAGTATACTTTCCTGCTTAAGGCCACCAACATTAACCCCTTATATCCTAAACAACAATAACCATATACTGTAATTGTAATTATTATATAATATTAAGTATTAACTACTAAACCACCCTAGACCTCCAGAGACATTAGATATTAACCTATCCCACAGCAGCATATAATTGTTTTGTGGGCACCAACACACATGCCAAACATCAGATAGATACATAGAAAATATGGATGTGGTGTCAGAGTAAGGCCCCATGCACACGACCGTAGATTTCGACCGTAATTACGGACCCATTTACTTCTATTGCCCATGGACACATTCTCGTATATTTACGGGTAAGTGTCCGTGCCGTAGAAAGGCTCCGCAAAAGAAAGGACATGTTCTATTTTTTGCTTTGTACAGACCGTGCTCCCATATTTTATATGGGAGTACGGCCCTCAAATGCGGATGGCTGTCCGTGGCCGTCAGCAGCCGGCTGTGCCCGTCATCACGGACTGTGATTACAGGCACGGTTGGGTGCATCGGGCCGAACCAAGCACATTGCAGACTGATTCTGGGTTCATATGCACATAATTATTGTTCAGTCTGACAGATAACAATTGTTTGTGCCAATAATTGTATGAAAGTCAGTTAAGAACAATGAAAATTCAATCAATTTGATCAGCCATGCTTGAAAATCTCTTTTTCGTCAGAAGATCTACAAGGTTAATCACCCAAATCTTTTACAGTATATCAGACCATTGTTTAATTTGAACTTGATCGCTGTAAAATTGTTATATGGGTTTAACTTTTTTCGATTGTTTGATCCGGAAATAGTTCTGCAAAAAATCTGTACATCTGTATAACAGTTCTCACCAGTTTGTTCGTGGATCCTCGGTGTCGTCTGGGAGATGGTGCTTGAAACCCAGGCAATGCTTTGCACAGCGGGTAGAGGCGGTCGGATGGATAAGCAGAAGTCAGGACAGGCAGCAGACATCGTAACGGGTATGGCAGCAATAGGTCAAGGCAGGTGGCAGACAAGGATAGTCAAGTTCAAGCAGAGGTCAGTAACGGGAAATCCAGACAAAAGGCAGAAGGAACGGAAACAGGGAACTAGGGCACAGGGAACTCACAGGGGGAACTTGGTTGAACAAGCAGGGATGGCAGGGAGGAGGAACCTTAAATAGGAAGTTCTAGGAATTTAGGCGCGCGCTGGCCCTTTAAGGCAGGACGAGTCAGCGCGCGCGCCCTCTAGTGACTGCAGCCGCACATCGAGGATGCCCACTGCGGAAGGAGGTAATCGCTGCACTCACCTGACGCCGTCCAGGGCCAGCAGAGCGTCCGGACCGGGTAAGTGGAGCTCGGGATGAGCAGCTGATGAGGGAGGGCGCCGGAACCGGAGCAGAGGCCGCGGGAACGGCGGGGAACGGCGCGGCAGCCGTTACAATCTGTATCCAGCATAAGTATTTTGCTAAAAGAAAAACTGCTCAGAAACAAATTTATTCAAAATATATTCCAGTGGATAAAGTACTTTAACGACACATAAGGGAAACAAACACCATACACACAAAAACACACATTTCTGTGCAAGGAAGTACATACCCTAAAGGTAGTCTTTGCGGTGTATTGGCTCAGGTTGGCCCCATTCCCCTCCCCCATAGCGTAAACCCGTACAGAGCTCCCACTCTACACAAGTATACCAATGTTAGCAAACAAGGATCAAGCCATTTTTCTGTCATAAAAACAATGAGAAGAAAGGGGCACAACCACCATGAGCTCGCCTGTTTAAAGAAGTTGTGGTGGTGAAAAGAACCTGTACCGAGAAGAACCCCGGATTTGATTTTAGTTATAGCGGCCTTCTTTCTTCTATGTATAAACCTGTTAGTGTGTGTTTATATGTGTCTGTGTGTATAGAAAGAATATGCAAACATTTTTATGTTGTTTTCTTTCCTATAGTTCAGTGCATTAGCCTGCCATCATGAGTACACATTGGATACTGCAGGTAAAATACAGGTTCCCTGCAAAACTCATGAGTCATGTAATCAAGTAAGACATCAAATATCTAGCTAGATGAAATATTCTCTCCATCAAGCATAAAGCTAGAGCTACATGGCGACATTTGGTCACCTGCGAGCCATGCTAAAATCCAGCATTACTGCAACGCGACCTCAATGTTTCCCAATAAGACACAAGGAAGACAAAAACCTTTCGGACCATCAGGGCAATTTTTTTGAGATGGTAGAAAATGTGTCCTTGACCTTGTTTTTCATTGGAAAATATTGAGGTTACATTGTGTTGTTGTCACAATCTTACCACTAAGTCCCTCTGTAACCCTGTAAGAAATGAAGGTTTCAGGAAATAAAAAACCCTACATTAAAAAAAGAGACAGATCTAGGACTTGTTTACATGGGAAAGCAATGTGTAAGGACCCTATACAGTAGCAGCAAACACAGTCCCTACAAGTCCATTTGAGGATAATCACAATTCTAAGAGAGCTTTATTACAGATCTATGACCGTGTGCATGAGGTTTTACACCCAGAACTACCATGAAATAGGTTGGGAAAGTAAGAACGATACGTAAGGTGTGTCAGAGAGATGTTAGGGAATTGGAATAAGAGAGAAAACAATCTAGAATAATAATAAAGCAATTAAGTAGTTAAGATATAAAAAGAAAGAACTTGGTTACTAAAAGAAGAACTGCAACAGTTTGGCCATAAACCCCCAACTGCTGCTTTATTTCATTATACACAAAACTGCATGGAAAGCTTAAATACAAAACACATCCACTAGCGTGACTTTATAGATGTTACTCTTCTTTGTCTCATAACTTGCGTCTTTTGTGTTATTTTTGAAGTCTTCAGACTAAACACAACCTTCTTCAGCAATCTTAAAGACTTTATTCCATAAGTCACTTAACTTGTCTGAAACCTGCTTAACCTCTACATCACCCA
Organism: Rhinoderma darwinii; assembly: GCF_050947455.1. NCBI lineage: Eukaryota > Metazoa > Chordata > Amphibia > Anura > Rhinodermatidae > Rhinoderma > Rhinoderma darwinii. The sequence goes on along the minus strand of NC_134697.1, from coordinate 36,562,237 downwards.
GAAGAAATATTTCTGACAACCCTGCACTACAAGCAGAACAGAAGTATTCACAGACTACTTAATGATTATAAAAGAGGCACTTAGAGATGTTTATATAAATAGAAATGTAGCAGAGTGCTGTAAAACAGATGACGGACTTCTAATATCAAGATACAATGGAAGAAATGTATTTACATAATACAGAACCTCCTGCTGATGTACAATTCTTACCTTTTCTATATACAATCCATTATCTGTAACAAAATAAATGGTGAGATAGATAGAAGTTAGGAAATAAGGAACAGATATATGACAATGCCCTACAGCCTACAACAGCACCACTTGATCGAGCCTGGAGTCAGCGGAAAAGCGGAGGGAGATTTAGGCTAGGGCTACACGGCGACTTTAGCCACGACACAGGCTGCGCTGCCAAAGATTGCTGTGTTGCCCAGAAGGCATCTCAGGTAATGAAAGTCAATGCGGCCTCATTACAACCCACAGATTGCCACAACCGCGACAGTCGCAAGACGTCTGAACTTGCTGGATTTTTTACGACTGTTGTGTCGCAGAAACCTGTGGGTCGCAACATGGCCTCTTTGATTTTCATTATGTGCAATGCATGCAGGGCAACACAGCAATATTTGGCCGTGCGCCCAAATTTGCACATGGTTAATAGCACCACAGGCGTTTTTTTACGCTTTTTTTGCACAAATTGTGCCGCATTTATGCCGCATTTTTTTACTGCTTTCTTCAACAGGCAAAGGTTCAACATCAATGGTTTTTGCCTTAAAATGCATCAAAAAATGTAAATAACATGTTGTTAACTCTATTGTACGGAACACTACGATTGTAATATTTATTTATTTTTACAGAACAAAACCACTGTTTTATAATAGATTTGTTTATTTTACGGTGTACACTTTTAAAAAATAAATAAACTTTATTTAATTATTTTTAGACCCACTAGGGGACTTTACAATGCAATCCTTTCTTTGATTGCTTCTGTATTGCTATGGTATACTTGGTATACCAAAGCATTACTGTAAATCAGTCTAAAACTGACAGACATTCTATTAATCATACAGCCATCGCAGGCCTGAGGGTCTTTGTTAGACCGCCAGCTGCCATGGCAATCCATCGGCGCCCCATGATCATGTCGCGGGGTGCCGATGGGATGACAGAAAGAATCCCCTCCCTCTATCAAACCACCTAGATGCCGTGGTCACTACTGACTAGGGATGCACGATGCATCGAAACTTCGATACTGTTTCGATACAGTGCACCCTCAAATGGTTCAATACCGTTATTTCATGTATTTTGATACGAAGCTGTGCGGCCGCACAGCTAAGTATAGTAATATATGAATGTATAAGAGCGGAGCCCCGCTCCCGAGAAGTGCCCGCGTGGTCAGCATGATGTGATGCGACCAGCGCTGCACTAATGAGCGGCGGCACTGAAGACAGAACAAGATGGGCGCACTACAAAACATCCCCATGTTCTGTCTTCGGTGCCTGCCCCGCCGGTCATTAGTGCAGTGCCGGCCGCATCACCTCATGCTGACTGCGCGCGCACTTATTGTTAGGAGCGGGGCAATGGCTGAATTACACACATTAACCCAGTTTTGTCCATTATGACAGAGGAACATGATGGGGTTAATTACTATTAATTTGAGACACATGGAGGTTCAAAATTCCTCACGCCACGTGCCTCACATCAGAAAATGGAAGAACTTTTTATTTTATTATTATTGTTGGCAAAAGTATCGTTTTGGTATCGGGTATCGCAATACTACACAAAGTATGAGTATCGATGTCCAAATTCTAGTATCGTCACATCCCTACTACTGACGACTGCATCTTAGGGGTTAAACAGCTGGGATCAGAGGCAACATCGATCTGGATACAGCTGGATGTCGGCTGTACATTATAGCCGGCACCTTTTGTGGATGGCACGGTCACAGTCCCATGAACGTAACTGTACGCCCATTTACGCAATGGACAGACAGTAACATACATTTGCGGAAAGGGATTAAAAAAGATGAAGCTGCATCATATATCCCTATGGTGTGACATCACTGTGTGCATGATCATTCTAATGTGAAACCACCATGTGTGTTATGTCTATGCAGTGACATCACTAAATGTACATTACAATCCGGCACATGCTCAGAGTGGAGACCAAAATAATCAAGATAATTATAAGCTTTTCATGTTATGAACTCACTGCTGAAGCTGGTCACGGTGGAATAGAGCCACATTCTATGTTCTGCTATGGGGCTCCATGGAAACTTGTTATAACCCTGTTGTAATGGCAGGAAGGAGGTGAAGGGAACAAGTGAGCCCTAATCTACTCACCGCCCTGTCCCTGCCTACTTGCAACGACCCGCCCTAGGCGACGGGGTACAACTTGGCGGCGGTCCCTACGCTGTCTAAGTGCAAGGGAGTACAAACAGGGAACACGCAAGGGAATACAGTAGCCCACGGAACGCCGCGAGGAAACGGAGCGGTGAATGAGCCAGTCAGGATCAGGAAGTAGTGGAGTATACAAACGGGAGCACGGAGCAGAAGCAAGTCAGGGGCAGAGCAACGCAGGATAAACTGAACTGAAGCAAGGCAGAAGCACGGCAGAAGCAGGCTGGAGCAAGGCAGCAGTGGGGCCAGGAATCCAAGAAGAATAACAAGCAAGGAGGAAGAGAAAACGGCAGGTATAAATGGACAGGGGGCGGAGCTAACTCTGACTGACCAGGCCGCGATAGGCTCTCCCACTCCTGAGCCTGCCACCCTGATTGGTGGGAGCAGGTGTCAGTCTCAGAGGTCTGGCCTCAGGTGTCGACTGATTAATCCTGGGAGTATACCCAGACGTAGTGCCTGGCAGATCCTTTACAGTACTCCCCCTTTTATGAGGGGCCACCGGACCCTTACTAAGAGGACCCGGTTTAGTGGGGAAGAGAAGGTGGAACCTCCTGATCAATACCCCAGCGTGAACATCTCGAGCAGGTACCCAAGTCCTCTCCTCCGGCCCGTATCCTCTCCAATGGACCAGGTACTGGAGGGAGCCCTGGATCATCCTACTGTCCACAATCTTGGCCACCTCGAATTCCACCCCCTCAGGGGTGAGAACGGGAACAGGAGGTTTCCTCGAGGGGGACCAGGACGGGGAGCAGCGTTTCAGGAGGGAGGCATGGAAGACGTCGTGTATGCGAAAGGATGGGGGCAGCTCCAGACGGAAGGATACAGGGTTGAGGACTTCAATGACCTTATAAGGTCCAATAAATCGGGGAGCAAACTTCCTGGACGGGACCTTAAGGCGCAAGTTCCTCGACGACAACCACACCAGATCCCCGACGACAAACCGGGGGTTAGCAGAACGTCTACAATCAGCCTGAATCTTTTGTACTCTCTGGGACGCCTCTAGGTTCTTCTGAACTTGGGCCCAGACTGTGCACAGTTCCCGATGAACGTCCTCTACCTCGGGATTATTGGAACAACCAGGGGAAACGGAGGAGAACCTAGGATTAAACCCGAAATTACAGAAAAACGGGGAGACCCCTGACGAGTTACTGACCCGGTTATTCAGGGAAAATTCGGCGAGGGTAAGGAATGAGACCCAATCAAATTGACAGTCAGAAATGAAACACCTTAAATATTGTTCCAGGGATTGGTTAGTCCTTTCCGTTTGGCCATTAGTTTCGGGATGGAAGGCGGAGGAGAAGGATAGATCAATCTCCAACTTTTTACAAAAAGCTCTCCAAAATAAGGAAACAAATTGTACCCCTCTGTCCGAAACGATATTGACTGGGGCCCCATGGAGACGCAGAATGTGTTTCACAAACAAAGAAGCTAACGTCTTGGCGTTAGGTAGTTTCTTAAGGGGCACAAAGTGGCACATCTTGCTGAAGCGGTCTACTACCACCCACACCACCGACTTGCCCTGAGATGGAGGCAAATCGGTGATAAAATCCATGGAGATATGGGTCCAAGGTCTCTGGGGAATGGGCAAGGAACGTAGTAAGCCCGCAGGTCGGGACCTAGGGGTCTTGGACCTAGCACAGACCTCACAAGCGGCGACGTAAGCCCTAACGTCTTTAGGCAACCCAGGCCACCAATAGTTTCTGGTAATGAGGAGTTTGGTACCCAAGATGCCAGGATGACCAGATAGAGCGGAGTCATGGTTTTCCCTGAGTACCCTTAGCCGGTATTGCAGGGGGACAAACAGTTTGTCCCCAGGGAGGTTCCCGGGAGCTGAACCTTGATCAGCCGCGATGTCAGAGGCTAAGTCAGAATCAGTGGCAGAAACAATTATACCAGGGGGTAAAATACAAGCAGGATCCTTCTCAGAAGGAGGATTAGCCATGAAACTACGTGACAGTGCATCAGCCTTAATATTTTTGGACCCAGCCCTATAGGTAACCAAGAAATTAAATCTGGTAAAGAATAGTGCCCAACGAGCTTGTCTAGGATTAAGCCTCCGGGCAGATTCTAGGAAAACCAGATTCTTGTGGTCAGTAAGGACCGTTACCTGGTGTCTGGCCCCCTCCACGAAGTGACGCCACTCTTCAAAAGCCCATTTAATGGCTAAAAGTTTGCGGTTGCCAATATCATAGTTACACTCCGTGGGCGAAAACTTCCTAGAGAAGTAAGCACAGGGGCGGAGATGGGTGAGGGAGCTGGTACCCTGGGACAAGACGGCCCCCACTCCCACCTCGGACGCGTCAACCTCCACAATAAATGGCTCCCTTTGGTTGGGCTGAACCAGCACGGGGGCCGAGATAAAGCACTTCTTGAGGGTCTCAAAAGCCTGGACGGCCTCAGGGGGCCAATGGAGGACATCAGCACCCTTGCGAGTGAGGTCCGTAAGAGGCTTAGCGACGACCGAGAAGTTGGCAATAAATCTCCTGTAATAGTTAGCGAACCCCAAAAAACACTGTAGCGCCTTCAGGGAGGCAGGTTGGACCCATTCCGCCACAGCCTGAACCTTGGCAGGGTCCATGCGGAATTCATGAGGAGTGAGGATTTGACCTAAAAATGGTATCTCCTGTACCCCAAACACACATTTTTCGGTCTTCGCAAACAGATTATTTTCCCGAAGGACCTGGAGGACCTTCCTGACATGCTCCACGTGCGAGGACCAGTCCTTGGAAAACACCAGTATGTCATCAAGGTACACTACAAGAAAATTACCCAGGTAATCTCTCAGAATTTCATTAATAAAATTCTGGAAGACGGCAGGGGCATTACACAACCCAAAGGGAATGACTAGGTATTCGAAATTACCTTCGGGCGTGTTGAACGCAGTTTTCCACTCATCCCCCTCTTTGATGCGGATAAGGTTATATGCCCCCCGTAGATCGAACTTAGAGAACCATTGGGCCCCCTGAACCTGATTAAAAAGATCCGGAATCAAAGGAAGGGGATACTGGTTCCTTACTGTGACCTTATTCAAGTTCCGATAATCAATGCACGGCCTAAGACCACCATCCTTCTTCCCCACGAAGAAGAAGCCCGCACCTACAGGAGAAGTCGAGGGGCGAATGAAACCCTTGGCCAGGCATTCTTGGATATACTCCCTCATAGCTTTACGTTCAGGACATGAAAGATTAAATATCCTCCCCTTAGGAAGCTTGGCACCAGGCACCAAATCGATGGCGCAATCGTAATCTCTATGAGGGGGCAACACCTCGGAGGCCTCCTTAGAAAACACATCAGCGAAGTCCTGAACAAACTCAGGAAGCGTGTTTACCTCCTCCCGGGGAGAAATAGAGTTAACCGAAAGACATGACATCAGGCAATCACTACCCCATTTGGTGAGATCCCCAGTATTCCAATCAAACGTGGGATTATGCAGCTGCAACCAGGGAAGACCTAATACCAGATCGGATGATAATCCCTGCATCACCAGTACAGAGCACTGCTCCAAATGCATGGAGCCAACACGGAGTTCAAAAACAGGAGTATGCTGAGTAAAATAACCATTAGCAAGAGGAGTGGAGTCGATACCCACTACCGGGATAGGATAAGGTAAATCAATAAAAGGCATTTTTAGAGACATAGCAAATTCCACAGACATGATATTAGCAGATGAGCCCGAATCCACGAAGGCACTGCCAGTGGCAGACCGGCCAGCAAACGAGACCTGAAAGGGAAGCAAAATCTTATTGCGTTTAGTATTAACGGGAAATACCTGTGCGCCCAAGTGACCTCCCCGATGATCACTTAGGCGCGGAAGTTTTCCGGCTGCTTATTCTTGCGTCTGGGACAGGTGTTCAGTAGATGCTTGTCGTCCCCACAATAGAAGCAGAGACCATTCTTCCTGCGAAACTCTCTACGTTGTCGAGGGGACATGGAGGCCCCGAGTTGCATAGGTACCTCCGAGTCCTCCGTGGAAGAGCGAGGAGACGGGACCTCGGGGGGAATCGCAGGGCAGTCAGAGGGGAAAACATTGAAACGTTCAAGCTGACGTTCCCTGAGACGTCGGTCAAGTCGTACTGCTAGGGCCATAACCTGGTCTAGGGAGTCAGAAGAGGGGTAGCTAACCAGCAGATCCTTCAGGGCGTCAGATAATCCTAACCTAAACTGGCACTTTAGGGCCGGGTCGTTTCACCGAGAAGCTACGCACCACTTTCTAAAATCAGAACAGTATTCCTCAAAAGGTCTCCTACCCTGACGTAAGGTCACCAGCTGACTCTCGGCTAAGGCAGTCCTGTCAGTCTCGTCGTAAATGAGACCGAGGGCAGAGAAAAACCGATCAACGGAGGAAAGTTCAGGGGCGTCAGGAGCCAAGGAGAAGGCCCACTCTTGGGGCCCTTCCTGGAGTCGGGATATAATGATACCCACCCGCTGGTTCTCGGAACCTGAGGAGTGAGGTCTTAGGCGGAAATAAAGTCTGCAACTCTCCCGGAAGGAGAGAAAAGTCTTACGGTCCCCTGAGAACCGGTCAGGTAACTTGAGGTTGGGTTCTAAAGGTGAGGTGAGGGGTACTACAAAGGCAGCGTCAGACTGATTGACCCTCTGAGCCAGGGCCTGGACCTGTAGGGAGAGGCCCTGCATCTGCTGGGTCAGGGTCTCAAGGGGGTCCATGATAGCGTCAGCGTAGAAGAAATGGTAGACTAGGTAAGGGCTTGTTATTATGTAATGGCAGGAAGGAGGTGAAGGGAACAAGTGAGCCCTAATCTACCCACCGCCCTGTCCCTGCCTACTTGCAACAACCCGCCCTAGGCGACGGGGTACAACTTGGCGGCGGTCCCTACGCTGTCTAAGTGCAAGGGAGTACAAACAGGGAACACGCAAGGGAATACAGTAGCCCACGGAACGCCGCGAGGAAACGGAGCGGTGAATGAGCCAGTCAGGATCAGGAAGTAGTGGAGTATACAAACGGGAGCACGGAGCAGAAGCAAGCCAGGGGCAGAGCAACGCAGGATAAACTGAACTGAAGCAAGGCAGAAGCACGGCAGAAGCAGGCTGGAGCAAGGCAGCAGTGGGGCCAGGAATCCAAGAAGAATAACAAGCAAGGAGGAAGAGAAAACGGCAGGTATAAATGGACAGGGGGCGGAGCTAACTCTGACTGACCAGGCCGCGATAGGCTCTCCCACTCCTGAGCCTGCCACCCTGATTGGTGGGAGCAGGTGTCAGTCTCAGAGGTCTGACCTCAGGTGTCGACTGATTAATCCTGGGAGTATACCCAGACGTAGTGCCTGGTAGATCCTTTACACCTGTATATAGTAATAACTGGTATCAACACATACAGTCATACATTATATTAAGAAATTAAAGAACGATTCAGAATTTTATACACTTTAGGTATTAAGGGATTTTGGTTTTGTCATAACTATATTAAGCACTACTGACCTCTAGTGTTAGTTACGTGCAATTGTAAGACCAAATTGCAGCAAACACACATGCAGATTTTATTGCAGTTTTCTTTAGACAAAGTCAGGAGTGGATTAAAAAGGAATGGGTAGTATAAAGGAAGGAAGTATAAAGGAAGGATTAAAAGCCTTTCCGTTCCTGTTGGATACACGGATAGCTTTGGCTAGAAAAAAAACTGCATAAAACTATAAATCAAATTGAATTAAAAAAAACAAAACTTGTGTGATTCCAGCCTTAAAGTTTCATAAAACTTCTGACATGTCATAGTAACATACAGCACACAAGAAAATGGCGACAGCACTCTGCGAACACTAATGTCACCTAAACCACTAAATATAAATAAATATGCGTTACTGCTGAATCTACTTACAATAGTGAGGTTCTTAGCGCACATTTTGATCAAATTGTGTGAGCCCACCTGACATGACAAGGCGCCCTCAATAAGGTGGGAACATATATCTGGGGATGGTAGAAACCAGAATTAAACTAATTAAAATCACCCAGGGCAGTATGGAAGGAGTGCAAGATCAAAAAATGGAGGCAGTCACTAACCCCACATATATGAATCACATAAACAACAAAAAAGTTTGAACAGCACATTCCAACAAAATAAAACTAAAGGTATATACAGGTGCAAGAACGCCTGTGACTGCAAATTTATACAGTACATGAGAAAATGGCGACAGCACTCTGCGAACATTTTTGGATGTATGCAGGCTTAGTCCCAGTTCTGGGTGTATATGCAGCGTAGGTTCCCACCTCATTGAGGACACCTTGTCGTGGCAGGTGGGCTCACACAATTTGATCAAAATGTGTGCTAAGAACCTCACTATTGTAAGTAGATTCAGCAGTAATGCATATTTATTTCTATTTAGTGGCTTGGGTGGCATTAGTGTTCGCAGTGTGCTGTCGCCATTTTATTGCGTGCTGTATATTCGCAGTCACAGGCGTTCTTGCATCTGTATACATGTTTTGTTTCATTTTGCTGGAATGTACTGTTCAAACTTTTGTGTTGTTTATATGTCATAGTGACATGTCAGAAGTTTTGAAAGGTGGGGATCCGAGCACTGAGACCCCGACTGATCGCTAAAACGAAGCGGCAGAAGCGCTTGGGTGAGCGCTGTGTCCCTTCGTATCTGATCGGCTTTTCTATTGACTTTCTATTCAGCCCGTACACCAACTGCTCGGCTATCCGAGAAAAGCCGATTACAAACCAAGCGGCTCAACGCTCATCCGAGTGCTTCTGCCGCTTCGTTTTAGCAATCGGTGGGGGTCTCAGTGCTCAGACCCCCGCCAATCAATACTTCTGATGTCACTATGACATGTCAGAAGTTTTCTGAAAGTTTAGTTACCCTTTAATGCAGCAGAAACATGGCCATTATTACCTGAATGTAAGAGCACAAGAGTCCTGATTTGCGGAGAAATTATTTCCAAAGATTGCTGAATCTCCTAAAATAAAATAATATGATAAACTGTAGTACACTAGTACAATGAGCATACGAAATGCCACGCATGCTTCATGGTTCTTATATGTTTTGCTTTGTTAGCATATTACTTAAAACATTTCTAAAAACTGCAATATAATTCTAGAAAAAATGTTTTACAAACTTTTTCAATGGCTTTGTTTATTGAGGCATAAAGGTAAGGCCTCATTTACACGAGCGTATTATACGCGCGTGCGACGCGCGTGCTTTTCACGCGTGTCGTACGCACCTATAATAGTCTATGGGGCTGTTTAGACGATGCGTGAATTTTGCGCAGCGTGAGTGCGTTGCGTAAAACTCACGACATGTTCTATATTCTTGCGTTTTTCACGCAACACGCACCCATTGACTTCAATGGGTGCGTGAAAACAACGCATGCCACACTGACGGTCCTGCGTTGCATGCGCGAAAATCACGCAAGAGCTGTCAAACTCCTGAATGTAAACAGAAAAGCACCACGTGCTTTTCTGGTTACAAACATCCAAACGGAGTGTCAAATTAGAGATGAGCGCACCGAACTTCACCGGGTTCGGCAAAACTCGTTTTGACCGAAACCGGTAAAAAATGTTCGGGTACGCGACGTCAGGAGACAGTCTCTGTCCACGGTGCTGAAAGCGTTAAACTGGTTCAGCACCATGGACAGTGACTTCCGCTCCGAAAATCCATGAACCTGTAAAAAAAAAAAGACGTTCTGACTTACCGATAACTCCGGTCCGACCTCCCGGGATGACAGTTAAGTCCAAGTGACAGCTGCAGCCAATCACAGGCCAAGCACAGGCTGCAGCCAATCACAGGCTGCAGCGGTCTCATGGACTGCGGCGTCATCCTGGGAGGTGGGGCCGGATGACGAGAGAGGGACGCGTCACCAAGGCAACGGCCGGGAGACCGGACTGGAGGAAGCAGGCAGTTCATGGTAAGTTTGAACATCTTTTTTTATTCACAGGTTGGTGTATATTGTGATCGGCATTCACTGTCGAGGGTGCTGAAAGAGTTACTGCCGATCAGTTAGCTCTTTCAGCACCTTGGACAGTGACGGGCGTCGACTAGCCTCATCTCTATGATGGCGGCTGCGCGAAAATCACGCAGCCGCGCATCATACACGGATGACACACGGAGCTGCCAAGTGCCTTTTGCGCGCGCAAAACGCAGCGTTTTTTGCGCGCGCAAAACGCACACGCTCGTGTAAATGAGGCCTAAAGGTGAAGGTGAAGCCACGATAAAGCAAAAGACAACAACCTCCAATGACAGGTTTTAGTATCAGATGCCTTAGAGCCTATTCACATCAGCGCTGTGTTCCGTTGAGGGGTTCCGTCTGAACTTTCCGGGAATTGCGAATTTCCGCAACGGAATTGTGTGCGGGAATACCGCAGCATTTACAGTAGGAGCAAAGTAAATGAGATTTAGAAAATCTCATGCCCCTGCCGCGGAAAAACCCCCCACATCGTAACCGTTAATAAATTGACAAGCGGTGCGGAATTTAAATCTGCAGCATGTCAATATAGGCTGCATTTTTGTTGATTTTTCCATTGCAGGTTTTCCCCATTGAATTCAATGGGGAAGCAAAACACGCAACAGAAAACACAGTGTTGCGACTTTTGCGGCGTATTCACAGCGATTACCCCGCAAAAGTCGCAACTACAGAAAGCAAAACAAAAAAAAAACATACTTACCCAGAACACCCTCCTCCTTTCTGCAATCCGGCCTCCTAGGATGACGCCTGAAACATCAACGCACGAGGCCGGAGCGGACGTCAAAAGAGGGAACGGGTAAGTATGAACAGCTTTCTTCCGCAGCGGATATTTTTCAGACAATGTCCTGCAGGTTCCAGTTCGGACACGCTGCACAATTTTTACGCAGGGTATCCGCATCGTGGGAACCTGGCCTAAGGGTAGATTCACATGCGGTACATTTTGTTGCAGAAATTTCTGCGACTGAAAATTAGTTCCATTAAGGGCTTGTCCACACGTAGCGGAATTGCTGAGTTTTTTTCCGTCTGGAAGTGGACGGAAAATACGCAGGATACAGTAGCAGCAAAGTAGGTGAGATTTTACAAATCTCATCCACACGCTGTGTAAAAATTCCAACCAGAAATTGACCGTCATTTTCAGGCCGCAGCATGTCCATTCCTGCTACTTTCACCAGAATTGCTGCAGAAATTCCATTACGTGTGGATAAACCCTTAACTAAATGGGGTTGTTTCTGCTGCATTTGTATAGATTTCTACAAGTTTTGTTCAGATGAATGGAACGGATTTTCAGTTGCAGAAATTTCTGCAACAAAATCTGTCAGACATGACTGCACCCTAAGGCCACATGCACACGATGTGTAATACGTGCAAATAAGGGTATGTGCACACACAAAATTATAAACGTCTGACAATACGGGGCTGTTTTCAAGCGTTTTTTCGCTCCGTTTTTTACGGACGTTTTTGGAGCTGTTTTTCTATAGAGTCAATGAAAAACGGCTCAAAAAACAGCTCAAGAAGTGACATGCAGTAAAAAACGCCCCGTCGGACTAGAACGCTGTATTTCCCATTCAAATCAATGGGCAGATGTTTGTAGGCCTTCGGCTTCAGCTTTTTCAGCCGTTTTTCTGGCGTTTACAGCCCGAAAAACGTCTGAAAACACTACGTGTGCACATACCCTTAGACGCACAGGTTTTCCTTCAGCAAATCCACAGCAGAATACAGTACCAGCAAAGTAAATGAGATTTCAACTAACCTCACCTAAACTTTGCAAAATTTTTCCGCATTTAAATTGACTTGCGGCGCGTGGTTTCAAATCTGCAGCATGTCCATTTATCTTGCGTTTATATCTCAGAATTTAATCTGTTTATATAAAAAAAACGCACCAAGATCCACAGTATAAAAACCACACCTATCTCCAAATCAAAATCTAAAATTGACACATACAAAAAAAAAAACACAGTATTAAAGGGAATGTGTCGCTAGAAAAACCTTTTTTTTTTTTTTAGTTAATTAGTGTGTAGGTGATTAAACATTGTTCTAATTTTTTTATTTTTTTCACGAGTCAGGAAATATTATAAATTAGATTCTAATTTATAACATTTCCCAGTGCTGGTCACTAGATGGAGCAATTCCCAAAATTGCAGCATTGCATGTGGTAAAGCAACCACATTGCTTTATGCTGCAAAATTTGGGAAAACTCACTCGCTCTAGTGAGCTCTCAGAATCCCCCCCTCCTTTATCCTGGCTAGTGCCGGGAGAAACGAGGGGATTGAACGGTCAAACCTCCTACACTGTGTCGCCATTTTTTGAGCTAACACACAGTGTAGTAGGTTTACATACAGTAGTAAACGCACAGTAAAACACGTACATACACAGACCTAACTTACCTGCTCCTGCCGCCGCCGCTCCCTCCGGTCCGTCCGCTCCGTCTGCTACCGCCGCTCCAAGTGCACAAGTCCGGAAGCCGCGACCGGAAGTAGTAATCTTACTGTCTGGCCGCGACTTCCGGTCCACAGGAAAATGGCGCCGGACGTCGCACAGTTCAACTTGGACTGTGTGGGAGCGGAGCATGCGCCGTTCCCACACAGACGGCGTACAGCATAGTGGATGGAACGGGCCCCGTTCGCATTCACTATGGGACTGTATGTGCCGTATTCCATGTCTGTATGTGTCGTTAATCGACACATACAGAAGTGGAAAAAAAAATGGCAGCCCCCATAGGGAAGAAAAAGTGAAAAAATTAAAAAAAAGAAAACACAAACACACAAATAAATAAAAAAATGTTTAATAACACACTAAAGTCAAATTGATGTAAAAAAAAAAATTTTTGTGACACTTGTCCTTTGAGTGCGAATTTTACCTGCGAAAAATACCTGTTTACCTGTGGTGGTGTTGTTGCGAATTTTACGCATCAAATTACGCAATGTGTGCATGTAGCCTAAGCTCACACGTAGCATAAACACTGCAGAATTTCCATGAGGAAATTCCGCAGTGTATTGACAAGACAAATTGACATGCTGCAGGTTGGGGATCTGCACTGCAGGTGAGTTTCCGCACATCTTTCTGAGAATTGTTTCCGCAGCGTGAATGGGATTTGTTTAAATCTCATCCTCTTTGCTGCTACTATAATACGAAGTGGAATGTTCAGGCGGAAATTCCACAGTATTTATGCTACGTGTGAACTTACCCTAAGGCCGGATTCACACGAGCGTGTGCGGTGTCCACGTGCAAAAAACGCGCCGTTTTGCGCACGCAAAAGGTCCATAACAGCTCAGTGTGTCAGCAGCATATGATGCGTGGCTGCGTGATTTTCGTGCAGCCGCCATCATTATGACACTCTGTTTGTATGTTTGTAAACAGAAAAGCACGTGGTGCTTTTCTGTTTTCATTCATAGTTTTGACTACTGTAGCACGCATCACGTGCGGCACACGGAAGTGCTTCCGTGTGCCGTGCGCGGTTTCCACGCACCCATTGACTTCAATGGGTGCGTGATGCGCGAAAAACGGGCAAATATAGGACATGTTGTGAGTTTTACGCAGTGGACACACGCTGCATGAAAATCACGGACAGTCTGAACGGCCCATTTGACTAACATAGGTCCGTGCGACACACGTGAAAATCACGCGCGTTGCACAGACGTATTATACGTTCGTCTGAATAAGCCCTAAGGGTATGCTCACACACAAACTCAAAAACGTCTGAAAATACGGAGCTGTTGTTATTATTTTCTTGTGCTTGATAGACCTGGAATGAACATGATAGATGTGTAGTTTATAGTGGAATGAACACAAGTTCCATAGAAACAGAATCTCTTTCTATGGAATATGTGTTCATTCTACTATAAACTACACATAGATCATGTTCATTCCAGGTCTATCAAGCACAGGAATTTTATAATTATAATTTTTTTCTGTTTATATGGAATTTGTGTTTATTTCCTCATTAACTACAAAGAAAATCTGTTCACGTCATGTCTACCAAACATAACAAATTCATTATGCCCTTTTTGATATTTTCTTCCCATTAGTAATAATGTTCATTCTTTTTCTTCATTCTTTATAGTTTGTCCCCCAAAATGCAAAAGTCTGAACCCAGTTTACAACTGGTAACATTATTGACATTGTCTGATGCTTCTCATCCACTGCTGTACAAAGTATTCAGAGATCATGAATTATTATCATAGTTGTAGGACCCACCCTGTAATCTGCTGCCAGGTGTCTTCATACTCTCTCAGTCCCATCATATGCCTCAGGTGCCGTGTAAGGAGGACGTCGTCACTGACAAGAAGCCCGCCAAATGTCACAGGATTCTTTACAAACATTAATGAAGAGCATGCCAATATATGTCATGTGTGTGTGTAAATAAAACTCGGTGTATGATGTAAAGCAATAAGACAAGGGAATAGACCTTTTTTTTTTTTTTTTTAGTAGCCCATAATGGTAAATGCAGCTTGAGGGGAGAGGAGCAGGAATAAACTTTTCACATCCCAGTTGTTTTTTGGCTGGAGCCCCCCTTGAAGCGGAGATCACGTGACGTTTCCTCCGCACACACCCTGGGAGGACTCCTGGTCAGTGAAGTCTGAGCTCTTCAGCAGAGTCTTGTGGAGCTGCCCCCGCCCCGGCTGCGAGGCTCCTTGGAAAGCGGTGTGCGGACAGCTGAAGACCCTCCGAAGCGGCTGTAAGTTATATTATTTAGCAGACGTGCTGCAGTACACAGGGAGCTGCTAATATGCAGAATTCTCCAATATTGTGATGTGTCCATTATAAGAGGGAACTGGAAAAAGTGACTCGTGCTTCAGACTTTCCTCTCTCTGCTGTTTTTGGTACACGGGCTCTGCTGGCTGAACTAATGCACATGTGGAAGGAAGGAGAGGGGACTGCTATTGACTATTGTGATTTTATTGTTGCCATCAAGATTTGTTTTTGTGGGAAATGACTAAATATGGAGATGACTGAGTGAGTTCGATACTTTTTAGTAAATATCTCTATTACACGTCCTCATGTGTCTCTCATTAGTTACATTTCTGGTCAATTTGCAAAACTAGAAGAATATGTTATATAAAGCCTCAGCAAGCGCCAACATTTGCTCAATTTAAATGAGCTCAGCATCCGGGAGCCATGAAAAATAACAAATCCCATGGGACACTTGTACATGTAGTTTACAATATCCGTTATCACCCCACCGCAAATACAATGGAGGGGAACAGAGGACTGATAGGGGAAGGCGCATCAAAGGTGGCTAGTCAAGGCTCGGAATTGGCACTGAAATTCTGCAAGAAGTACAGTACAATGTATGTGAATGGACTCTTAACAAAACTGTTCTGCCTGGCGTTGCTCGCCGTCTCTTCGGTAACTGAAGTGAGTGTTTCACAAGGTGCTATGGGAAGGTATTACCCCATTTTTTGGACTTAAAATGTTATTCCCATGTAAAAAAAATAATAATTATTGTAAATCACTAGGTGGTGCCATCATTGATTGGTGGGTGTTCATCCTCTGGGACCCCCACTAATCCTGAGAATGAAGGGGCAGCAGTGCTGATCTAGCTCTGTGTTCCCTTCTAAGTTTTCCCTGCACAGCGGCGCTCCCAGCCACCCCGGTGTGCTGCAAATGGGCCCCATTCACTTGATCGCAACAAGAATTTAAAAGCGTATTCAGATGGTGTGGTAAAAATCGCAAGCATTTTTACCGCTTTTTGCATTTCTTTTCTCTTACCGCAACCGCATAGGAAAATGCATCTGTTCGCAGTTACAATATATGTGGTTTTCACCTCACTTTGACTTCTGTATGCACTCTGTTTCCCTAGGATTTGCCATTAATGTGTGATTGGCGGTCTGATCATTGGGGCCGCTCCTTTCTTGCCTGCCATGTGACTGTAAAGGTGTAATCACATAAGATATTTTTTTTTTCGCAGCTAAAGGGCCTTTTGCATCGGCCGGTGCAGCGAGCATCGTTGATCTGCGCTCATTTGCTTCTGTCACACGGAGCTGTGGATGGGGACAAGCGGTCGTCACTCTGATCGCTCGTCCCCCATACATTATTATCATGTTGGCAGTGCGTCTCCCTGTTTACACACCAAGATGTACTGCCAACAACGATAATATATTTTACTTTTTTTTTTAAACTATACGACCAGCAGATGACCATGCGTTGGCTCGTTCATCTGCTGATCGCTGCCCTTTTTACACAGGGCAATTATCGGCAACGAGCGTTATGTGAATGCTTATCTGCACAATAATCGCCCAGTGTAAAACCCATTTTTTTGTTTTTTGTGATTTTCGTGATTACTTTAAAAAAAATTGTGATAAAAAAATGTGACCAAGCCATGAAAAAAAGGCTCATTAGGCCATATTAACATGAGACGGTTTGTGAGATTTGGGAATTTAGGATCAAGATGGTGCACCGCTGATAAGTATGGGAAATGGACTTAAAAGGTACAGTAGACTTGAGTGTGCATTTTGTTAGATGAGGATTGCATTAAATCACAAATGGCAAAAAGTGACACCTTTTGGTGAACCTATGAAAATGTATTAAGGCAATTTCCTATATAGTAGTCTCGTAATATAGACCTGTCGGAATTGCTAAATTTAGTAATGTCTGCATTCTAGTAATGCATCTGGGTAGCCAGGGGAGTTCAGAGAACGTGACTTCTGCCAGCCCATTGCCATCTTACTGGTTAGTTTACAATAGGTTGTGCCCCATTCAGTCTGCATTCTCTGCTGCAAACTATAGGCTCTAGTTTTTATTACACATAATTACACAATACATGTTTTATTTATTTTTTGTTTTTTTTTATTCATTTATTTTTACACGTTATGTTCTATTCCCCCTCCTCACTTTCTTTCTAGGTAACATCCTGGCTAATATTACAAACAGGTTTGTACTTGTTTGATGTGGGACAGCTTTGCATGCAAACCTACAAAAGGGAATGCTAGGCTTGGGGCGTAGTTCCACTAATATCATTTTACTGCATAAAGTAAGGATGACAGAGACACCTTCACACAGATCAGTTACAGTCCTCGCCTTCGAAGAAAAGGAAATAATGATTACAATATATTATGCATAGAAGTGTTCTCTCTATGCCAACGAATATACAAAGCAATACTCCTATTAGTACTTATTCCAGTCCTGTTTTTTTTTATAGATTGATGCAGATTAGTAGTCAGATTACCAAAATTTGTCTCTTCATGCTATTTTTAGTGCCATTTTTTTTTTTTTTAAATGCTTTTTTTTCTACACTCTATTTATTTTTTTGTGTGTTTTTAAGGTTTACTGAACTCTGTGGAAAAACTTCAAACATAGAGCATTCTGTGTTGTAGGGGAAAAAAAATACACAAACAGGGGCGTAACTAGGAAAGACTGGGCCCCATAGCAAACTCTTGACTGGGGGCCCCCGCTCCAGTGCCACAAGCAGCCCCCCTTATAGATAGTGCCCCCTGTAGAATGTGCCATACAGCCCCCTGTAGACAGTGCTATAGAACCCTGCCTATAGACAGTGTCACACCCCCCTTGTAGATAGCGCCTCACCTCCCCCCTTGTAGATAGCGGCTTAAAGCCCCCCTATATATAGCACTATACAGCTCCCACTGTAGATGGTGCCGCACAGCCCCCCTCCCCTTAGTAGATTGCGCTGCACACAGCCCACTGTAGATAGTGCCACAAGGCAATGGCGCATCCGAGAAAGTTGTATCAGCCAGGGGGATGTCCATAAAACATGAAAAGGTGGGTTTGGAGGCAGGACTATGTGACTCTTCAGGATGGCCGCCCCGCCCCATGACCCTTTAATGAATAATTAGCATATAGTGTGCGCCATATTAAAAGTGGATTTTAGGATTTTGCTGCATCTGAAAAAAACATACTTTTTGGAAATATTGTCAGGTCATTTATTACTGCATGGTAGCGGTTCAAGGGGTTAAAACTACCAGACAGGTTCCCATGAAATATACAATGAATTGAGAACCATTACATCTGTCCTGCAATTTTGTTGTTATAAATATATTCTATATAATTACAGGTGCAGATCCAAGCTCATATATATATATATATATATATATATATACAGTACCACAACCAAGCTCAGTACATAAATACGGCGCCAGAACCAAGCTCGGTACGTAAATACGGCGCCAGAACCAAGCTCGGTACGTAAATACGGCGCCAGAACCAAGCTCGGTACGTAAATACGGCGCCAGAACCAAGCTCGGTACGTAAATACGGCGCCAGAACCAAGCTCGGTACGTAAATACGGCGCCAGAACCAAGCTCGGTACGTAAATACGGCGCCAGAACCAAGCTCGGTACGTAAATACGGCGCCAGAACCAAGCTCGGTACGTAAATACGGCGCCAGAACCAAGCTCGGTACGTAAATACGGCGCCAGAACAAAGCTCGGTACGTAAATACGGCGCCAGAACCAAGCTCGGTACGTAAATACGGCGCCAGAACCAAGCTCGGTACGTAAATACGGCGCCAGAACCAAGCTCGGTACGTAAATACGGCGCCAGAACCAAGCTCGGTACGTAAATACGGCGCCAGAACCAAGCTCGGTACGTAAATACGGCGCCAGAACCAAGCTCGGTACGTAAATACGGCGCCAGAACCAAGCTCGGTACGTAAATACGGCGCCAGAACCAAGCTCGGTACGTAAATACGGCGCCAGAACCAAGCTCGGTACGTAAATACGGCGCCAGAACAAAGCTCGGTACGTAAATACGGCGCTAGAACAAATACAGCTTAATTTAGTGCAACCCCTGCCATATAGGTTTGTACAGCGTAAAACTACAGCTCCCAGTGTGTCCCGGGCAATAGTAAGGTTATGTTAGGAGATGCTGTTTCACAAAAAAGAATCCTACAACCCATCATCTCACTGCAGATCATACAGTGACTACAGTACTGATTGGAGGCAGAATAAACATTTACATTAAGTGACTCACCGGTGACATCACAGATTCTAGTTATTTTCTTCTCCCTCTGGTCCAGACCTCTATGATGGATTTGTCCCAGCCACGACCGAGTTTTCCGCTCAGATGTCATCCGCTTCTCACTTTTAAAATATTTCTGCACCTCTAAATATAATAAAGCGCCATACACTGCACCACTAACTATAATAGTGCCATACACTGTGTCCCACACACACACACCGTTCCCCCATAGAGCCTCTGTAGATGGTGACACCCATAGAACCCCCTGTAGATAGTGCCCTACATAGAACCCCCTGTAGATAGTGCCCTACATAGAACCCCCTGTAGATAGTGCCCTACATAGAACCCCCTGTAGATAGTGCCCCACATAAACTCCTCTGTAGATAGTGCCCACATATGGACTCCAGAGCTGCAAGGCAATAGCTTCCCCTATAGTTCTCCACATATAGCCCACCTCTGTAGATAGTGCCTCACATATAGCCCACCCCTGTAGACAGTGCCCTACATATAGCCCCCCTATAGATGGTGCCCCACAGGTAACCCACTCCTCTATATAGTGTCCCACGTATAGCCCAACCCTGTAGATATTGCCCTATAAATAGCTCCCTGAATAGATAGTGCTCCACATATAGCCCACCTCTGTAGATAGTACCTCACATATAGCCCACCCTTGTATATAGTGTCCAACATATAGCCCACCCCTGTAGACAGTTCTTTACATATAGCCCCCCTGTAGCTAGTGCCCCACAGGTAACCCACCCCTGTGTATATAGTGTCCCACATATAGCCCACCCCTGTAGATAGTGCCCTACAAATAGCTCTCCCTATATATAGTGCTCCACATATAGCCCACCTCTGTAGATAGTGCTTCACATACAGCTTCCCCTATATGTAGTGTCCCACACATAGCCCACCCCTGTAGACAGTGCCCTACATATAACCCACCTGTAGCTAGTGCCCCACAGGTAACCCACCCCTGTATATAGTTTCCCACTGTAGCTCCCCCTGTATATAGTGGCCCACATATAGACCCCCCTGTATATAGTGGACCACATATAGACCCCCCTGTATATAGTGGCCCACATCGCCACATATAGAGCCCCCACTATAGATAACGCCACTCCGTTTTAGTAGAAAAAAAATTATTACTTACTCACCCTGATCCCGTTCCCACGCTGTCCGGTGGCACTGCAGATCTGCTCTCTTCTGAGCAGGTCTGCTGGAGCAGAAAGACGCAAGCAGCGTGTTCAAAGGTGCTTATTGGCAGGGCAGAATGACTTGCCCCGTCAATCAGAGCCTTTCAAGCACGGAAGCGGCGCGATGACATCATTGCGCCGCTAGCGTCGGTTGAAAGGCGCTTTTTGGCTTGGCAAGTCCTTTTGCCCCACCAATCCGCATCATTGTAAGGCGCTGAATTGTCGGGCACAGGGCATGGCTATTCAGCGCTAATGCATGTATTTGTACCTGTGTGCTATAGACACAGGTACAACTACTGCTAGCGACACCTCCGGACATGAGAGGGCCTGTGTCGCCCGGCCCATACATGTTAGAGGCTCGGCGGCGCGTGCCCCGTAGTAGCGTCGCTACCGCTGTAGAAGCCATAACGGCTGCTAGCGGCGCCATCAGGCATGTGGGGGCCCTGTAGCAGCCACTACAGCTTTTACAGCGGTAGCTGCAACGCTAGCCACAAACCAAAATGCTGTGTTTTGTAATAGTGCTAAAACCTTAACATTGTGTGCGAATCCTGCCTAAGGCACTGTTCACACTGAGTTTTTTTTGGCGCTGGTTTTGATGCAGAAGTCGCATCAGAATCCGCGCCAAATACCGTCAAAATCACCCCCTCATTTATTTCAATGGGAGTCAGAGGCATTTTTTTTCCCCCAAGCATGTCTTTTCTTAAAGCCGTTTCCACCTCTGACCTCCAATTAAAATCAATGAGCGCCAGTAAAACGTGGGGAAAAAAGGGCAGGGAGTTCAACATCTGCCTCAAAACTCCTGAAGGAATTTTGAGGCAGATTTTGTTTTCTGCCTACAAAAAAACTCCATGTGGACAGGGCCTTATGGTGTTCCTGTTAAGTTACAACAACGAGGGACCAATGCAAAACCATTCAAAGATTTAAATTAAGTTGACTTGATCGGGGCTGAGGTGCTGTGCCAGACACGGCAGCATTTATGTTTTGACCGCCACCAATCACACTCTGATGACCTATCCTCAGGATAGGAGATAAAAATGAAAACGGATAGTTCCCTTGGCACTGCCTTGTGTTCAGTTTGCTCGTGTAGAAAGTCTCCTATACAAGTAGTAAATTAAAATGGTTTATTACTAATGTGTCTAAAAAGTAATGCGTTTTGAAGACAGACCGGCTTTTTCCTCAGGCCAAACATGTACAACAAATAACCAAACCGAAAAGGCAGCATGAATCAAATTAACATGAAAAATAAGTAGAAAATATATTCGATTATATGGGCTGATCCTAGGGTGTTAAACCCAAAAAGCATCACAACTGAATATATTAAACCGAGAAAAAATGGATGCTGAGAAACAAGCAAGTAATGAAGAATAGAAAAATACTTTATTGAGACAAAAGATACAGTACAATGATAAAGATAAAAATCCAGACCAACAGTTAAAAAACAGAAACTCAACTGGGTGTCTCCCAAATAAGCACAGATTGCCAATTAAATGTATGTTAACCCTTCAATCAAAAGCATATGTGTTGTAGCTATGACCATGTATAGATATAACATTGATTTATTTGTGCACCATAGTTGTATAAGATATGTATAAGTAGTAATCAAAGAGTCAATTTTCAAATACAAATATGGCCCATCAGAGTAATGTAATCATGGGATAAATACCACATGTAAACGTGGCCCTTAGACAAATTTGTTGTACATGTGTTTGGCCTGAGGAAGAATCGGGTACGGCTTCGAAATGCGTCGCTTTTTAGACTGGACGCAAGTCGTCCAGATCGAAAACCCAGGCTGCAGCCTCGCCATATAGGAACGCTGTGTAGGATGTTGTGCTCCCAGCACAACAAAACTAAGTCAGCGCAACTGATCACGTTTTAACTGCTACCTTCTTAAAATTGGATGACGCACCTTGTGTGTTTTTTACGCCTTTCTTTTTAGCATTCTATCCTCAGTATAGGCCATCAATGCATATTCCTGGAAAACCCATTGAATTTTAGTATGTGTAGAAATATGACGTGACAGCTGTGATTTTCCATATGGAATCATATTCCTCTTTGGAAGCGGAATGCTTGTGATATACAGTAAGCAATTTGCTTCCGTAATGTAGTATGTAATGCACACGGGAAAAAAATAGACCCCCTTCAATGAGACAAGGAAAGCCTTCATAAAAGAAAGCTTTAGGAAAGACTCTCCTGATCTCAGAATGAAATAGAATTTCGGCGTTGTCCTTAAATGTACGGCTCATGCACAGAGTTGTAATATGCTTCTGTGCATAAGTCTTAATACTGATTACATAGAAATTGTTTTTTTTGTGGAGCACAAATTGCCATTCTGCTTTGATTTGCCATTTATTTAATTAAAATAGAATACCACATCAGGAGTCTTTATGTATGGTGCCTTAGGACTTGTACACATAGTCGTGCTCATCATCAGCTGCCGTATGTTCGGAAGCATTGCCTCTGGTGTAAAATATCTCTGTACATATGGAAACACACTGAGGTCGTACATCAACGTGCTACCTTTGTGCACTGGCATACAGGTAGATTCACATGCTAGGTAATTGATGCAGAAAAGGTGAGGATTGCTCAGAAAATATATATTATTGATGAAGTAAATGCAAGAAAATAGAAATTTACAGCAGACATAAATCTGCACAATTGTGAGGGCATACACTGGAAATTAAAATCCACAGCATGCCCTATCTATTGAGGAAATGGCAGTGGATTTCTCCATTTATTTATTTTTAAATGGATTCAATATGCATATAAGGCCTCTTTCACACGGCAGTATTTTGTATCCTTATTTGTGAGCCAAAACCAGGAGTGGTTACAAAACATGAAAGAGGTGTAAGTCTTTCCATTATACTTTTTCTCTGTGTAAGTTTCACTCCTAGCTTTAGCTTACAAATACAGATGCAAAATACTGACCCAAATACTGCCTTGTGAAAGAGGCCTAAATCGTTTACTGAAAAGAGAAGCACAGTTCATCAGTAATCTGTATTTTTTTATTTTGTTACAATGTATTTTATCACAGGCATTTTAACAAGGGTTTTTTTACAACTTCAATGTCCTTGTATAGAACGTGTTACTGTTGTCCATACACGAGCTGCATAAATTGATACATTTGCACATAGAATATTCGCTGTTGGCAAATCTATGCAAAGCTTGTTTCAGTGACTACATTCTCACGTAGAAGTTTTATGTTTGTATTTCATCGTATTATTTGAATTATAGTCAGTACCACATTATATTGAGAATATTATAAATTGTGGAAATTTTGAATGTGTTTTGTAGGAAATGAGCAGTTCAAGAACAAATGAGGCAAGATCTGCACAAACGAAAGTTTTGAGCTAACGTAATTTTGTTTCCTTTTACCACATTATCTGTAGACTGCTGTCTGGTGGAAGTTGTGGCAGAGCTCAAAAGGAAACAGACATGAGGGAACGTCAAAGGAAGTGGCAGCAGAATTATTTTTTTTTAAATATAAATATATATGTAATATTAAAATGCTCTGTTTTTTTTGTTTTGGTATTTTCTTCACTTTGATCGAAACTTTTATTTTCTCCGCAGTGTAAAATTTGCACATTTGACTTTACCTTGAAACCAAAGAAGAATGGCCTCCCTAATATCTGAAAACTTGAAATTCTTTTCTCTGTTTTTCAAGAGCAGAGATGTGATGATATTCAATGGACTGGTTGCATTGGGGACGGTTGGCAGCCAGGAGTTGTTCTCTGTAGTGGCATTCCAATGCCCTTGTTCTCCAGAGAGAAACTACATGTATGGACTGGCAGCTATTGGAGTGCCAGTCCTTGTCTTGTTTCTCATTGGCATCATGTTAAATAACCACACGTGGAATTTAGTAGCAGAATGCCGGAAAAGGGCAGTAAAGAACTGTTCAATCCCTGCTACCTTCTTATTATTTGGATCCATAGCAGGAAGGGCAGCTGTGGCCCCTGTGACTTGGTCTGTTATTTCACTTCTCCGGGGAGATGCCTATGTGTGTGCCCGCAGTGAGTTCTTGAACCCTGCCACATTTCAAGATTTCCCTCTGGACAAGGGCCGAGAAGATATGGCTAAATTTCCCTGCAAAGACACACCAACTGAGCTTTTGATCTATAAAGAAGAAGTTATACGGAGGTTAAAGTACGAATCACAGGTAAGTTTCTGAAGTCCTGAAATAGCCCATAGATAGACGTGATATATAGAAGATATATCCCGTTTGGTGTGCTAAAAGCTGTTCACGTTCTCCCATCATTTCATATTTAACTTTTAAAAGTATTCTGGCTAAGCTTGTATGTCCCAACATTGACCATTGGCGTTACGTATCAGTATCCTAGTACATGTAAATACATTTTTCCCTCTAGCGTATTCAAATGGGAGAACATGATGCACTTATTGGATCCATAGACCCAGAGCTTTAAAGAACAGCGTTATCAGAGGATGGTGCTCATTATCTGCTATATGTGACCGGAGCTAAAATAACCCTAAATAAAAAGTCTACTATAAATAGGGAAGTGACTGATTCCTTCAGTTTGTGCAAAATACTTCCAGTGCAGGACACAAGATCAACATCACTAGCAGTATATTTTACAATGCAACAGTCTTTGGGCTAGGGCTTCACAGCGACAGTGTCCCTGCAAGTTGCAGTACATTTTTGGGATTACTGCAATGCTTTACTATAAGGGAATAAAAGGTGCATGACACTGTATGGCCATCATAATAATTCCAATCATGATTTTACTGTGACTAATGGCTAAAGCTATGGCTTTTGTTTGTTGAGACGCCAAGGAACAGATATTTGCTATGTTAGCAATTGGCCAAGTAGCTGGGAGAACAGTTGGCTAAATTGGAAGGAAAACCTTGCATAATGTATCTAGTGACATGGCAAGTTTTAGGAAAAAAATTTTTTTATATATAACTTTTCAAAAATGTCTTTTAGATCACACAAAACATAACCATTATTCAATTGGAGCCATTTAAAATAAAAATGCTTTTGTGTCTAGATATTGATGTTACATTCTTGTTAGGGGGAGTTCACACAGTTTTTTTACGCGGAACCGCGTCGGAAAATGCTCCAAAAAACGGTCGAAAAAGCCTCCCCTTGATTTTAATGGGAGGTGGAGGCGCTTTTTTTCCCACGAGCGGAAAAACCGTCTCGCGGGAAAAAGGTACATGTCCTATCTTTGGCCGTTTATGCCTCTGACCTCCCATTGACATCAATGGGAGGCAGAGAAAGCGTATTTCGCTGCGTGTTTTTTTTACCCGCGGGACTCAATGGCCGTGGGCGAAAAACGCAGCGAAAATCGTCGTGCAGGCAGAATAAAAATCTGCCTCAAAATTCCAAACTGAATTTTGAGGCAGATTTTCCGCCTGCAAAAAAACTCTGTGTGAACCCAGCCTTATGGCCGTCCCAGGTGTTTTTATTTTTCATCTCCGAACATCCAACAAATGTGTCCAGTACCAGTGAGAAGACACCACTTCGACTTCGCCAATTTATTACTGGCTAATCTTAACAAGAGCCGGAATCACTCTGTCCGCCATGTACAAGAGGATCCAGGCAGTGGGACTGAGCTTCTAAGCATGTGTGGCCACCAGCATTGGACATGTTAGGTGGAGGTTTTGAACAGTAGTCGTCTTTGGCTGCTTCTACAGACAAGATATTGATCTAGATGCTGTCAATCATAGTCTGGTTCCATGATTTTCAGTGGGTAGAAGTAGGACTGGTGGGGAGACTTTCAGAATGGTTGATTTTTCTACTTCCCATTGCTTCCAGCCCTGAACGGGAAGTCCAGTACTTTTGTGTAGTTTCCGAAGTGATGACGATACAATTAAATCAGGCAGCTCTACCCTTGTCGGATCAATAGTGTCCAATTATAATACCAAGGCTTAATCAGCCATACATCCTCCTCAGGAGAAAGGTGTGAGTAGGTGATTGTCAGCGTTTTGTACCTGTAAACGTACACCCCTATTTTGCATTTCTACTTGTCTACTTAATATCGGCACATAATTGGACTTGGGTGTAATCTTATGTTCTGTAAGGAACATAAAGAAAACCGGAAAATCTGCTAAACCCACCAGAAAGTCGTACGGTCCCTCCGCAATTGATGTGTATGAGGATGTATGACCGCAGATTTCAGGGATTGAAGGATCGAGTAGATTTCAGGGAACAAAGGATTGGGTATGTTGGATTAGAACATTCTCTTTTCTTTGTTACCACGGAAGATAAGCCACTGCCAGAGGTGTTTGGCAGTGGCTTATTCCGCTATCCCCATTGAAAACACATACACGCTCGGTATGTATGATGGATTCAGGAGGAATAGATGTTGGTGGAACGTGGGTTTGACCGCTTGTAAGTGTATGGGCAGCTTCAGATACGGTCTCCTGAGGTTTTCTTTCTCCTGCTTGATCTCAGTTTTCTCAGGAGGAAAAAAAATGGGTCATATAGAAAGAAAAAAAGACATACGATTTATCTTGTATTGATTTTTTGTTATTTTTTTTTGCCTGTCTGTGTTCGGAGGCTAAACTTTTCATTTTTTTATTTTTTTTCTGTCCCCTTTTAGTTTCTCGGCTGGATTCTAATTGGTGCAGTTGCTTCAACTATATTTCTTCTAAAGTGTTTGCACCATTGCTGTTCTCCTTTAAGTTACCACCAAGAAGCATACTGGGGCCAGTACCGTATCACTGAGAAAGATCTCTTCAACCGAACTGCCGAAGTCCACGCCAAGGTCCTGGCAGCCAGTAACGTAAAGCAATTTTTTGGCTTTGTGGCTTTGAATAAAGAAGAACAGGAAATAGTAACGGAATATCCAGTGGATGAGGCTCAGCCAAGTCCTCAGTGGAATGAAATAACAGGATTGTATCTGTATCGGGAAAACAAAGGCTATCCCTTGTACAGTCGTCTCCACAAATGGGCTAAAAAGGTCATTGGGAATGGCACAGATGATGGAGGCAGGGAAATGGCACTGCTTGCAGTGTGAGATGGTGATCATCTGTAAAAAGTAAAGGGTAGTAGACTGACCGATCACTGGGTTGGAAGATAAATTAAGACATTAACAAAACTATACAGGAAAAACGATAGGATTTGGAAGAATACGAAAACCCTGAAACCACTCTTTTTAACCAGTCCCTTCCAAAAAGTCAAAATCAAAAAGGTCCATAGGAGAGTTAAAAACTTTTCTGCTAAACAAGGCATTGTGTAGAGTCCTCTTTCCCAAACGTCATATCTTGTACAGGGAATTAATTTTACGTGCAAGGTGCTATATGCAACTATTGACTGATTCATGTTAGATGTGTAGGAGTTTGATAAAGATGATGTCAATTCATTCGTATGCAACCACTTTCTTAAATCTGCTGTCTGCAATTTTATACAATCTTTGCTTCCTGCCATTCTCAAAGTAAGGTTCTTGGTTTAGACATCCCTCTGTTAAGTGCCCTGTAATTACATTTTGTGCTGATGGGGGTGGAGATTGGGGCCTGATCTGTTCCGTCTGCCCGTTATTACCTCTACTTACTATTTCAGAGGACTACTGGCTTTTATTTAAAAACAATGTACTCCCATTCACTTCAATAGAAGTTTTTTAGGTCCATTACATAGCAGCTCCCACACTGATAGCAGCTGATGGTGGATTCTCATAGGAAGCAGTGCATCTCCAGGCAAACCAAAAACTTAAAAGGGGTTATTGAAGCTGGAAAAAAAAAACCTTAGAGACCCCACCCCATTACAGGAGCATTCCAGCGGAATCCTTTTACACTGTCATGCCTAGTGCAGGGCCGAAGGCGTTGGTGCGTGATTTAGGGATTTAAAGAACACCAAACAGAGAATCCCTGACTCATTTACGTTTCCCTCCGGCTCTACATCAAACATAACAATGTATCAGGTTATCATGGATCGTTCCTTTTAAGAGATGTTACAACTGTCATAAAGTTATGTAAAGTAGTTATATATTTTTATTGCATTTTTGTTGAAATTGCTGCTGGCCTGGGACCTTGAACAATATTGTAAATCAGAATTATTTAACAAATGGCTTTGCAACTGGGACTGGTGTTCTGAAAAAGCCACAATGATTCTCATTAATGAATGCTGATTGAAAAACAACATGCTGTAAGATTTGCTATCAATTTATTAGAAAATATGTCTATCAATTATACAGGTATGTATAAGACTCAGGTACTGTTTATTGGTGTATGTATCTTTTTATAATTAAATATTGCATATTTTCACAAAGCTCCTGTAGTTCCCCTCATTTTATTATACATTGTTATTCATGCATAATTTTCATATTTATTAATCTCTTCCTGTTCAAGCATATGGTTCTCATTTAGTGTCTTGATTTCTTTATTTGGTTTCTAGGTTGCACGGGTACTTTTCAAAAGAAGTTTCAGAAAATCCATATGCTACACAGTGGGGCAGGTTTATTTATTGTGGTACAGAGAAGTAGTCTGTACAATGCACAAACCTATTCAATACATGCGTAATTCCCACAGATTCACAACAATCGGCGGTAAAGATTCACATTTTTCATAAGAAGTTAAAAGGGTTGTCCAGGTTTGGAAAAACATGGCTGCTTTCTTCCCAAAAATAAAAATATGCAGTAAATGTCCACAGATTGTGTGTGTGTGTATTGCAGCTCAGCCCCATTTACTTTAATTAAGCTCAGCGGCAATATCAAACAGAACCCATGGCCAAGGGTGGTGCTGTTTCTGGAAGAAAGCAGCCATGTGTTTCTGGATAACATATCCTGTGAACTGTCTCCGTCATGACTTCCTCTGTTGCACTGGTACTGATACGATGTCACGAGACCTCATACAGCGTTGTATCTTTCCTGTAATGATGGAAACTGATACTAGACCAAGACTGCACCCACCATAGGGAACTGCATTTAAACTATTGCTTGTTTTCTTTCGTTGCTGTTGTGTTTTTTTTTTTCCCTGTTTAAGTTTAAAATCTGTGGTTGTTTTTTTTGCCTCCGTTCAGATGTGGTAGAATCAAGTTGAGTTGTAAATAGTGAGACTTGCTGTATATTTAACAAAAACGCTAAGGCCTCGTTCACCTTTAGGCTGGGTTCACACGAGCACATTAACGTCCGTAATGGACGGACGTATTTCGGCCAGAAGTCCCGGACCGAACTCAGTGCATGGAGCCGGGCTCCTAGAATCATAGTTATGTACGATGCTAGGAGTCCCTGCCTCTCTGCAGGACAACTGTCCCGTACTGTAATCATGTTTTCAGTACGGGACAGTAGTTCCATGGAGAGGCAGGGACTCCTAGCGTCGTACATAACTATGATGCTAGGAGCCCGGCTCCCTGCACGGAGTTCGGTCCGGGACTTCCGCCCGAAATACGTCCGTCCATTACGGACGTTAATGTGCTCGTGTGAACCCAGCCTTAGGGTCCTCCATCGCAGATCAAGCTGTGAATACTGGAAACCATAGTGTAGCATGCTGCACTATTTGTATCGGTAAAACCATGGACACCTGACGGAACCCAGTAAAGTCAATGGGTTCTGCAGACCACCGGTGGTGTCCAGGTGCAACGGAACCAGCGCGTCCAGTTATTCCCTTGTTCTGCTCCTCTGATGGAGTAGAACAACGGAATGACAAATGCTGATGTGAACCCAGCGTGAGAGAGAGAGAGAGAGATATAATATATATATATATATATATATTTAAAAAAAAAAATTCTTCAAGACTTTTTTAAAAGCAAAACACAAAAGTGCTTCAGTAGCAGGTGGTAGGGCTTCGGCTTGTTAGAAAGTTGTGTACCAAGAGGGGGACTTGAGTCTATCTTCCTTTCTTTGGTCCTGCACTTTATTCCTCTATGTTTCTCACCCCGAAGCTGCGTGGTTTTTGTTGGAGTTCTAGGACTTCAGTGGGTTCTTATCCTGTGACCACTTATTTACATATACTCGATGGTCACCCAGAGAGGAAATCGAGTGGTTGCTAGGTAATGTGAGAGCGTGACATGCAGAATACACTAAACTATGAGTATGTAACTGCTGTAGTGGTTTAAATGTAGTTTCCAATCCAATTAAAATAGACATAAGTTCTGTTGTAAAGGAAAAAAAAAACCTTATGCTAGCACAAGTGCTCAGAGCGGTTAGCTGCAAGTTCAGTTTTTTAAGATCTATTTGACACTCCATGAATAACCGTGAAAAACATGTTATTTTGGTTTAGTTCTTGTTTGGCAGCTGGTGGTTTTTTATTTTTATTGAATTCACCATAACAGTAAGTGAAGTCACATCTGAGTCATGAACTAAAAATACATGGACAAGGAAAGAATTGTACTGAGCAGTCTACATTGCATGTCGTGGCACAAAAGGGGCTTTTGTTTCTGTACACAGTCTGTTTTTTTTGGGGGGGGGGGGTTTTTATGTCTACTCCTTTTGCTTACTACATTGTGACTGCACAACTTTGGGTATGAAGAGACTGAAGTCCTATCATCATTTTATACATTTTTACCAAGGTTCTATTAATCTCATTATCGCTTACTGACCTAAACAACCCATAAAATATATATAAAAGGACTGTCCTTATTTTCCATAAATGGCTTGTTTTGGTGATAAAAGTACGGGAATGTTACATAGTTACATAGTTAGTACGGCTGAAAAAAGACACATGTCCATCAAGTTCAACCAAGGGACGGGAAAAGGGAAGGAAAAATTTCTACACATAGGAGCTAATATTTTTTTGTTCTAGGAAATTATCTAACCCTTTTTTAAAGCCATCTACTGTCTCTGCTGTGACCAGCTCCTGCGGTGACTATTCCATAGATTCACAGTTCTCACGGTAAAGAAGGCTTGTCGCCTCTGCAGCTAGAACCTTTTTTTCTCCAGACGGAGGGAGTGCCCCCTTGTGTTTTGAGGGGGTTTTACATGGAACAGGATTTCACCATATTTTTTGTATGTGCCATTAATATATTTATATAAGTTAATCATGTCCCCCCTTAGTCGTCTTTTTTTCAAGGCTAAATAGGTTTAATTCTTTCAATCTTTCCTCATAACTTAGATTCTCCATGCCCCTAATTTGCTTCGTTGCTCTTCTTTGTATTTTTTCCAACTCCAGGGCATCCTTTCTATGAACTGGAGCCCAGAACTGAACTGCATATTCTAGATGAGGCCTCACTAATGCTTTGTAAAGTGGTAATATTACATCCCTGTCCCGTGAGTCCATGCCTCTTTTAATACACGACAATATCCTGCTGGCCTTTGAAGCAGCTGATAGACACTGCATGCTGTTATTGAGTTTATGATTTACAAGTACACCCAGATCCTTCTCAACAAGTGACTCCCCCAGAGTAGCTCCCCCTAGGACATATGATGCACGCAGGTTGTTGGTACCCAGATGCATAACTTTACATTTATCTACATTAAACTTCATCTGCCAAGTGGACACTTAGTTTGTTTAAATCTGCCTGCAATTCATGAACATCTTCCATAGACTGAACTATATTACATAGCTTGGTGTCATCTGCAAAAATAGAAATAGTGCTATTAATCCCATCTTCTATATCATTAATAAATAAGTTGAATAATAGTGGTCCCAGCACTGAACCCTGGGGTACACCACTTATTACCGGGGACCATTCAGAGTAGGAATCATTGACCACAACTCTCTGGATACGGTCCTTGAGCCAATTCTCAATCCAATTACAAACTATATTTTCTAAACCTATAGTCCTTAATTTACCCATTAGGCGTCTATGGGGACAGTGTCAAATGCCTTTGCAAAGTCCAAAAAACACTAAATCCACAGCGGCCCCTCTGTCTAGACTTCTGCTCACCTCTTCATAAAAACAGATTAGGTTAGTTTGACAACTTCTGTCCTTAGTAAAACCGTGCTGGCTGTCACTTATAATACTATTTATTGTCACATAATCCTGTATATAGTCCCTCAATAGCCCCTCAAACATTTTCCCCACGATGGATGTTAAGCTTACTGGTCTATAATTACCCGGGGAAGACCTAGAGCCCTTTTTGAAAATAGGCACCACATTTGCGCTGCGCTAGTCCCTTGGCACTATACCAGTCACTAGAGATTCTCTGAATATTATGAAAAGGGGGACAGAAATAACTGAACTAAGCGCTTTAAGAATTCTAGAGTGTAACCCATCTGGTCCCGGGGCCTTGTGCACATTTATTTTATTTAATTTAGCTTGGACCATATCTACATTCATCCAATTCAGTATATCAACTGATATATTAACAGCACTGGCACCGGCTACATCAGCTGCTCTTTCTTCTGTTGTTTATACAGAGCTAAAGAACCCATTTAGTAACTCTGCCTTCTCTTGATGCCCTGTGATCAACTCCCCATTACCATTATCTAGGGGTCCTACATGTTCAGACCTTGGCTTTTTAGCATTTATATACTTGAAGAATTTTTGGGGATTTGTTTTACTATCCTTGGCCACCTGCCTTTCATTTTGTGTATTTGCTAATTTTATTACATTTTTACAGATTTTATTAAGCTCTTTATATTTTACAAAGGCTACAGCTGTACCCTCAGATTTGTATTTTTTAAATGCCCTTTTTTTGTCGTGTATTGCCCCTTTCACAGAAGGTGTAAGCCATGTGGGGTTTAATTTGAGTCGTTTATACTTGTTACCTATAGGAATAAATTTTGCACTATAATAACTCAAAGTAGATTTGAAAATCTCCCATTTATCATTTGTTCCATTATTTGACATTAGTTCTTCCCAGTCCATATCCTGAATTGCCGCCCTCATCCTGGGGAAATTGGCTTTCTTAAAATTAAATGTTTTTGCCCTCCCAGCCTGCGTTTGTTTTTTACAGTATAGGTAAAATATAACTATATTATGATCACTGTTACCGAGGTTTTCACGAACATTGACATTCCCAACAAGATCTGCATTATTAGAAATGACCAGATCCAACAGAGCTTCACCTCTAGTCGGGTCTTCCACAAACTGGCCCATAAAATTTTCCTGCAACAGGTTGAGGAAATGTCTCCCCTTTGCAGTTGAAGCTGAACCATGACACCAATTAATATCCCGGAAATTAAAATCTCCCATTATCACTACAGTACCCGCCTGTGCAGCCCGCTCCATCTGTTTATATAGCTGAACTTCCATCTCCTCAGTTATATTGGGGGGTCTATAGATTACACAAAAAGTAATTTTTTCAGTGTTTACCTCCCTTTCTAGTTCCACCCACAAGGTTTCAACCTCCTCACAGTATTCACCCACTATTGTCTCTTTCAGACTCACCTTCATATCATTTCTCACATACAGACATACACCACCGCCTTTCCTATTTGTCCTGTCTTTACGAAAAAGTGTAAAACCCTGTAGATTTACAGCCCAGTCATGTGAAGAGTCCAGCCATGTTTCAGCAACACCAACTATATCTATATTTTCTTCCAGTATCAAGGCCTCCAGCTCCCCCATTTTGCTTGCTAGACTTCTGGCATTTGTGAACATACACTTTAACTTGCCTGTCAGTTTTTCACTTTTATTATCAGAAATGTGATTTGACATTATTTGGGCCTTTTTATTTACACTGATGTTTTGTAACGAAAGGATCTCCTTATCTTGTTGTCTAGTCCTCTCCCCACATTCTGTTTCTCCCCCCCACCAATATAGTCTGACCCCTCTCTAACCTGGCTACCCCTTTTTTTTCTACATTGACCTCCCTCCTCAGCCCTAGTTTAAATACTCCACCACCCCAGCTAGAATTCTCTCCCCCAGCACAGTGGACCCCCTTCCATTTAGGTGCAAATCATCTGCAGAATACAGTTTGTACCCCAATGAAAAGTCAGCCCAGTGCTCTAGGAACCCAAATCCTTCTCTACACCAAGACTTCAGCCATGCATTTAACTCCCTGATCTCCCGCTGTCTTTCCTGTGATGCGCATGGCACAGGCAGTATTCCTGAGAATACTACTTTGGAGGTCCTTCCCTTCAGCTTGTAGCCTAGTTCTTTAAAATTATTCTTAAGGCTCCTCCACCTACCATTTATTCTGTTGTTTGGTACCGACATGGACCACGACAGCTGGATCATCACCAGCCCCTCCCAGCAATTTGTCCACCCGTTCCACCACATGCCGAACCCTGGCACCAGGGAGACAGCAAACCATTCGGTTGAGGTGGTCTTGGCGACAAATTATTCTATCAGTCTTCCTGATTATAGAATCCCCTACGACTATCAATTGTCTTGGCTTACCTGCTGCTTACCTGTTGCTTCTTTTTGTGGGGAATAACAATTTGGTGTCTTTCTGCTATCTAGCACTACTATGTGGTGCTGTAGTATATGGCACAATTATCCATACCTTGTACTTATTGCTGTTTATGCTGCTGTTTCAGTTTCCTGTCGCTAGGTGGCGGGGGCCCATCTCATTTTGCTATGGGGACCTATGATTTCTAGTTACGCCCCTGCTTGACAAATTTGTCTCTTCATTTAGGCCCCATGCACACGACCGTATTTTTCATCAGTAATTACGATCCTATTCATTTTACATTGGCCACAGACACCTTTCAGTATATTTACTGATGGGTGTCCGTGCTGAAAAAATTATACAAGCTGTCCTATTTTTTTTTGTCCGTAATTACATGGACTCTTCCATAGAAGTCTATGGGAGCTTCTGTAAATACGGACGGCTATGGCTGTGCATCCGTAAACTGTTTGTATTTATGGGAGCGTTGCTAGGCAATATGTTGATGACCTCATTTGCAATCTCCTTCTTTTTTTTTTTTTTTTTTTTTTACGGATTTGTATATACGGATCAATACGGACCATATTTGCACACACTAATCCGTAAATACCGGTGAATTATAGATTCGTATTTACGTACAGTATTTACTGATTGATGAAAATACGGTCGTGTGCATGGGGCCTTAGTGAGGAAATGTACAGAAGGCATTATTACGAAGTAGCATATATGAATTGTTTACTTTGTGTTCACAGGTTGCAGTAGTTTATTATTTATTTTTTTTGCTTACATTTTTGGAAAATTGCTGCAAAAGTTGAATACAACCACAGCATGTGAACGCTTTATACTCGCACTGCATGTTGGAATAAGTTATCTCAGTAATTGCATTATTTGTGCGTAAAGATGCCAAAATTTCCAGATCTCATTAGAACAGACATATGTAATTGAAGGTTGGATATAAGGAGAAGAATTTACACCGAAAGATCAGAGAACATTTCTGTAGTGGATTGAAACCGAGGGAGGAAAGGGAGGAAGAGAAAATTTTTCCTAAGAAATGGAATAATGAATGGTTCTTCCAAAAGCTAAAGTCATTGTTTATACATCTACACTATGAGTCACTACGTTATGGTGTATATGTGTGCATCTTTACCACCGCGCAACATTCAGGACAAGCGGCCCCGGCTCTTTTCCAGAAATTATGTTTTAAGGGAGATTTTTAGACTCTGGGGAGCAAACTTTAAATCGTTACGATTACACCACATTAAAAATGTCATTCTGATCATAGAAATGTTTACCTAAGATAGTCCTGGTGTACTAGAATGTATTGCCTTTTAGACCATTTGTTTGATAACACCATATGTGCTAACGTATTTTGCTATTTTCTGCAGAACATTTTTAATTCCTCGAGAAATTCTTGGCCAGATCTAAAAAACGCCCTAAAGGCGTGAAGATTGTCGTCTTTACTGCTAAATTAGTCAGGGCAGTTGTATGATACTTTACATTGTGATGCTACTTTTCACATCCTGCTTTTGCAAACTACAGGCGAATGAATATCAAAGGCAGCAGAGGAAAACTGCAAACAACTGAACATACTAGTGACAGGGGGCAATAATAAGAGAATCTCCAACAACTCTACAGTCTCTTCTGGGTGTTCACCTTCTGTGAAATAAAACATAAGTCACTTGACGATCATCATTAGAATAGTTGTTTATGGAAACATGATTTGGGGACTCCCATGGTTCTCTGGATTTCTGTATGGGAACACTGGATCTATCAGACTGTAGTCCGATGCCTGTTAACTTTACTTGTCCAGAGGTGGAACCAGAAACCCCTGAAAAATTTCGCTGTTACATTTGATGTAGGTCATTGCTGACTTTAAACTTCTGCTATAACCTCCTGTTTTCACACAGCATGTCCCCAGGCCACCCTATGCAAAAGTTTAATATGACGAAGGAGACTGTCGGTGCCGTGCCTCTGAATTTCTTCATTCTCATCTTTGGTGCTGGGTTCCTGCTACTGATATTCTGCCTTATATTTTGCTGCTACCTTTTCAGGCAAGGCTTTGGTGGTAAATGGCATTCCCAGCTGATGCTGATCCAATTTACAGTAGTAAACATCAAAGTCTTCCATAGGAGGTATATGTAGGGAAATTCTCCTGATATACACATGCAAATGAAGTCTGAATTGACCCTTATTTGCAGTCTGTGTTCCCATCCAATTATTATTTTTTGTTTAATTATATCAACAGGATTGGGGGGGGGGAACAGCTTTCCTAGAGACTTTCCTCCTTCCCTTTCTTAGGATCTGTTGCTGTATTCAGCAAACGGTGAATGGTAGGAGGACTGACTACAAATATGACAATGTCCTTAAATACAGTACCACTTATTGAAACCAGCATGAAGCAGTTTCAGGCTGGGTTCACACGACCTATTTTCAGGCGTAAACGAGGCGTATTATGCCTCGATTTACGTCTGAAAATACGGCTCCAATACGTCGGCAAACATCTGCCCATTCATTTGAATGGGTTTGCCGACGTACTGTGCAGACGACCAGTCATTTACGCGTCGTCGTTTGACAACTGTCAAACGACGCGTAAAATGACTGCCTCGGCAAAGAAGTGCAGGACACTTAGGGTATGTTCACACGTAGTCAACAAAAACGTCTGAAAATCCAGAGCTGTTTTCAAGGGAAAACAGACCCTGCTTTTCAGACGTTTTTTTACCAACTCGCATTTTTTGCGGCGTTTTTTACGTCCGTTTTTGGAGCTGTTTTCATTGGAGTCTATGAGAAAACAGCTCCAAAAACGTCCAAAGAAGTGTCCTGCACTTCTTTTGCTGAGGCGGTATTTTTACGCGTCGTCGTTTGACAGCTGTCAAACGACGATGCGTAAATAACAGGTCGTCTGCACAGTACGTCGGCAAACCCATTCAAATGAATGGGCAGATGTTTGCCGACGTATTGTAGCCCTATTTTCAGACGTAAAACGAGGCATAATACGCCTCGTTTACGTCTGAAATTTGGCCGTGTGAACATACCCATATATACACTATGTGCAGGACACTTCTTTGAAACGTAATTTGAGCCGTTTTTCATTGAATTCAATGAAGAGCAGCTCAAGATTACGGGCGTCAATGACGCCTCGCATAATGCGAGGAGGAGCATTTACGTCTGAAACGACGCAGCTGTTTTCTCCTGAAAACGGTCTGTAATTTCAGACGTAAAAGCCAGTTCTCGTGTGCACATACCCTCAGGCTTGTTCGCTCTCATCAGTCGAAAACATGGCTTAAAGCATAACTAAACTTTCAATTAACTTTTTTTATTTTCTGGCAGCATGTGTAATATAAATACATTTTGTAATGTACTTTCATGTATTTGGGGTCCTTTTTGTGTAATTATGTATGTGAAATAGCCACTCTGAGCCTTCTTTAGCACATTTTATTTCTAGGCTATTTCTTGTTGCTAGCAGAAATTTGTACACCGTTTTGTATGTATTGCCTGGGTGTACAGGTGGTCTGTGCCCGCATAGCATGTTTGTCTCCATCCTGACACCATGCAGCTAGCAGAGCGCATCATATTCTCTTCCCTGCGCTCTGCTGCTGCCTGTTCCATAGTATGTAGCAGGGTTCTCTGCATAATAAGTGCCCATCTGGCGGTGCCTCCCTGTACCCTCTCTATACAATCTGGAACCGGTAGCAGTAGAGTGCAGTGAAAAGAATGTGATGGGAAATATGGGCAGATTGAATATTGCATTCATCACACACTGTAACAAATGTCCCTATCATCTGGCCAGAAGCAGAAAGTGTGAGAGAATAGATGTGGACTGTTGCACAGGGAAAAAAGCTGAAAAAAGGTACTTTGAAGTGAAAAACCACTGTTTTTCCCATAGTGACATAATAGTTTTGTTTTGGTTTTGCGAAAGTTTAGTTACACTTTAACCCCTTAATGACCAGCCTATTTTGGACCTTAATGACCAAGCTATTTTTTACGTCTTTCAATCGTCGCATTCCAAGAGCTATAACGCTTTCATTTTTGCGTCGACATAGCTGTATAAGGTCTTGTTTTTTGCGGGACAAGTTGTATTTTTTAATAGCACCATTTTTAGGTACATATTATTTATTGATTAACTTTTATTAACTTTTTTTTGGGGGGCAATAGAAAAAAATCTGAAATTTCGCCACACTTTTTTGCGTCCTAAATCTACACCGTTTACCGTGTGGTATAAATAACACTAACTTTATTCAGCGGGTTGTTATGATTTAAACGATGCCTAATTTGTATAGTTTTTGTATGTTTTACTACTTTTACACAGTAAAAACGCTTTTTTTTCTAAATTATTTGTTTTTGTGTCTCCATATTTGAAGAGCCGTAACGTTTTTATTTTTTCACCGATGCGGTTGTATGAGGGCTTTTTTTTTTGCGGGACGACTTGTAGTTTTTATTGGTACCATTTTGGAGTAGATGCGACTATTTGATCACTTTTTATCACATTTTTTTACAGTCAGTATTCACAGAAAACAGCAATTTTTCCATAGTTTTTTATTAATTTTTTTACGGCGTTCACCGTGCGGGTTAAATAATGTAATAGATTTATGGTCGGGGTCGTTACGGACGCGGCGATACCAAATATGTGTAACTTTTTAACTTTATTTTGTTTTTTTAATAGTAAAGCATTTTGTAAGGGGAAAAGCTGGGTTTTTCATTTTTTTCACATTTTTTTTTAAATTAACTTTATTAAACTTTTTTTTTTTTCCACTAGGGGACTATAATATGCGATTCTGCGATCGCATTTATAATACACTGCAATACTTTTGTATTGCAGTGTATTACTGCCTGTCCGTTTAACACGGACAGGCATCTGCTAGGTCATGCCTCCGGCATGATCTAGCAGGCATTCACTTCAGGCAGACCTGGGGGCCTTTATTAGACCCCCGGCTGCCATTAGAGACACAGACACTCGGCGATCGTATCGCCGGGTGTCGGTGGGGGAGAGAGGGAGCTCCCTCCCTCTCTCCAAAACCACTCAGATGCGGTGCTCGCTATTGAGCACCGCATCTGAGGGGTTAAACGTGTGAGATAGATACTAATATCGATCTCACACGGCAGAGCAGGGACGCTCCCAGCCCTCAGCTGCCTCTAGCAGCTGAGAGCAGGGAGATTTGACAGCTCCTTGCTCTGTAAACTTATGCCGATGCCGCGACGTAAAAAGTCTATGGCATCGGAATAAGACCCGTTAGTGACCGACGTAGAAACACGATAGGCCGGTCACTAATGGGTTAAAGAGGTTCCTCACTTTGGACAATTCCTACTTGTTAGAAGGGTCCCTTGACAAAAAGATCACATAGTGCACCCCACTTACGATCCCCAGCAATCCGCTGTAATCTGTGGGAAATCCTGGCTGTAAAGAACCTTTTACACTGGTCAAATATCGGGCAAACGAGCGTTCACGATAATTGCCCTGTGTAAACAGGGCAGCGATCAGCAGATGAACAAGCAAACGCTCGTTCATCAGCTGATCGGATAATTTTAAATGTGTCAAATATTATCATTGTCGGCAGAATATCTCCCTGTGTTAACAGGGAGACCCATTGCCAACATGATAGAAATGTATGGGGACGAGCGATCGGAGTAACGAGCACTCGTCCCCATACTAGTTCCTTGTGAAAGGAGAAAATGAGCGCCAATGAACGAGCTGTCTCTTTGGTCGGCGCTTGTTGCGCTAGGCCATAATTGGCCAGTGTAAAAGTACCTTAGCCTTCAATTTCCCTGCAGCACCACCACAGGAGAAATTAAGCATTACACAGTGCCTATTCAAATCAAGAAGTTGTCTGTGTAATACGGGACAGGACAGGTCCTCCATAGTGAGAGACGCTCTTTGTAACCGCTCTCCACTCTTGCCAAGATACGAGGATCGTGAAAAGAGGACCCCATCTATTAACTCCGAATTCTTTATTAAGGTATATGAAAATAAGTTTTCTAAACTGGACAAACCCTTTAAGTTGTGCAGGGCTTGGGAAGCACCATCACGACTGGTAAACCCAAACAAAGTGTGTTGCGTGGGCAAGTAAAATCCTTAATAACTTGATAAATCTTATTCAGGGGGAAAAAAAATAATAAAAAAATTGTACAGATCTGCACCTTCGCGTCAATGATACATAATTTTCTTAATTTTAGACTCAAACAACAGGAGCAGTAAATGAGGCGTGGCTATAAGAAGGTATGCTTATTTCTTCAATAGATTAATTTAAAAAAAATTCTGTTCTTTTATTTAGCTTTTCATTACTTGAAATATTAGGTCACATTTTGTTGAATATC
The DNA here is from genome assembly GCF_050947455.1 of Rhinoderma darwinii. NCBI lineage: Eukaryota > Metazoa > Chordata > Amphibia > Anura > Rhinodermatidae > Rhinoderma > Rhinoderma darwinii. Next base: position 36,521,356 of record NC_134697.1, on the reverse strand, counting down.
AGACTATGAACAGATGCTTACACATACCGCCCAACCATTCCGTTTTCACTGAGCTGTTCCCACACAGACGGCATATGCTATAGTGAATGGAACGGCTCCCGTTCGCATTCACTATGGGGATGTATGTGCCGTATTCTATCTCTGTATGTGTCGTTAATCGACACATACAGAAATGAAAAAAAAAATGGCAGCCTCCATAGAGAAGTAGAAGAAAGAAAAAAGTACAACACAAATAAATAAAATTTATTTTAACGATATACTAAAAGCAATAACATAAAAAAAAAAAAATTCGTGACACCTTCCCTTTAAATGTACTCGTGGTGGGCTTTCCTGGGTGCAGTGGGTGTGGGGCTAAAACATCCTGTGAATGTAGATTTATACGTTGGAAGGTTACATAGCACATTAGGGCCAAGATCACACCCACACAGTTTAGATGCAGATTTTGGCTCTGTTTTTTTTAAAATCAATAAATTTTTATTGAAAAAATTTGTACAACTTTTTTTCAAACAATAAAGAAAACCATCCTTGGTCCCAGAACATGGACCTGTGTACAATAATACATACATGTGATATGTCATTGAAGGATATACATAATCATAACCAGAAAACAACAACAAAAGAACGTAAGAACTTTACTATGCCATTTTCAAACCAATGTTAATATTAAATATGTCATATTGCCAGCGATCTTTCTGCACTTAAGTGTAATACTTCGAATTTACCCAAAGCTCCCAATACCGTGAATTCTTCGCATACCCAGAGGGAGATTGTAAAAGCATGGATTCATGATGACATGCTATATTTACCCTGCCTATCACCTCCGATAAAGAAGGGGAGATAGTTGATTTCCATGACTTAGCTATTGCCATTCTAGCAGCAATGAAAACATGGTGTATCAGTACCCAATGCTCCGCCATTATGTCTTCCAAGCCAATGTCTAAAATAGCCAATTCTGGGCAGAACCTCATAGGTTCTCCTATAATTTCAAGAATGAGGCGAAATACCTCCCTCCTCAGTACCCCCACCCTAGGGCAGGACCACCACATATGCAACGTGGAACCCAGGGAACCACATCCTCTCCAGCAGCCATTAGAACTGCCTTGGAATATGTGTGCACATCTGGAAGGAGTTAGGTACCATCTCATGTGGATTTTACGGGTGAGTTCAATATGGTTAACACATTTGGAGTGATGAGTAATCCAACTAGAAGCTTTCATCCATTGTGCCATGGAAAACGTCGAACCCATCTCCCGTTCCCATCGTAATATGTGAACTGTCTTCCCTGAGGACTGTTTTTTCAAAATTAGATCATAGCTACAAGCTAGACCCTTACTGTGACCTTGCCATTTAAACAGGAATTTATGATATGGGGAAAGACTTTTGGGTTGAGCTGGGATGGCTATAGTTTGTATCATATGCCGTATCTGGAGATACTGGTAAAACATGGATTTATTTACGTCATATTCCCTTACCAACTGCTCAAAGGATTTGAAGTGTTTTCCCTCATATAAATCTGAGAGAGCTGTTACGCCCAGCGATTCCCATGTCTGCAAAAATACATGTGGGACCAAAGGTTGAAACGCTTGCAATGGTATATGATCATTAGATAAGTACACCCAGCGATTTGCGCATACCTCTAATTTCCAGCCTCAATTGAAACGCACTTTGTCCAACTTTGATATGGCATGGGCAGAATCAGGGTTGACATACCTGGGGATAAAACTCTACTCCTCGTTGTCTCTGGTTCTGCAGGAAAATTACTCAGGGCTAATAGCAGATTTACGACTGGAGTGTGAAAGACTGAACAAGTTCCAGTTATCCTGGATTGCTAGAGTCAATTTGGTTAAAATGTTACTGCTTCCCAAATACTTGTATTTCTGTAGGACTATTCCACTGTTAATACCTACTAGCATCACTTCTCAAATTCAACATATGTTTCTCCAGTTCATTTGGAATAATAAAAGAGCGAGGGTTGCCAAATCTTTATTGTATCAGAAGGTTAAGGAAGGAGGTCTGGGAGTCCCAGAGGTAACGGCATATAACGTAGCAGCCGTCCTAGACCAGTTAGGTTCGTTATGGAACTCCTCGGCTCCGTCACTTTGGGCACAGTTGGAAAATGAGATGTTTCCCCGTTCCTCCATTCGTAATCTGATGGCCGCGACATATGTGGGGACAGATAGGTCTAAGGTGGTCTTGGTAACCACATCTGATGCACTGAAATGCTGGCTCTGTTTTTTTTAACAAAACACAGTAGTGAACACAAAAATAGGAGATGCATCAGTCTTTTCTTTATAACGTTTCTTTTGGATCCACTTCTGGATTTGGCTTAAACACCTGAAAACTGATCCAAAAAGTGCATCAAAACTGTGTGTGTGATTCTTGCCGTATATTGTAGATTCTGCATTCCATGGGGCAAAGCATCTTGGTATTAGTCAATTTACATTATGCAGTTTTTTATGGATTTTTTTTTAAGCCAAACACTGATGTGGATTCTAAAGGAAGGACAAGCATAAAAGGAAAGATTTACTGCCTTGAATCACACATGCAGTTTTTGTGGCAGTTATTTTCTTTACCCAAACACCGGAGTGGACACAAACGAGCGAAGTATCACTCTTTCCTTTTATAGGGTGCAGTCACACGTGGAAGATTTAGTTCCAGAGATTTTCTGAGTCTGAAAATCTGTTCCATTCATCTGAATGGGGTTGTTTCTGTAGCAGGTACCTGGATTCCTGCAAGTTCTTTAGAGATGAATGGAGCTGATTTTCCCAGGCTGTTCATGAGATCAAATGTTAACTTGTAAATGTTCCCATTAGATACTATTTATAGGGCACAGCTGCTCACTAATGCCATACAGAGCTGGTTACCTGCATGTGTCCAGTTTGCACAAAATCTCCTTGAGAATCCACCCATACTTTTCCTTTTTTCTGGATGCACGTGCCTGCTTTCTTAGGGTATGTGCACACGGCAGCGTCCATTACGGCTGAAATCACGGAGCTGTTTTCAGGAGAAAACAGCTCCTGAATTTGAGACGTAATAGCATGTTGCCGGCGTTTTTCGCTGCGTCCATTACGGACGTAATTGGAGCTGTTTTTCTATGGTGCCAATGGAAAACTGCACCAATTACGTCACGAGAAGTGACAGGCACTTCTTTGACGCGGTCGTCTTTTTTTACGTGCCGTCTTGACAGCGGTGCGTAAAAAAAATGACCGTCGGCACAGAACATCGTAAAGCCCATTCAAATGAATGGGCAGATGTTTGCCGGCGCATTGGAGCCGTATTTTCGGACGTAATTCGAGGTTAAAATGCCAGAATTACGTCCGTAAATAGGGTGTGTGAACCCAGCCTAAAGGAGAATTTGGCTTGTGACAAGATAGAGCTCTGATAACTGTAACTAGTGGCGCACATGTGTCCATCGCATAACCAGCACTGATTTGTATTCCCTTGGCGTAAACATAAAAGGTTCCTATTGAATGAAAGCAAACAGATCTTGAAAACAATGAGGAATTGATACAGAAAGTATAGTAGAAAATTTGAACTTTTCATTACTGAACAACATGTATTTGCTGAAACTGGAATGCCCTATTTAAGATTCCGATAGCTGTGAGTCAAGTCTCTCTTAGGACGATCTTCCAAACTTCTATGTATCTGCTCATGTAACAGAGATAAAATACAGGCTGTTCATGAGATCAAATGTTAACTTGTAAATGTTCCCATTAGATACTATTTATAGGGCACAGCTGCTCACTAATGCCATACAGAGCTGGTTACCTGCATGTGTCCAGTTTGTGTCACTGAAATGACAAGTCTTCAGAGACATCAACCTTTATGCTTATAAAATAGATTTAATGAAATGTTATTTCTATTTCCTGTTAAGGCGGTGTTCACATCAGCATTGGTTTCCGTTCATGGGTTCTGTTGCAGCTTCCCATTGGCGGAACCCATGAACGGAAAGCCAAACGGAAACCAAATCTTCCGTTTGCATCACCATTTATTTCAATGGTAATGCTTCCGATACAAATGCTTTCCATTTATTTCTGTTCCATAAGGTTTCCGTTTTGTGTTTTTTTTAGCGTGTAGTCGACTATGTTATTGTTTCCGATAAAAAAACAAACCTGAAACCTTATGGAATGGAGACAAACAGAGACCATTTACAATGGAAGCATTACCATTGAAATCAACGGAAAGCTGCAACGGAACCCGTGAACGGAAACCAATTCTGATGTGAACAGGCCCTTAAGCAAATATTTGATGCAAAGATCAGTGATTTGTATAGCATCCTATTATTCTTTATTTACATGCCAATGATATGTTACATAATGTTGTGCAAAAATTTAACATTGGTTTTTACATAGATTACTGTGGAGTGAAGTTCACAGTCTAATTTCCCTGGACAGACACATGAAGCAGATTTAGTTTCACAGGATGTCCGTATATTTTTAGCTATA